>NC_134212.1:104508235-104812699 GCF_965140235.1 Caretta caretta | reverse complement strand
TGAGCTACAGCTCACTGTAGCCAGCCCAGATTTTTTTTTTTTAATCTTTTGTGATTTCAAGGATGCTAAATCTTCTTTAACTACCTAACTGCAAAAAAGACACGTAGAAGCAATATTTCTTGTGATTTCCTTTCGAATTCTATTTTCTGAATTTCACTAAACTTTTTGGACATTCATGGTTGTTGCTCTTATTGTATGTGCAGTTGCTATGTTTTTCAGAAGGAATGAAGATAATTTTTTTTGTTAACTTTTATTATTAAATTTCAAATTCTTTTGCCCCCCATCAAGCTTTTTTGGCTTCTAGCTAGATAATTGCCTTTATTGTAAAACACAACTCTAGTAAGTCCTCAGACAGTACTAATTTCATTTGGTATTATGACCTATTGACCTATTGAAACGGAATTCTTTACTCACTGATTTGCGTGATTTGTGGACTTAGTATTTATATCAATAAGTTTTATTTATGTAAAAAAAAATGAAAATATAAAAAGGGGGAAAAGTCTGGATTGAATCCATACGATCCCTTCTCCAAGTCCTGACACTTCCTAGAAAACTTTGACAAAACATTCTATTCAGAGAGAATTATTTTTCCTTCTGTATCATTTCCCATGGTGAAACACTATTCTTGTATTAAAAAAGCCAAGAATACAGAAAAGACAGAAAAACAGTTTAGCTTATAAAGATGAGAGAGCCAGGTTAGAAAAAAGAAACTCTACATCAGTAAACATGAAGCTTAAGAACTGTGTAAACACCACCTGATCTTTTTAGTATTAATATAATTAAAGAACTAGGAAAAGAAGGAAAAAAGGAAAAAACATCTATGCCCTAATATTAATTTGGGATACATATATTTTAAAAGTGAGTGGACACATTTTTTATATAATAGTGCTTTTACACATTTGAAGTTTATGAGTACACATTTGTGGTGTGTGCCTAATTCTCCTCTTACACCAGATCAACATTGGTGTAGGTTCACTAACTTAAGTGGCACTAGTTCTGAATTAGGTCCATAATGCATATACACACACCCCCTACAAACTTCGTAGTAGTCATCCATTAACTTTTTCAGGTCCCATAACCTGAAAATGGCTTGTCTGAATAACCCCAAAAAGTTCTCCTCTGGCATAAGCAAGCATAATTTGAGACAGAAATGAACTCTTGCAAAAATAAGAGGTGGTTCAAAGTGAGGCCTAGAATGGGAACTGTTTTACAGTCTTAACGTTGGCATTGCTACCATGGCTCCATAGTATCTCTCACAAACCTTTAAAAAAAAACTACTGAGTACAACGTACATGGGCCTTCAGATCTCTTGCATACCTGTGGCCCCTTGGCTAGTTTGTGAGGACAATAGCTACTGAGCGCATCTGGGAGTTTAGAGAACTCCACTTCAGCTTAACAGGGTCCCTCGTAGCTAGTGGGATGAAAGGGATGGGGGAAGAGGTGGCGAGATCATAGGGTTCATGGAGTCTTCCATATCCATAATGTTCTAAAATAATAACTCAGTGTTGCCAAATAACATCCTCAAAAATGGCAAACTAGACCCATGGAGTTTCTTTCACATTGGTTAATGATGCCGCAGCTTCTAGGCCAAGTGATTTTGGAGTTACGGATGGGTAAAACGTATCAAGAGCAATTGTCAAAAACTGTAACCCACAATTTTTAAATACAATGCCTTGTACGACAAACCTCAAATTCTTTCATGATTTAAGACTAAACATTTAAATTTTCAGGCCGGAAGTTAAAGCAGGGTGCAGGATCAAAAATGCCCGTTAATTTAGGGAGTTACTAAGTTTGGTTCCATAATATATTGCCTCATCCCTAAATAAAATATCGAGTAATGTCTCTTTTATCTTGGCTTCAGCAGAAATTAAGACAGTTGCTATAAAATCTTCAGCGTGAAATTTTCTGAAGCGTTCGGCACTGGCCCTACACTGCTCCACTGACGTCAGTGGTAAAACTCCCTTTAACATCAGTGATGAAAATCCCACTCTCTGTCTCTAACAGGCTAACGTGGCCAGACGTTGAGCCCCTCCAGCAAGATACTGCGTGCCCACATCTTCCATCACACTAGTCATGCAGCCCCCCTCAGGAGGGACTCAGCACCTTACCAGATTGAGTGCCTAATGGATTAAAATAACAGAGGTCATGAGTGCACACACATTCTGATTTGTGGCAATCACCACATCTGATACCAAGCAATTACTAAACATTTACAAAAGTAACAGGGGAACAGGGATTTATCCTTAAAATATAATCTGTGCCTAAAATTATATTACAAAAACAAACTGCAATTAAACAGTATGTGTAATATCTTTACAAACAGATCTGTTTAAATCACAGCAATGCGTGAGGGTATCTACCATATCACTATACCTCCGAGCTAACGAAATATATACCTTATGTTATGTCTTTAAAAAAATAAAAGGACATTAACGGAGCAAGTAAAAGCCCCTACCCAATACTAGTGACCTTTTACTCAGCATGAGCCAGTGACACCCCAGGGATAATAACTATGATCATGCTGATGATGCATTTATATAGTGCTTTTCATCTTTATTAATCCATACTACACACCAGCAGATTTTTATTTTTCAACAACAAGAACTATTAGTTATTTTGTGCTCTCACTATTTAATAAATGGTTCTCTTGATGTTCACCAAGGGCCAGATTATAGTATTTGACCACTGGCCCAAGTGGGAAGTGGTATGGAAATGCAAGCTGCACAGGGAGCTATGGGAGGGCACAATCCCGCCCCGTGCAGCCCAGTATGCGTGTACCATCCCATAAGTAGTGAAGCCTGCTCCCTCCAGCATGGTTGGTTCATTCCACAGGCCAGTGGGAGGAAAAGGGGGGCAGGAGAATGTATTTCAGAGCCTTGGCCAGCAGCTCTTCCCTCACCCTTACTGGCTGATAGAAGGAGCAGTCCCTGTGCTCCCCTGAGAAAAGAAACTGTAATTGTGACAGACCACAGCACAGCCTGCACTTGTATTTAGCTCCCTCTCTCATTTAAAAATAGCCCGGAAAATGTTGTCTTAATGTGCCATCTCACAAAGAAATTAGGTTTTAGTTTTAAATAGAACTGTATCACCACACACTGCACAGCATTAACTAAATGAAAGGCGGAGGGAAGACTGATGAGGACATGGATAACATAGTCTGTAATAAACAGACATCTCCCAGGCAAAGACTATTCTGATTGCAATGTTTGTGAACTCTGGAAGTATTTTAATAGACACGGAGAAACAGACATTTTGAATATAGAGGCCCTGATCCTACAATCAGATCCATTTGGGGAGAAATTCATTTGTTGAACTTACAAACCTCAATCCTATAATGCAATCCGTGTAGGCAGATTCTTGTGTCTACATGGGGTCTGACTGAAGTCAACATGCAGACACAAGGGGCCATCTATGCAGACCCGACTGCAGTATCAGGGCCATAGGTTATAACCAGAACATAGACATTATTACCATTATATTACTATTAATAACAGTAGCTTCTATAACCTGACGAAACCAGTCCCTTATTATTTACAGAACTCTTTTCACCTGGAAGGACATGATTTATGGTTGCCACCTGTCTCAAAATGAGTGAAGGAAACTTGACATTCCCTGGTCTGTCCGGTAGCCTCCCAGCCTACATTGCAGGACACTTTAGGCTAGGATTTACAAAGGGGCCCAAGAGAGTTAGGTGCTCACCTCCCATCAAGTGACTCCCAAATACATTTCCTGTGCCTTATTATCATGACACGGCAGCACTGTGATGGAATCACCATCCCACTGTGGCATTTTACGAATACGAGTTTAGATGGAGCGGCACAGGGTAACGATTCGAGGACATCGCAAAGTGGCATCTCTACTGCTTTCAGCCACGTCAGGATTTTGCTCTCAGCTCCTGTCAGATCTTTAGTATATCACTCTCCCTATACGCAGGGAACTGCTAACAATTTAAGTGGGAATTTTGTAGGGAAGAGCGGAATATCAAGGTTAAGCACCAACGTGTGGACACCTATTTACCATATATGCAGCACTGAAAGTTTATCCAATAAACGTCACATTTAAGGGGTCCTATTCTTCCATGTCTGCATTGGCTATTTACATGTGTAACTCCCATGACTGTTAACAGGAATCACCTGTGAAAGTTCCCTGTGCACTATATGAAGAGTAAACCCCCAAAACTGGCTACTCTTTAAATGAAGTTAAAATATTCTGAGCAGAAAATATCTTTATTTTTACATCATTGCTGTATTTCACTATCACTGAAAAGAAAGTCAATTCTGCTGTAGGTAAGAGCAGACTATAGATTTATCTAACAACATATACTGAAACTGGTGAAAATATTTTAAATCTGCCTGAGGTTATAAAACGATAAATCACATTGAGCTACACCGCTGTAGTAAGCCATTTTCCCTTAATGGTTTTCTATATTTTATTGCTTCAATAAAATCCATCACCTATCACCCTAAGAACTTTACGGTTATTCTCAATTAACACACAAAAAACCCCAAGGTTTCAGTATTTTTAAGGTTGTGACACAAACCCACTAGAGGAACAGGAGATGAGAATGATGGACTATCCAACCTTAACTTTGAAAAGAAAAAAACAGCCTCCATAGAAGTTTATGAAAGTTGATATAAACAGTAATTTCTCTACAGCCTTATACTAGCAGTTGATAAAAATGGACCCTGATGAATGGCACTACATGTCTATGTAGTTATAGATCCATCTATAATAAGCAGATTATTAAATATATATGCTGGGTCTAGTCAAACAAATTTAATGGGCTGAGAAAGGTTCACATAATAATGAGATGGGATGATAATATAATCATTTATATTTATGTAGTGTTTGTGTTCCAAAGGATCCCAAAGTGCTTTGTAAACCAACTGCATGGCTGAAGCACAACCATCTCTGAGGTAACCACAGATAATCAAGAGGCACACATTACCCTGCAAGAAAGAGAGGGAAGAGAACATCTTGATGAAGGAATCCAGGGAAAACCCTTACTCTGAGGCAAAGTGCACTGGGATCTTTTACTTCCACACACACATATCACCTCCGTTTTTTCAGGTTTCATCCAAAAGACACCCACGCACACAATAAATTGCAGAGAACTCAATTAGTCTACATTTTGTTTACCCTACTGCCATTCTAGTTAGCAACTACATTTTGGAACAAAAAGAAAACAAATATAACTAAAATATGTTAAATATGTGCACAGCCAGTTTTGTTTTTAAAGGGTGTGACAAGAACACAGAGGCTGCCATCCCATAATAGCACCCTGGTTGCTCTCTCCTTCAGCAATGTCACTTTCACCACGAGCTTTCCTGAACCTCTCTCTAGGTATTATCTCAACAAATAAGTCATCATCATCGACCTGATGTTCTCTCTCTGCAAGTGGCACAGCTGTATCATTTTTGACCAATTCTGACATTATTTGTTTCACTGACACTCATCTCTCCATTCAGAAGAAAAATGGGACTTTCATTCCTGTGTAGGAACTCATTAGAAGTTGTACCAATGGAAAGATTGCCTGAAGAACAGTAGATGGATCTCATCGTAGGGTTCTGGAATGATTTCCAGAGGCACTTGAAACAATCTATTTTGTCATCACCTGAAAGGAAGGAGACCTTGAAAGGAGTGTCCTCTTAATGTCTTGTTCCATTTAGCCAGCTACCACTGATGTACTTCTAGATTTACTGATTTATTTACTTAGCATTATGAATCACAAAAGATGCATAATTAGTGAAGAATTACATTCCTCTGTGAGCTCTAGTTGAACCAGGTGCACAGGTCTATAGCACGGTCTTCCATATCAAACGCAGTTCTGCTACTGTATTCTGTGGTAGCCTTGCAACTATTGTGGGGGTACATGACCTGGACATCCAATAAAGAAGCATGCTTCATGCCAACATTACACACAGAACTCTCAACAGTATTCTTTCCTGGTATATGCTTAGACTCAAGTATTTCCAACATTAGCCATTCCTAGTGCTTTCTGCCCCTTGCAAGGCATGTGAACAAAAATTTAGTTGCTCCTTTCTTGTGAGTCATTAAAAATTCTGGAAATCAATTGGTTAGGTGTGGGAATCACTCAAACCATTTCTGGCTACTGAAAAGAACTGATTCTTCATTCTTGAGATCAGGCTTTCCAGAAAGTAAGGTGCAAACATTCCACGCAAAATAGTTTTGGTCTGAGGATAAGCACAGTCAGTGACGACATCATTGCTGCAGAAAGAATTTCTTTGCATTTGACTCAGATGCTCAGCAAACGTATTCTATACAGCATATCTCAAACCATTACTTTTCTTTATATGCATGATGGGCCAAATTCTCTAGTCTGCTATGGTCACAGAGCACTGCTCACGTGATGTAAAGTGGCTGTGTTCTGACCAGAGGTGGCCAGCGGAGAATTCCCCTTGCACTGGCAAACTGCGCAGGGGCATGCCGGGGGAGCTAAGGGGTGTGCTGGGGCAGATAGTGCACATGACTGAATGGAGCCCCACTGCACTTCTCCTCCAGTGGTGAAAAATCACATCAGGATCTTATGCAACTGGTGCTAGTTAGAGCAACTGAGGTTTTGGAGTCTGAGGGCAGACAGTACAGATCCGGGAGTAGCAACTATGCAGTGGAGCTCAGCTGCAAGGGAAGATCTACCCCCATGTCTTCATTGTGGCACACAATACACATGAAGCATGTTTCCTATCCTATGACTGATCTTTTTTACACCCGCTGTTTCACCCAGTTTTGCTAGAACTTTGTTTTGAACCTTTCCTTTTACCAGCTGTTCATGTGTCTGAGATAAAGAATATGGTTGTGGATTATCTGTTCAATTACTTGCTTCATCTGAATCTACTAGCAGCATCAACAACAGAAGACAACAGACACAATGAAATCAATCCACACGTTTAGTGCTCAACCAGTACACAAGATGTGAAATGATTGCAGCCAGATTTCCAAGTACTCATTGTCTGAGCCCCCTACCTCTTGGTTTGCATACACCCCATACTAAGGTAGGCAAATGAGGAGCCAGGAAGCAGAGGAATCACTGAAGTGGGGTCATGGGGCTTGAAGAGTTGTAGTGGAGCTGGGGTACTACTGAGCTCCTCACCCCAGACACTGCTCAACTCCCCGGGCCGTTTCAGGATTCCTGTCAGGCGATCGGGATGAGGGCTGTCTAGCTTTGTGCTCAGTGCAAGTGTCAGGCCTATCGGTTGGCGCATGCATCGGAAACCAAGGACTAGGATCAGAGTTGGAGTCAGCCATCAGAAGCTGAAGCAAAGGGTCAAGCTGGAGGTCAGGAGCTAGATACCAGAGCTGAGAGTCAAGCTGGATATGGCAGTCAGCAGCTGAGCCCAAGGGTCAAACCATAGGATAGGAACTGGAGGAAGCAGAGTAGCTGGCAAAGAGGGGTTCAAGATGGGGAAAGGACTGAGGCAAGACCAGGTGCAAGTCAGGAGCTGCAGAAACAAGGTAACACAGAAGTCACATGAGCATTGACCAGCCAACGAGCTGCTGGCTAATCAGGCAGCCTCCTGCAGGCCAGCTGTACTGATGAGGCTGCCTGGAGACTAGCTCTGGTGAAGGCCCTGATTCCGAACCCTTCCCTCCCCAACACATCCAGGACAAGCAAGTGCCCCTGACAAACATGGTAACGCAGTGGAAAGATCATTGCCCCTCACAGGATGGCTGACTTAAAGAGCTACCAGCAGAGGTAGTCAAATGCTTGAGATTCAAAGCTTTATGCTGGAGAGCTAGAAATAAATGCCAATTTATTATTATTATTGTTGTTTATTTATATTGTGGTACCACCCTAGCCATGGGATAGGACCTCATTGTGCCAGGTGCTCTACAAAGAGTGAACAAAAGGATTGTCACTGCCCCAAACAGCTTAAAATCTAAGTAATTGCTTGAGTTTCAATCAAAATTCTGAGCATTGGTAGGTCTGTGATAGATCCTCGTAGATCTGAGTTCATACTCTCACGTAACCCAGTTTAATAAAAAGGACCTATGATAATATTGTAGCAATATGCTTCTATCATCATGCAATTGTAAACTGCTAATGTCACAAAGTTCTGTATATCTACACATAGTTTTTATCCTTTACTTTAAAAGCAGAAGGTACTGAAATTAACTGGAATATAAATGCAGATCTGCAGGCATACAAAGTTACTATTTGGTGAGCATCCAATCTTGATTAGCATGTGTTTCCCATAATGATTGGCAACAGCAATTATTCCTGATATGATGCATATGTAAGGGCTGAAACAAGAGGGGAAAGTGTGTTATTATAAAGTGCCCCAAACATTCAACTGTGATGAATTAGCCATGGCATTGTCTTCAGGATCCTGGTATCACACTGAAGGGTGACAAACAGAGTTTGGAAACCAATACCACAAAGTGCACGGATTCTTTTCTTGCAAATCCAGACACCGACATTTTAGCAAATACACAAGAACGTATCATGTAACCTATTTATATACTAAAATAATCAGTCTAAACTAATGAACAATGCCTGTTAACAAGAGACATGAGAGGATAACAACGACTAATATCAAAAGATTTGTATTTATTAATGTTGTAATATAAAGGAAATAATAAACGCCTTCAAACTGAGCTTCTAATTTGTTCTAATCCCCTGGGTATAGCCAGTTCAGTGCTGGCTGCCTCTCTGTCTCAGTCTCTTTAGATTGGTCAGGACAAGCGTTTGCCCAAATCACAACAGCTGTCTGGAACAGCCCTTCCCCTCTTGTTTTTCCCTACAACTTTCCCTTAAAGCACAATGACTTTTAAATCCTTCCAGGCTCAAAGCCCAGTAAGCAGTAAAGCACTAAAGCCCAGCACAAAGTGATATTTATTTCTCCAAGCTATTATTTTTTCATATAAAAATCCAACGGAAAAATAACTCCAATAACATTTGTTATAGCAACAGGCGGACTTGAAGCACTTATGAAGGGTGAATGTGTTGTACCTGTGCCCTGGGATTGGCATGGTGTGCCTGCTTCTTTACACAGTCATCACTAAGCAAAAAATAAAAAGCTGTACCTCAGAGAAGCTCAGACCTTTTCCTCGACTGTTGGAAGAAATTATTTAGAGGAAAGCTTTTGGGGAACTGGGAGTTCTACAGCTCCAGTGGGGAACTGATAAAGAACTAAAATGAACAGCCACAATGGCTGCATAGTGGTTTACTTAATTATAGAGTTGGCAGCATTTGCCATAAAGACAACAATATTACACACAGTTAAAACAAAGGACAAGTAAAAACCATGGCACACAAAGCTACAGGGGAACAGAAAAATGATCAAAACAGAAGATCATTGTCTGACAGCACCAAACCAGTGCCACTGTCCACTTTACTAGCTTCCTTAGAAACCACTTCAATAATACATTACTAAGCAGGAAAAGTTGCGTGTGGTCCAGTAGCTACAGCAGATTGAAAATTGATATTTCTGGCTCTGCCAATGAGATGTGTGACCTACCACACTGACACAGCTGTGCTGCTAAGATTAATTAACTAATTTTGGTAAAGTGCTTAGAGATCCTTGGATAGAAGACTCCACAGAAATATAAAAACACATTATTTAATGACCATATCACATAAAATTAAGATTTGTTACTTAACTTAGCAATCAATAAAAGGTAAAGTTTGTTTTCTTGACTCTAGTTATAGCCTCTGAACTCCAGATTCAGCACGTGCCAAATTTTAAGGACATGCCAAATTTTAACCACGTGAGAAATCTTACTGAAGTCAATAGGACTCAACATACTCAAACTTACGCACTTGCTGAACTGGAGCTTAACTGTGTACCCCATGCTCTGTGAGTGCAACAGCGATAGGTTTTCTAACTTCTTCCCTAGGCTTAGTGGCAAAGACTTCCCCCTGCCCACCAGTTGCTTACCAGCTTCCCAGGCTGGCATATTTGATGTACTGCACTTCCATGTGGAGCCCAGGCATCTGGCCACAGCTGAGGAAATCTATAAGAACTAGAGAACAATTTAGGAAACAACAGAGTAATAACAATGCAGGGTTTTGTTTGTTGGTCTGATGTTTAAAACAAAACAAAGTGATCAAATGGAAATGCTTTAATGCTTTTCCTTTCTCCAGTCAGATCCCCTCTAAAATACAGGAATAAGAATTCTTCTCACTAGGAAGAGAAATTTCAGATTCAGCCATTTTCCTGGACCAGCACAGGGTGGATCATGACAGAGAAATGGAAGAAGAGAGAAGATAAAAGGAAACTAATGATATCTTTCTCCTGCACTGGTTCCCGCTGATCTACCAATCCAGCACTGACAGAAAGCAGCAATCAGTAGCAGACATCCTCCACTGAAGGGGAGGGTAAGCAGTAAATAAACCTCTTGCAGTGATTGAGGAAGGATCAGCAGATGACCCAGCTTATGGAAATTCCAATGACTGGTGTGCAAACATTGCAGGGCGTGAAGCGACAGCATTGCTCTCAGCACTGTCTCCACACTGGCCACCATCATGTCAGACAACACTGCTTAACTGTGGAGGACCACCATGATATTGAATCTTTCTCTAGGCTAAGGAATCAGGAAAAACAACCAGGTAAAGAAGTTCCCAAAGGTATGTCCACACTATATCCCTGTAGCTATGCTGCCATAAACCTATAGTGCAGATGCAACCTATACTATACTAACGGAAGGGGTTTTTCTGTTGGTGTAGGAACACCACCTCCCTGAACAACGGTAGCTAGGTTGACAAAAACATTCTTCCATCAACATACCTGCTTCTACCCTGGGGGGTTAGGTCGGCAAAGCTACATCAGCCAGAGGTGTGGACATAGCTATGTCAATCTATGTTTTAAGTGTAGATCAGGCGTGAGACAGAATTAAGCTCTTACTGTACCTGACCATGAATCTGTTCCTTGAGGACTTGAACCTATCTGCACCTAAATATCCTTGAAAAACTGATCCACGGTGACTAGAATCAATTCAACAATTCAACTACAGCTAATACTTCTTTTAGTTAGTTTCAAATGCAAAACACATTTTGATAAAACTTAGTTTTTTCTTATGTACCCAGCACATTTAAGTTTTATTGAACTATTAAAATACAATTTTAAATGCAGCTTTTTCTGCATTTTTAATTGAACACCAATTTCTATCCAAATGCAGCTTGACACAAATCATGAGCAAGAAATTATCATTTCATAAATAAAAATGTCATTCACCATTTTCTACCATAATAAAAAAATGAAAAAATTAAGAATCAGAATAAATGTATGTTGAGCTATATAACTACCTAAATAAACGTGTATAGATATGTACCCTCTTGATTAGCAAAAAAGTATCAAATTTAGTGTAAAGGCTATATTTAATTGCAAATCAGCATGTTTCAATGGTTATATCAACCAATGAGAATGAACATTTCTTTAGGAAAATAACTAAAAAATACAAATGCAAAACAAGATTTAAATTGATTATTTAAATCAACATTACCTGCTTGCTGATTTAAATCATGATTAAAGTCTGATTAAATCAAAGTGATTTAAATCACAATCCACCCTGCACGGTACTGAAAAGTGTCAGCAGCCAAAGACCCGTCTATAGTAGAGCTCCTAACATTGCTAACCTCATTGGTACTGAACCAGTGTCAGCAAAGCTGTGAAACATTACAAAAATGTCCTCAGTATACACACATCAAGAAGTCACCTTGGTTACTTGAAAAGCAAAGGCCACATAGTGAGAAATCCTGACCATGGATGGCACTGATTTTCCTAATTTTGAGTTCCAGAATTGTCAACCTCAAATGTTCAATAATCATGAGCCAGCCCAACCAAAAATCCGGAGATTAGCTTCAGAATCATGAGATCTTTGATGTTGTTTATTTCCAGTCTGTTTTTTTAGTCTTTAGGCTGTACGTGGGTCACATTTTCAAGGTTTTCCTCTGCCACCATACAGGGTGTATGAAAAGCATTGAATATCGCAAGAGTTGGCAACACTCTCAAGTTCACAGGAATGGAACGCTCTCCCAGATGAAGTCTGTCCCAGTTGGCTGCCTTTAAAGCATACATACTCAAATTCCAATTTATGTAGGTTCATCTGTTGTGAACAATTTTGATATCCCTCTTGTTTTTTTGCACTGATGTCTGCTTTGCGCCCATTCTTAGTATCAATATGGAATTAAACTCTTTGGTTGGAAGGGGTAGGTACTGGAGCTGTCCTTGTTCAGATGTGTTTGATGCCTAGTTGTCTATCGGGGTTGTGCGGCTTTCCTTTCAGATGTTTTAACATCTGATACTGCAGGTTTTGTTCAATGCTTAGGTATTTTATCTAGGTGCCTTGTTAACTGATTAAACAAACAAACAAAGAGACAAAAGGGATATTAATGTGCATGTTTTCTAACTTCTGAGATATGACTAAAATGAAATCATAAAGACCCCAACAAATAAGCCTGTCACATGAAAAATGTCCATTATATGATGCAGCATTGAGATGAAGTCTGGATTCTTGACATCTGGTGCAGACAACCTGAGTCAGAACCATAAGCCCATTGAAAACGAGACAGCAATTACATTACAAATTGCTTATCTTCCCATGCCCAGGTGCTGCTTCTCCCAGATTTCTGCATTCTGTGGGGGAACAAGAGCAGATAGCCAGAAGGGGTTAAACCAGCATCCTTCCCCTACTGACATCTTATGTATCTTCTTTCCAGTTGGAAGGGAAACTTTCTTGTTCACTGACAGAATGGCAGAAGATCTCCTTTGCATTTTCTTCAATGCATTGTGACATCCTAGAATATTCAAGGACTGACTGAGGAGATATTTGAGCCATTAGTGATTATATTTGAAAACTCAAGGAAGATGGGAAAGATTCCAGAGGACTGGAAGAGGGCAAATATAGTGCCAATCTATTAGAAGAGGAATAAGGACAACCTACAGAATTATCGACCAGTCATCTTATCTTCAATACCTGGAAAGATAATGGCTCAAATAATCAAGTCATCAATTTGCAAACACCTAGAAGATAAGAAGGTGATAAGTAACAGTCAGCATGGATTTGTCAAGAACAAATCATGTCAAACCAACCTAACAGCTTTCTTTGACAGAGTAACAAGCCTTGTGGAGAGGGGGGTAGACGTGGTATATCTTAACTTCAGAAGGCTTCTGATATTGTCTTGCATGACTTTCTCATAAACGAACAAAGAAAAGACAGTCTAGATGGAGCTATTATAAGGTGGATGCATAACTGGTTGAAAAACCATTCCCAGAGAGCACTTATCAGTGGTTCATAGTCAAGCTGGAAGAGCATATCAACTGGGGTCCTGCAGGGATCAGTCCTGGGTTCGGCTCAATTTAATATCTTAATAAATTATTTACATATTGCCACAGAGAGTACACTTATAAAGTTTAGAGACTAACCAATTTATTTGAGCATAAGCTTTTGTGAGCTACAGCTCACTTCATCGGATGCATAAATTGGTTAGTCTCTAAGGTGCCACAAGTACTCCTTTTCTTTTTGCGGATACAGACTAACACGGCTGTTACTCTGAAACTTATAAAGTTTGTGGATAATACCCAGCTGGGAGGGGTTGCAAGTGTGTTGGAGGATAGGATTCAAATTCAAAATGATTTGGACAAACTGGAGAAATAGTCTGAAGAAAATAGGATGAAATTCAATAAGGAACATGAGAAGTACTCCACTTCAGTAGGAACAACCAACTGCACACATACAAAATGGGAAACGACTGCCGAGGAAGGAGTACTGCGGAAGGGGATCTGAGAGTTATAGTGGATCACAAGCTAACCATGAATCAGTGTTCCAAGAAAAACAAACATCGTTCTAGGATGTATTGCCAGGAGTGTTGTAAGAAAGACACAAGAAGTAATTCTTCCAATCTACTCCACACTTATAGGGCCTCAACTGGAGTATTGTGTCCAGTTCTGGGTGCCACATTTCAAGAAAGATGTGGACAAATTGGAGTAAATCCAGAGGAGAGCAACAAAAATGATTAAAGGTCTAGAAAACATGACCTATGACGAAAGATGGAAAAATTGGTTTTGTGGAGAAGAGAAAACTGAGAGGGAACATGATAACAGTTTTCAAGTATATAAAAGATTGTCACAAGGAAGAGGGTGAAAAATTGTTCTCCTTAACTTCTGAGGATAAAACAAGAAGCAATGGGTTTAAATTGCAGCAACGGGGGTGTAGGCTGGACATTAGGAAAAACTTCTGGTTGGGGTAGTTAAGCACTGGAACAAATAGCCTAGGGAGGTTGCAGAATCTCCACCACTGGAGGTTTTTAAGATTAGACCAACACCTGTCAGGAATGGTCTAGTTATTATGTAGTCCTGCCTTGAGTGCAGGGGACTGGACTAGATGACCTGCTGAGGTCCCTTCAAGTCCTACACTTCTATGATTCTCATACTGGTAGCTGAGTTGAGCCTCATGAATCTGTGCTCAGGAACAACCACACCAACACAGAGCCCCGGTCATGCTAGTGTTACTTCCCCATCTCTTCTGGGAGCTCGATTTGCCATTTATCTTGCTGCTGACTTTCTTGCTTTCTTTCTGCTGTAAAAATGTGGCCTCCCACTTTCCTGATCCCACCTCTTTTCACTGCCTTGACCTGGCAACCAACTAACCAAGCAAAAAGACACATCACACGAAGGAGTGGTACCTTCCCAAGACTCTTGAATATCTATCCAAACAGTAGTGTTCAGAGCTCTGTCTGATTTTCTCTTCTCATCACAGGACACAGAAGCTCTCCTAGAACATCGTTGCTCCCACTCCCTAACATTGCCACAAGAAACCTAACAACTCAGTGTCCCCCTTCCCCTTTCCACCTTCTGCTTGGGCTATGCCAATTCTCTATCTTGATGATTGCCTGGGACAAGCACCACAAAATATTGCTTCTCTCCTCTATCTCTTAGGACAGGGGTTCTCAAACTGGGGGTTGGGACCCCTCGGGGGTCGTGAGGTTATTACATGGGGGGTTGCGAGCTGTCAGCCTCCACCTTAAACCCTGCTTTGCCTCCAGCATTTATAAATAGTGTTAAAAACACTTTTTTATATATGTAACAGGGGGTTGCACTCAGCAGCTTGCTATGTAAAAGGGGTCACCAGTGCACAAGTTTGAGAACCACTGTCCTAGGAGAAGGCTTTTTAACTAAAGCAATATACTAAAAGGAAACATCTACTGAGATCCAAAAGATCCCATTTCAGAATCAAGCGAGTCAATACCTATATTGAATTTCTTATTCCCTACTAGCAAAAGAGATTCAGAATTCCTTATTTATTCTGCACAAACTCACAGTAACAGGATATGCTGTCTTATGTATCTGTCCTATGTTTATATTATACACTTCTCTACTTGTAACTGTAAAACCTTTATAAAGATACATTTTATTTTTAACTGTGTATATGTTCATAACCCTGACAGTTACTTTCCCTCTCATAAATAGCTGTGTTTATAGTTTGGGATTTTACACTACTGAACCATTTTTCATATTGTTCTATGTATCCACATATGTTACTTCTATGCTGTGTTTAAATTAATTAATATTAAAATCACAATTTCTATTCCTTGTACAACTATGACTTAACTGAAACTAAGAAAGAGTGTGTGTAAAACTCAATAGTTTATAATGATTAAAATCAAAGACAACAGTTTATCAGAATTATTTTTATACACAGTCCCCTAAAGACTTTACAGCAGTTTTATATTTATGAATCTCTTCTTAACAAAAAACAACTTGTAAGGAATACAGAACACTTCAAGGAGCTGGTAAAGTTTTAATTTAGAACAAGTTCTAGTGAAGGCTGCTCCTCAGATCCTAAATAGAAGCAGAAGTGAAAGTAACACCTTTGCGTTTTAAACTGGGCACAATAAACAAATAAGGGTTGGGGGAATGGAGCTAATGGGAATAGAAATGTTGCCATGGTTTTGTTTTAAATGTAAATAGAAACACACACACACACTTTTATATCTTTATCTACGTATATAAGGATACCCAAACACAACAGCATAATGCTAGCACAAGACAAACAGCTGGCAATACAAACAAAAATCAATCTGACCAGTCTATTTTCAATGTCCAAGCTGACTGAAAAGTAAACAACCAGCATAAATATAGAAAAATTAATTAGATCTTTGAAAACGCTTTGAGATTTAATAATTTACAACATTCAACTGAACAGTGGTATCAAGAGTAAGACATTTTCTTCCAAATGTGAATTAAAGGAACAGTATCCCTTTATAGTATACTCCAAATTCCTAGTAAGAGCAAGCATGTAACTTTATTCATGTGTGTAGTCCCACTGAAGTCAATAGGACTACTTGTGGGGAGTAAAGTTATGCATGTACTAAAGTCTTTGCACGATCAGGGCCTAGTATGTCAATAGCATTAGAAATGGATTTGCTTTGATTTGCTTCAGAGGCACAAAAAATGGATTTATTTACTGAACGATTCTGATTACACCTGCCCCAAGTCCTATTCCCCACCCCATGAAGAGCACAGATTAGGACATTAGTACCAAAACACCATGAGGTTCTGTGAGAGTTTAAAACAAAAAATCAAAACCAGGGTTTTGTTCCACACTGCCATTTATGGCAACTTCACCACTTTCCTCTCATTTACTCCCACAGAATCTGATCCAATGGCCCGATCTATCTGTCTGTCAGGCCAATCTGAATCCTTCCTATGCTGTCAGATGTCGCTTAGGGCATAACAGGATTCAGATTCAGATCCCTAAGGAGCATAAACAGAGTTTGCGAATAAGCTCCTTTAACTGAGTTAACAAGCAATATTTAAATGTGAATACTGTTTCTGTTATTCATTTCATGTGTAAGTTCCCCATTATTCATTATATATTTGTTTCAGAAATTCTAAATTACACAACTTTCCATTAATAAGTGGCATTCTTCTTTAAGCGTCTACTTTAGAAATGTTAAAATGTTAAATGTTCTAGTGATAATAGTCTAATTCATAAACATGCAGGAAAAAACCTATTGCTTCATGAAATACACTTAGAAATTTGGGAACTATTTCTAGAAGTGTTTGGTGCAATTTAAAAGCAAGTAAATAGCAAACACTTCTTCTACTCATTAAAAATGGGAAAACAGAAAACCTACTCATCTATTTGATAAATATAACCTATTTTTTTAATAATGCATGAACATTTAATGATTTAAATTTACAGCTTCTCTTGCATAACGAAACCATTGATTTTGTAGATCAAATTATCAGAAATTCAATATGGAGTTGATAACTTTTGCAAAAGTCAGAGTGGAATCCTAGCCCCACCGAAGTCAATGGCAAAACTCCCACTGATTTCAATAGAGGCAGGATTTCGCTCAGAGTCTACCTGGTTCCAAACTGTTTGCCCATGGCACATAGTGGTGCTTCTATAAAAATTAGAGGTATCACTTTGTTGACCAATCTCACAAGGTTGTTTGAAATAGCAGTATGGGCACAGAGCAGCTGAGACTAGAGGATATGTGTTTGTTATTCCATCAATTTATGCTCTACCAATCAAATGACAGCGTGATTAGCACACATACGGTTGCCCTCTGACCACAGTGAATCACTGCTCAGTGATGCATATTTTGGGGATGAACACAAAGAACATCTTCACTTGGTGCACCAGTATAACACACAAGAAAGAGGTGGTGTTATATGTTGATAAATACTGATTAACAGTATAAACATGCAGTAACACTGCTAATGATTCTGGATTCAATCCTTCTACTACTGACTGCAGTAGAAGCAGGATCAAACCCACTATCAAAAATACAAAAATAAAATGTAAGTTCAAGAGCCTTAAACCAAAGGTTTCAGCCCATAAAATAAGACTCCATCCTCCCCATTCTGATCCATTAAATAGAAAATGAGAAGTTTTCAGGGAGTGAGAAAGATGACCATTTGTATGAGTCACTATTCTTGATCAGGTGGGATAACTAATACTTTGTCTAAACTTTCCCAGTTATTCAAGTGTTCCAATAGGATATCTAGATATTGTGACACTATCTGCTGTTTACACATATATGCCCCTTTATACAATTACTTTCCTAACACATGTTAATCAAGATTCTTTTCGCACAGAAGATGAAATGCATACACTTGCATGAACTAATGGACTTTTTCTAATGTTAATTTAAGCCTGTACAATAATCAAAGTATCCCTAGCACAGGAAGAAAATAAGACAAATGACTGTTGATGACACTTCTAGCCCTTGTTTTCTTTGAGGAAACCATCCCTGCAGATCAGAACAGTCAGGGATTTCAGTAAGAGTCTGGACCACTAAAGAAAGGGCTGACAATCTATACATACAGGAAAGTAGCAAGTAGGTGGCTGTCTAAAGCTTCTCAGCAATTTGCAATGTTAGAATAAATCTCAGGAGAGATGGATTAGCGGGAAGAAGGAAAGGTCAGAAAGGTGCATGATATTTTATTTATCACATAATTCTACAGTTTATCACAATGCTCAGCACATTATCCCAGTTCTGCAGCTTGTCACGCAAATATCAGCTATACATATGGAGTGTACGTATATAGATGTCCCATGATTTTCAAAAGTTGTTAGTGGTTTTGGGTGCCTCAATTTTGGGGCACATACTTCCTTCACCTTCACTGTATCCCACTGGGACTTCTTTTTGATTAGAGTTTACCAATAAATTGTTATTTTTCAAGTCTGCCCCATCTTCAATTTATTTACTTGCAAAGTTGGTCTGAGTTAGATGGAACCCACAAGGCAAATTCACTTATCAGCTGATCTGCTGACTTGATATTGACTACAATTGAGCATCTCTACAAACACCGATCCAAACAAATACTGCTGAGATCACCTCCTCTAGTTTCCCTCCACATGGCTAAGTTGATAACATTTATTTATGGTTTTATGATAATCCTCCTCCCCATTTTCACCTCATTTTTTTAAAAAGAGAAAGCAACGTATTGTCCTGACCTTTGTATTTATATTAAAAGTTCACTAAGTTTCTATGTCCTCTATAGTTGCTCAGTTCTACTGATTTCCCTCCTACAAATATTGCCTGCTGCTTCCCTCTTTATTAGCTGACCTAGTCAACATTGCTCTGTAGCACAATCATGCATTTGGGAGCTACTCCAAGAATTTTGGGAGCACTGTGTTATACTTTTATTCTCATTCTCTTCCTCCTCTCCACCAAATAATTAAGGTCAGGATTTTGCTGACCCTGCATGGATGTGCAATTGGTGGGAGGGAGCCTTCCTCCCTCCTTTCTCTACCCCACATTCTATGGTTGAGATCCAGTTACTTGGTGCTGTAGATGGAGTGGAATGCAACAACACAGAAGAGCCAGTGAGCCATTCCCCACACGCTGCACCAGATACATGGAGTGCTGGAGCCTATGATCTGCTTAAACATCAATCCCATGGCATGTGATAACGGCATTCCACTCTAGCCTACAGCCTCAGGAGCTAGGTCAATATTCCCAGTCCTTACATTCAGAGGATGAAATTTACTCTGGTACACAAGGCTCTCCACACTATTTCATACCTGCATGGATGAGACTGAGGAATTAGAACAGAGTGACCTCACAGGGTGCCTATGTGCCCTAAAAAGAGCCCCTGTGTTGGTCAGACACAAGCTAGGGTCGGCATGCCACATGATAGATGTTTAATCAGAGCACTGGCTCCAACAACCTATGCAACTGGTGTGGAACGTATGAACTGTTAATCCCATAGGTTCTGGAAGTAGGGGTGCTGGAGCAACCCCTGGCTTGAAGTGGTTTCCATTATATACAGGGTTTACCATTTGGTTCAATGGCTCTCAGCACCCCCACTATAAAAATTGTTCCAGCACGCCTGGTTAATCCACTCCATCTGCACCGAACCAAGTAACTTCAACCACAGAATGCAAGTCCCAGAAAAGTCTAGTACTGGCAAGCATATTGGACTCCCCAAAGAGGGCAGCGAGGGGTGGGTAAGCCTGAAGCCATGATCCCTCACACCCCCATAAACAAAGCTGAGCCAGCACACAGGGGACCGTGCACTGCTCTGCCTCCTCCATTGACTCTCTGGCCGAATCAGCTTTGGAGGACTCTTGTACATTCCACTCTGCACCCAACACTGCAGGATGTGTTTTAGCAATATTGCCCTTACTGTACAAAAGAGTTAAAACAAACACTGCTTAGGAGACAGAATGCAGGAGAGAAAAACTGAGCAGATCACATTTCTTCCCAACAAACACTAGCACACAGCAAACAGAAGAGATTGTAAATTAGCCTTTTTTACAGAAAGCCAAAGGAATGGTGTTAATGTCAGTGTGTTTTTAAGGTGACAAAGACTAAAGCTAATCTGCCAACTGTTATGTATATTGCTTAATAATATATGTCCTATGGCTGCTGCAACATTTATTGCAAATCAACGGCTTAATGACTGTGGCTTTCTACTTTTTAACAATACAACTCGATACCGACTTTGACTCTCTCTATTTAAAAATAATAACTCAGTTCAGCAGTACAGCATTTTCATTAAGCTGGTCTGTAGTTTCATGCTATGCGAAGCGGAGAAGATGCATTTAAAAAATGTTTAATACAGTAATGATCAGAAACCTTGAACATATATAAGGAAACAGGCTTGCTTATTCTGTAACTATGGAAACTACTACATGAAAAATATTTTTAAAACATTTCAGCTAATAGAGTTGGAGAATGTACTGGATGTGGAAGTCCTAACATATAACCCTATATGTGGGGTAAAAGAGAGGTGTAAATTGAGGCTGACAACACTTATGCGTCTGACAATACATTTTCCTCTAACAGGCTCAAATTCATCTCTACTGTAACTGCACTAATGTCAACGGAGTTGCAGCAGAGATGAATTTGGCCCTTTCTATTGCTTTTAATAAAACCACTGTATAAAGTGTATTTCACCCTTTTAAAAAAATGTTTTGAAGGGGCATTCTATTTAATCAATGAAGCAACACCGTATATTGACCAAAGCAGTCAATAATGTTATCACGGTAACTTTCCATAACACACTTTACAGGCCCCAGACTGCATTCCTCGCACACCCAAAACTCTCACTAAATACTGTGGTGCTGGTTCTGCGGTCACTTACCACGGGAATAACCCTTCTTATGGGAGTAGTCCCATTGACACCAATGGGATGACTCACACAAGTAAAGTTATACATATGCATAAGTGTTGGCCTGATTGGGGCTAAGGAGAGTTTGGGCAGTATAAATAACATTGGATTGGGCCCCACGTTTGCCTTTTAAATTCTTTTCAAATTCCATTGTATAAACTACCATCGTTTCAGCCATCTATCCATGTCATATTGCAGATTAACTTTTTTCAGATAATGCTGTGACTGTCAGAAAATAGCAAATATCCAAAGATAAACACCCTTGCCTACTACTCCCTTCATCCTTCCAAGGATTACTGAGGCACTATCTGTGGTGGTTTTTTTTATTAGTTTGTTTTTACATTTGCTTGTCCAATTTTAAATTGTAAGGTCAAATAAACAATTCAATGGTCCTAGACAGTTTTTTGTGCATCTACAGTTGTAAAGCTTTTATAAATCAAAATTTTGCAAGCTATTTGTTCACAATGTGGACTGCATTTTCACATTTCAGCATGTGGGGGAGAGGGGGGACTCCCAATTTGTATTCAATTGTTTTGTCTACATACCCCTTCTGTTTGGTCAGTAAAATCTTCATTACTAATTTTTCGGCACTTGGAGATAGCGAGTATGTACGTCACCTGGATTAAAACTATAGTTCATAATGGCACCAAAGGACTTGTTATGGTCTGTCAGGTCAATGTGCAAATTAAACACGATTTATTTGGTACACAGTGGCTTCCTTTGGAGCTCTTACAGTGTGTACTGTTAATCCAGCTGCCTTGCATATGCACATTGTGATTACGTGCTAAATGTCCATACAGAAATTTTACTGAACAAAACCTGGACACTATTTCTAAACTAGTCAGCTATATTGTACTATATAGGGTAAAGAACAAATCAACTTTTAAACATTTTACAATATACTAGGGCTGTCGATTAATTGCAGTTAACTCACACGATTCACTCAAAAAAATTAATCGCAATTAAAAAATGTATTGCGATTAATCAGTTTTAATCATACTGTTAAACAGAATACCAATTGAAGTGTATTAAATTTTTTTTATATTTTCCACATTTTAAAATATATCAATTTCAATTACAACACAGAATACAAAGTGTACAGTACTAACTTTATATTATTTTTTATTACAAATATTTGCACTGTAAAAATGATAAACAAAAGAAATAGTATTTTTCAATTCACCTTGTACAAGTGCTATAGTGCAATCTCTTTATCATGAAAGTACAACGTACAAATGTAGTTTTTTGGTTACATAACACTCAAAAACAAAACAGTGTAAAACTTTAGAGCCTACAAGTCCACTCAGTCCTACTTCTTGTTCAGCCAATCGCTAAGAAAAACAAGTTTGTTTACATTTATGGGAGATAATGCTGCCCACTTCTTAATTACAATGTCACTTGAAAATGAGAACAGACTTTCGCATGGCACTGTTGTAGCTAGTGTCACAAGATATTTACGTGCCAGATGTGCTAAAGATTCATATGCCTCTTCATGCTTCAGCCATTGTTCCAGAAGACATGCTTCCATGCTGATGATGCTCATTAAAAAAATAATGCGTTAATTGAATTTGTGACTGAACTCTTTGGGGGAGAATTGTATGTCTTCTGCTCTGTTGTACCCACATTCTACCATATATTTCATGTTATAGCAGTCTCAGATGATGACCCAGCACATGTTGTTCGTTTTAAGAACACTTTCACTGAAAATCTGACAAAATGCAAAGAAGATACCACTGTGAAATTTCTAAAGATAGCTACAGCACTCGACCCAAGGTTTAAGAATCTGAAGTGCCTTCCAAAATCTGAGAGGGATGAGGTGTGGAGCATGCTTTCAGAAGTCTTAAAAGAGCAATACTCTGATGCAGAAACTACAGAACCCAAACCACCAAAAAAGAAAATCAACCTTCTGCTGGTGGCATCTGACTCAGATGATGAAAATGAACATGCATCGGTCCGCACTGCTTTGGATTGTTATCGAGCAGAACCAGTCATCAGCATGGATGCATGTCAGCTGGAATGGTGGTTGAAGCATCCAAGGACATTTGAATCTATAGTGCATCTGGCATGTAAATATCTTGTGACGCCGGCTATAAGAGTGCCATGCAAACACCTGTTCTCTCTTTCAGGTGACACTGTAAACAAGAAACAGTACTTGTATTAGGTGAATTGAAAAATACAATTTATTTTGTTTTTTACAGTGCAAATATTTGTGATCAAAAATAAACATAAAGTGAGTACTATACACTTTGTATTCTGTGTTGTAATTGAAATCAATATATTTGAAAATGTAGAAAACATTCAAAAATATTTTTAAAAATGGTATTCTATTATTGTTTAATAGCACGATTAATTTTTTAATCGCTTGACAGCCTTACAATATTCAGTATGTATGAAATCAGGACGATCACTGGTAAGATCTCTCTCTGCCCATAATGCTCTATGCCAGTGTCATCATGGCATAATTTAACGAACAGAACTGCAATTCTCTTAACCTGTCTTTACCCAGATGCTGATGCCCATTACCCCACTTTTGACTCTGCCTCCCATAAGGTCAGAATTCTGTTTCCCTCTCTCTGGATTACCCCCAACTTAACGACTAACTCACAATTCATGCAATTGTTAATAAAAGCACAGTTTATTTGTCAGAGTAGAAAATAAAGAGAAAAATCACAAATACGTGTTAGGCAGAATATAAGCAGAGCTGGGCTCCAAGCTGTTAAAGAGAATACTGGTTAGCAAAGACGAATCTCTAACGCTACAGAGAACTATTTGTCCAAGACAGCTACAGTCACCCTGTCTGGCTTTCCACATTCCAGGAAGGCCTCTAATTTAAGGCATTCTGTGCCCTAGATTGTCTCTTATGACCTTTTGGAAAATCAAATTTCTTCCTTCTCATGAAACCTCCATCCTCTCTGGTATCGAAGGAGTCCCACTATCCACTATGACAGCTTCCTACACCACTATATGGGAGCCTTATCCTTCATTCCAGCCTCAGCAGGTCTGGACAATACATGACATCTTCTTTGATTACTTCCTTCTAGACCTGTACATATAACCAGGAGTTTGAATGATTCTCCAATTGCATATTTGAGATGGGCCTTTGGTTCCTCACTTTTGCTCCCAGTCCTCATCACTGGAAATACTCATTTGGGCAGGGCAGCTGGACTCACTTGTTTTGAGCTGTTCCAACTACAAAAATACAAGGTATTCATAAATCAATTACATAAAGCTTCAGAAATTTAATACAAAAATTATAAAAGAGGTATCCAGGCTCTTCCTCATCCATGAAAATGCTGGGAAATATGCTCATAGGACTATTTTGGAAGTTCACCTTCAACTCTGATTGCAGTAAACACCAAATGCTGCATAGAAATGGTGTTTTTCAAAGACTAATTCCTCAGCACAGTTAAGACATCTTGAAACTGTCACACCACGCATCTTACCTTGACTTCTAGTTTAAAATTACATTTTAAGGGGGGAAAAGCCCTTTCTTGTCCTATTTTGAAAAAAAATAAAATGCAAAATAAGTGAAGACAATTTTACAGGTCCTCCTTCAGCTAAACCTTTCAGCCACTTCAATGAGAAGATAATCTTTCTGTGATTATGACCAAACCCTCTCGTTGCTTAGCAACACATAATTAAGGAATATGTTTTCAGATCCGCTTTGCAAGCTGGCCATTATCTGATGAAATTACTGGAGCAACAAATGTCATCCTCATGCAAATGAGCTGGTTGTAGAGAAAGAATGTTTGACTTGTGAAGAAGAGGGCTCAGGATCTCAGAAACATTGTTAGTTTCTTCTTGTCATACATGGATTTTTTTTTAAAGGAAAAGAATAGTATAGATTTTTAAAGAACATAATTCACAATTTAAATATGAGGAATAATGGAAGGAATGTTAAATTTATCCTATGGGAAAAAAGTCATTCAAAATGTATACACCTCTTCAGTCCCTTGCAACAGTATTAATATGTACTTTCACTCCAATGTTACCAAAGTAATCAGCTGGATCAGATACACTGCAATTAAATTAACATTTGTGTTCTCAGTATTATGTCAGTTTCATTTTTCAGGCTTTTGGAAACTGTTTATTCAAAAAGCCTGCCTGGATGCCCTTCCTTTGTGCCTGAATCATGTCAATACACATAATGTTGATGAATATTTAAATATGATATATATTTATAAATTACACAAATTAAATAAAATAGTCACAAACCAGGAGGAATCTACTTTCTAAATCTGTGACTGCAGCAAAGGGGGCGGGAGGTCTGAATTTTGACAACTTTTATCATTTCCACTTGCAAAATAGTTCTTTATTTAGATTCCCATGGAATGTCATCACTGGCTTGGCACAGTTTCTATGCCTATAAATGGTATACTTTTATTAAGGCATTTTGTGTGTGCGCTTGTACAGTACATTGTTCATGACTTGTTTGTATGGTGGTTCAGCTGTGCAGAGAAATAATTCCCTCCCATACAGTCACTATCACTGTGTACAAAAAGCATTTTAAAGGGCTTTTAACATTTATCAGAAAAGTCAAAGTAACAAATTAATGGGATCGTCTAAATTTCCTCTTACTGCAAAATGCATTTCCTATGGTAATTTTTGTTGGTCTTTGACTAGCAAGAGTCAACTTAAAGCTGAAGTATTATGTCTGTTTGAACCATTTAGCCCTAAACCAGGAAGGGATTTGAACATTTCTGAAGACAAAAAAGAGGAGGAAAAAAAGGGCAACCACTCCTTTTTATCACTCTAGTGGTTAATCATTGACTTTAACATTAAGCGTAGACCTAGTTCCTTAATAGTTACAAAGCCACACTTATAAGTACTCCTAATAGGAAATCAAGAGTTTTATTTTAGGTGCCTGATAAAACAGTAAATTAATTAAAAAAAGACTATGGTAACTGCCAAAGGTAAGTCAATTCTAGAATTAACACCATTAGCTATTTGATAAATTTTGTCAAAACAATGCTAACCATTTCCTCTGAGAAACATATTTGTGCCCGATAACAACTGTAAGAAGTAAATCTACAACTAACCCTGTAACCTAATTGCTCAGAAAATTCAGTATCTAATCTTCTGTTCCGTACAAACAACAGGAACAGCAAGATTCATAGTAGAACAATTATCTGATATACCAGTCACTTTATCGAAAGTTAGCTAATCAAATAAAATACTCTGAATTTAATCGCACTGTGAAAGGCAGCACTAGAAACTCTGAATAACTTGTGGCCCCGGGATAAACCTATTTGCCCCACTTTTTTGTGCATAGGGATGTATCTAATATTTTAGCCCTAAGTCTAACTGGATTTATTAGACTCAAATTTATCTTATGATAAACAAACACAGACATAACTCTCCTAGAGCA
The DNA here is from genome assembly GCF_965140235.1 of Caretta caretta. Taxonomy (NCBI): domain Eukaryota; kingdom Metazoa; phylum Chordata; order Testudines; family Cheloniidae; genus Caretta; species Caretta caretta. Next base: position 104,786,239 of record NC_134212.1, on the reverse strand, counting down.
CACTACTAATGAATACATTTTTAGAAAATTACTTGGTTCAGGTGATGCCATGGTTGAGACAATAACTGGTGGTCCAGTGCGTCTGGTGAGTTTCTGATAAGGAGAATGTTGCATGTGAAAACTTGGGCCAGCAAGCACCAGGGTGGAATCCATTTGGGCTCCTTGCTTTCGGAGAAGTTGAGGACTGCTGTGTGGGCTATGCACTGGGGACATTGATGTATTTCGGTCCCTCTTCAGCAGCTCCATGGGCACTGTGTAAGTAGTTGGATATGCTGTTTTGGGATTTGCATGTGGGTTAGTCTGTGCTGTAGTCCCTGGTAATCCAGTTGGAGTGGAATAGGCAGACACTGGACGAGTGTGCATGTTGCATGGTAAAGGAGCGTTGTAGCCAGAATTAGCTAGAAAATGAGCACCTTGATGAGCTGCTCCAGATGCAGAATAAGTTGCAGTTTCCAGAAGGTGCTGTGTCGGGGCACTGGATGGGCGACGATTTATTTCTCCAACTCTTGGTGATACTGGCTGTAGAGAAGGAGGAGGTGCTTGCTGCATAGTTGTGCCATCTACACCGGGACCAGAGGCAGGGTGCATGCCATATGCATTCTGCAGCAGTTCACTTCGATGACTAAAGCTGTTAGATCTGGTCCTGGGACGGAGTGTGCTGTTCTTCCCATCATGCCTTTGTAGCTGCATCTCTGTTTTGTAGTTATGGGCAATGCGGGAAAGCACCCTTGCCTGTCCAAGATTTGGAGCTACAGATTTTATATCATTCTCTTCCATCATCGCGAGCAGGCTTGGAGAATCAAAGCCTTGCTGCAGCAAAGCATTGAATGTACTTTCAGACACGCCTTCTGAACGCAGAAGTGCTAGGAACTCCGGATCAAAGTTTCTTTTAATTTCTTGTCCTGCGAAAGCTGTGGGCACCTGAGAATGGGAAGGAGTCATGGCAGTTTCATAACTATCATAAGAAATCTTTGCATTGACATTTTCCCTGATGGGTCCATAACCACGATTTACAGCAACGGCAGATGGACCTATGCTCCCATCAACAACAGTAGCAGAATTCGGATCAACCACCAAGCACGTTGGAGTAGTTTGTCTAGCAGCTGCAGACTCTATAGGTCTCTCTGCTGTATCACTATAGACCTGCCTGTTGGGAAAAGATGGTGGTTCTGTTCCATATCTAGGGGTGGGCGGTTCAACACCATACCTTGCAGGAGAAGGATCTCGGTTTCGCATTCTCTGCCCCTCTTGGATCATTTTACTCATGGGATCCCTATACATACGGCTGGCTTCGTGTGGGGCAGGTGACCGTCCTTGTACCTGATCCCAAGCCAATCTGCTACCGGGAATCCCATAATTCGGTAATGATCTATTAATCATGTGGTCTCTATAGTAGTGTGGATCTTTAGGTGATCTAGCGGCTAAAGATGGGTCACTGTAATAATCCTGAGATGGCAAGGAGCTTCGTCCAGACGTTGCAGCCTGTCTGTCGTAGTAAGTGAAGTCAGGAACAGAACCCTTCCGTAAGGGACCCTGGTTAAAAACTGGATGCTGATATGGGTACGGCTCTTGCTTCAATTCAGCGCCTCCTTGCAAGATGATATCATGCGGTCTATGGTTTGGCTGCTCATACCAACCTCCTTCTCCACCGTAAGTCAGCGAATTTCTTCTCCCTGTTGGTCTCTGATATTCAAATGCATTTTCATTCTCCCAGTTGCCTTCATACCATCCTGCAGCATCCCAGCTCTGAGAACGGCCGATATTTGTATGCTTACTTGGAATCGGCATTGGAATGAAACAATTGACTTCTGTTGAGATAAAGAAGAGAAGGAACCTCTCTTTTTAAATCTTCTATTACACACATCAAAAACAGATCGAGCTGTATCTGAGCTCTTCTGGGACTTCAGAAACAACCAAGTGGTGGTTTTATATTTCAAAGTATTGCCTGAATTATTAATTCTTCGAAACTTTAGTAGACAAAACACACAACACCCACTGTAACTCAGTCTCACTCCAAAACCGAAGAATGAAAGGTCTTTTCTGTATAGTTCAGTCACAGACAAGGGTTGCTGCATCTAATCCAGATGGTTTATCCCTTCCTGTTTGGGACAGTTTGCTCACATGGACAACTGGTCTAGCAGTGTGTGAGGATTATGAGCTAAATAAAACCTCTAAAGCCTTTGTTCCATGTGACATCACTTTAGCCCAATGAAACCTTCTGCGCCAGCGGATCCAGCAACCTCAATATAATTTCTCTTCTGAAAATTATTTTTACATTTATTTATATATACTTTCATATACATACATGTATATGTATAAAAATAAATAAATAAATAAATAAATAAATAAATAAATAAAGCTTCAATGTCAACTCAATCTTAATCCATCCTGATGAAATGCTAATCCCCTGCACACAGCTAAAGACAAATAAAATGGAAGAAGGCAGACAAGCCTATAAACAGGCCGATGCAAGATACTCAAGAATATGACACACTGGCTAGAAATTTGTTAGGTATCAGTAGAACACTTTACGAATATTGTAATTTGCTTTGGAAATTTCATTTTTTTGTTGCAGTTTCAAATTAGCTCCAAAAGGATTCTTTACATTATCATCACAATACTCAAATCCTTTCATCATCCCAGGAAAGAAAATTGCGGAGGTGTAATCTGGAATTTATAATTTGAAGACCCTAGAAGAGGTCACAGTAAAGGAAGGGAGGATCAAAGGATCTTAAACCTGGTATTACAAAGCAAAAAAAGAGAGTAGTAGACTTTTGTCTATTATCTCCCAGTTTCCTTTAAATATGTTTATGAGATGGAAAAACACTCAGACATCAGACAAAACTCAATTTTTGTATCTTGCAGCATTTCAATAGTCATATGGTTTAGGCTTTTTAAGCTGAAAGTAGGCAAAGGGATTTAGATGGAATCACACCAAAGAAAATTGTTATTTAGAAACATACTAAAATTTTCCATACAAGGTTACCATTTTTGGGAGAGATATTAGAATAATTCTCTAAAAAAGTAGATCAACTGTCACATGCTGCAAATGCTGAAACAGTCGTTGTTTTTGCAAGAGTAGAGCAAATATTATATTTTGTTTACCAACCATCATGTACACTGCAATACTTCTGTTTAAAAAAATGGAAATGGAAATGAATCTGTTTCTTTCTCTGCTACAGTAAAAATGTCTGCACCACAAATATGCAAATTTCAGGTCTGAATTACTAAAAGGAGTAATAGTCACCTTTTTAGGGGGACGGGGGGGGAACAGCTTGTGCATTTTTATGGCTAATCCACAATAAATGTTTGGTGCACTAGCCATCACATGATGAAGTATTGTACTATTATGATAGCTAAGTCACTAATACAGTCTAATGCTTATACTTGCTTATCATACTAATACCTCTGGGCTATATTTCTGACCCAGATACTGACAGGATCTCTTAGTAATCCCTACATTTCTTTACTGCAGTAAATAGTACAAAATCCTCTTCAAACAGCCTCCCCCACAAAGAATTCAAGTCTTTAAAAATATTCTGGATATTTTATAGACATACAAAAAAACTGCCCCCACAAGATTATTTATTCATTTTTGGACAATATCTGATTAACATCATATTGAATTAACTAACAGAATTAAGGCACACTGGAAAATTTCTTCCTGTGTGAGTCAAAATGGAAACACAAGTTTGTAGCTGATGAATAACGGAGAACATCTTGGCCTACAAAAATATTTAATTACAACCTTTTTCTTAAAAGGGTAAAATATATTCCAAACTAGATACATTAAAATCCAAGTTGTTTGGTTATTTTTAATACTGTTAGTTTTTCTGTTACCAAAGTTCTGAAGCAGAAGAAGAGAACTAGTGAAAATTATATAATTTTATACAATAAAATAGTATTGATATTCTACAGTTCAAGAGTATCTTTCAGCCAGTGATTTAAAAGGAAATCATTAATGAATTTAGTCACAACACCAAGATTGGTGATATTATCCTCAACACACAGCTGAGAAAACTAAGTCACAGAGACGTTAAGGCCCACATTTTCTAGTATTTATTAATTTTAGGTGCCTCATTTTCAGAGGTGCTGAGAAAGACAACGGCAGTTGAAATCAATGGGGACCTCGGGCTGCTCGGAACCTCTTAAAATGTCCGCCAGGCTCTAGGGTCTCAAGTTGGGCACCCAAAATATTAGATACTTGCAAATGTTTAGAGACTTGCTCAAGTTCACACACAAACTGAAGGAGAACCCCAGAAGAAAACCTAGGTCTCATGACTCCCTGTCCCATGTCCTAGCAAGAAGACCGTATTTCCCCATTCCTGAAAGATCATTGCTTGCTAACAGCGTCAGTCTAGGCTCTAAAAATGCTCATCCAGCAACTGCATCTATTCCTCTCTTTAGATAAAGAAATGCTGTGAAAGTAAAAAACGTGGTGGAGTGCTCAGTAACAATGTCTGTGCTCCTGCTTTATAGGAGCCAGCAAACTAACATTTTAGGCTCTGATCCTGGCAACACTTCCACATATGGTTGAATTTAAACACATGAACAGTCCAGAGGTGGTGAGATATAGCTCCACGTGGTGCCTTAGCACCAGCAATATTCAGAGCCCAGGGGCCCAGCTCCACCAATATTTGGGGCTGGGTGTCCCCCTCAACCCCACCTGCCACCCCCCCGCACCTCCCCTGAGTGTCCCCCGGCTCACTGCTGCCAGCAGGGAAAGGGCTAAGAGGAGTCCTCCTCTCTGGCCCCTGTCCCAGAGCAGGCTGCCTGCACCCCAAACTCATCCCCAGCCCTGCCCTACCCCAGAGCCCACACCCCCAGCCAGAGCTTTCACCCCCCCACCACACCCTCAACCCTCTACCCTAGCCCTGAGCCCCTCCAACACCTCAAACCCCTCATCTCCAGCCCAGAGCCCTCATTCCCCTGCACTCCAACCCTCTGCCCCAGCCCTGAGCCTCTCTAACCCCCCAAACCCTCTAGCCCCAGACAGAGCCCTCACCTCCACACTCCTACTCTCACCCTGTGCCCCTCCCACATCCCAAACCCCTCATTCCCAGCCCCAGACAGAGCCCTCACCCCCTACATCCCTACTCTTGCCCTGAGCCCCTCCCATACCCCAAACCCCTCATCTGCAGCCACACCCCACAGCCCTCACTCCTGCACCTCCTCCCATCCCCAAACTCCCTCTCAGAGCCTGCACCCAATCTCCTGCCCCAGCCTAGGGCCTGCACTCCAGACCTCCTCCCCCACCCAAACTCCCTCCCAGAGCCTTGGGCAGGTGGGGGGCGGAGTCTGGGGGGGGCGGAGTTTGCGCAGGGGTGGGTTCTGGGCACCACCAAAATTTCTACAAACCTATCACCCCTGGAACAGTCCCATTGACTTCAATGGATCTCCACAAGTGCTTAAAGTTAAGCACGTGTGTGTGTACAGGATCGGGGCTTTAGTGAAATGTCAGACACTTTTCCACAACACTAAGTTAAAGAAATTCTTGTGTCCTCACTGGAGAGTGTATTTCTAATATATTGACTTTAACAGCTGCTGGGCAGGAATTCCAGTCTAGTTTCAGTCTAAACTATCATCTCCCTGAAAACCCTCTGCTTAGCCCGGCCATGTCTGCTCTGCCCTCCCTCTAACCTCTCTGTTAAGGTGGACACAGACTATTTGCTCAATGAACACAAATGAGAGCACAGACGTGACCATGACAGCCAGCATGAAATATGATGGGGGGGGGGGGGGGGGAAACCAAAAAAGTTAAATTCCCACTGCACCAGAAAATGAGTAAGAATTATTTTAAATGAAACACAGACAGGGGCAGAGAGCTCTTTTGTTTTTCTTTTTGCAGTCTTAAAAACAGCTCCTATGCAAATACCAGTATTTCTGTAGCTGTTTATAAAATAAGATCCCTGCATCAGTCACCAACAGAGGACTTTATGGAGCAACCTACTGATCCAACATAACTAATCTGATATAACAAGAGTACCTGGGAAAGGAGCAATTCACAAATATTGACATTCCTAATCCAAGGGTGTGACTGAGGAATGTATTTTACATGCAGTCCATGTTATTGTACCTTATCTTTGAATTTTACAGATATATTGGGAATATTGCAACACGGAACAAAAGCAAAATAATTACCAGGATATGAAATGCTTTTGCCTTTGTGAACCTGTGAAAAAATGCACAATTAGAGTTTAATACAATGGACTTCAAGTCAACAGTGACGTAATCGGCATATGCTCTGCTATGATACAGCAACTGCAAAAATAGACTTGTTTTTTTAAAAAATGTGATGGGTGACTCTGTCATCTAAAATCTCGTCATCTAAAACTGAAGGGGTGAAGATCAAATTTGTGTAAGTCAATGGGGTCTGATACTGGTAAATGTCTAGCTCTACACAGTGCTAGAAAATTCAGTTTTGTATCTGGGAGAGAAGAAAGCATGGATTATATGATCTTACTTACTTTAGAAAAGAGAATATTAAATCTGCAAATGCTAGAGAGGCTACTCTCGCCTCAATGTGCATGTAGAATTCCTATCAATCATGGGCAGTGGGTGGAGTCCCCTTTTGGGGAGGTTAGCCCCTGGCTCCGCCCCTTCCGCCTGTGCTCTCCCCATGTCCAGAGCCCCGAGACCCTCTCTCCCACAATGGCTGGAGCCACAAGTCCTTTTCCCCTCCCCCCGTAACAGGACTCCCAGGCTGGCTGAAGCCCTGAGCACTCCCTGCCTCGGCTGGAGCGCCCCCCCTCCCACCTTGGCTGGAGGAGCCCCAAGGAGCCCCGGGTTGGCTGAAGCCACTCCACATCCCCTACCTGGACCCAACCCGCGCAGGGGGAAAGCGTCAGTATGTGCCTCCTCAGCCACCCCAGAACCTGCATGGGGCATAATAAAACAAAAACTTCACTGCCAAACCCCGTGGGTGGGGGGGGGGGGTGACTGGCAGCGCTGGGGGAGGCAGAGCTTCCCTTGGCCTATTATACCTGCCACCCATGCTATCAGTGTAAGTGGAAAGCCCCTTCAGAAGGAATGTGCTTAGTGCTTAGGGCAGGGATTACCTACCAGGACTCCTGGGTTCTATTCCTGGCTCTGCCACTGACTCACTGTGACACCTTGGTTAAGTTCCTTAACTTCTCTGATCTCAGATTGCCCATTTATAAAGTGGGTATCATAATACGTACCTACTTCACTGTGATGTTGTGAAGATATTAATTCATTAGTGTTCTTAACATGCTTTGAGTTCCCTGAATAAAATGCACCAAAAAGGTGCAGAGTAAGAGTAATCTTATAGCTCTCTGAATGTCTGCCCTTCTACTGAAAATGCATCATTGTGCATGATGACTGCTGAAGCTTAGGTAGCTCTTTATTACTTCCTCTCTTTGGCTTGCATCTCCTCAAGAGGCATTGCTGAGGTGGAGTTAAACATTTTCTGGGATATAGTGGTTAAAGAAGGGGGAAAGGAATGACATGCGCTGTAAATGCCACATAAAGAACTTAGTTTAAATAAAAATCTAGGGGGGTGGGCGTGATAAACCCTAGGAAGTCATTGTATTTGCTGAAATTTGGCTTTGCAAAAAGCTCTCACCCAGTGGCAACAAGCACACAGCATAGATAGGCTTTATAGCAGCTTCTCTCTAAATTAGATAAGTACAAAGAGAAAATTTGCAGGATTGCACAGGAATCATTTTCAAAAATCAAAGGAATACGAACAGCATCTGAAAGCATTCAACTCTTGGAGTTGTGCCACGTGCTTTTACGAATTTCCAAACCAAAAGCATGGATGCTTAAAAACTTCAACAAAACACTCCAAAGAAAACCCAAATACCAAGTTGGTCCATTACAACAAAAACTCTTTTAAGATTAGCTGAACACTAAGCAGTCGCAGCCCCATGTAACTCTAGATTCTGGCCACTTTAAAAGCCAAAAACAAAAGCGTATGTATATTTGCAACTCAACCTCCCTGAAAATGGGATATAAATTTACTGAAAACACTAGATCACATATTCCCATGGCTTGTGCACTGAAAACTGTAAGAACTCTCTTTAAAAAACCCTGCCTCTAAATGCTACAGACAAGCTAAAACCTCCAACTTAGTTATGCTGCCATTCCAATTTACTATACAAAAATGGCCCCATGCACATGAAAAGCATATTCCAAAAAAAGAAAAAGGAATGTGTGGTCTGAACATACGTAGGAGAAACCGAAGCAAAGCCAAAGAACCCACACATGCCAAAAAACAAAGGCAGTTACTGCAGAAAACTGGTTCTAAGTGACTAATGCCACTCTGAGCAACAATAATTTGCTAATAGCCAGAAAAACCCAGATATCTTTGTGGCAATACTCAAAGATAGCAGTGGATTTCTAAAGCATATCAGATCCACCTGCAATGGTGTGCATCTGCATTACCTGCATCTGTGGTTGCAAAGTGTTTGGAAGGGCTCTCTGCACATTATTTGTCTCATCCCATTATAGCAGACTCTATCTGCAGATCACTTTAAAAAAAAAAAAATCATGCTATTTACTTTTTTTATACCGTGGAACCCACAAAGACATACAGCTAACAAATTTAAGTAACTCACAACCTTATTATTGTAATCCTTGATAGGGTTGCCAATTTTGGTTGGATGTATTCCTGGAGGTTTCATCACATGACAAAATCTTTAATTAAAGATTAATCTTTGATTCCTGGAGACTCCAGGGCAATCCTGGGGGATTGGCAACCCTAACCTGACTTCTTGCCACTCAACTTCCTTCCTTTATTTTTGTTTGGTGTGATTATATCTTCAATTAGCCAATAAGCACTCTATGGCAGGCTGCATATCTATGATTTTTCAGTACACAGGACACTAGAGATGCTGAATAAAGAAACGACAATCTCTCTAATGGGTGTTTCTAGACACACTCACTGCACCTATTTCAACCTTCTATTATTTTATAGGGTTGAGTACCATGAAAAGCATTAACTTACGCAGCTCAATTCTGTAGTAAATATATGCGGATCATAGAAACTTCCAAAGCTTTGTATTACAAATGGGAACCTATGGCTCCTGGTCACTCAACCTGGCTTTCAGGGTAAATATCTCTGCCAAAAGCCATAACAGCAGTATGTATGTACTGAACTGCTGTAGTGCAAAGATAGAGTAGCGTTCTCACTATTCAAGAGGGGCCTATAGAAACTGGTTCTGAATATCTCTGTTGGGAATATCTGGAAGATTCCTAGAATACAGGACTACTCTAGATATCCTAAAATGCAGGATGGCTTTTCCTAAGATGTAAAGTATGGTACAAACACGATCATCAGCTAGGGAAGAGATTTAAACAGGCCACAGACTTTGCAAGAAGCAGCAATCCACCAGGGGAATAAAGCCCCCTGGTGACTGGGAGTCCCACCAGAAAAACCAGTATATATAGTCTCTTTGGAAGAGAGCCTCACTTTGCCTGCACTTCATTCATGCATATACACAAGAATTACTCCAGTAGCGGGCTACCGTAACTTCCTAGGAAGATGCTCAATGCAGTACTTCACGGAACTGGAAAAATCCATCTAAAGCTGCCTTTGAATAACAAGTTCTAGGATTAAAGCCTCCAAGTTTTATGCCAAGTTTAGAAAATGGGGAATTAAAAATCACCAAGTGCAGCAGAGACCCATTATCTATGACGCAGGTTTCGATCTAGCATGGGCTTGTAAGATCTAGCAAAGAATGAGGATTTACTCTTGTGGATAAAGATGGAATTCCGATTAACAGGAACGTGAGAATCTAGAATGCACTCAGAGACATAAAAACTAAAAACCTCGCTGCAAACACCATCTTGAAATCTTGGAATGAGATTTACAACCAGACTTCAACCAGGCAAAACTTTTGCATTCAAATATTTAGAATATCACTTATAACACAATTAACAGGAAAAATATTGTGCAATTCTTGCACCAGCAAAGGGTTAACTTTTTTTTTTTTTTACTCCTACATCAAAAACGCATATACTTTCAGGAACTACAAAAAAAAAATCAATCAGTCTGGATGCTGAATAGTGATCTAAAAACTGGCATGCATGGTTCATTGAGCATGTCCCTCAAATACTCACAAAGATCTAATCTAGGGAATGTTTTTTTAAAAATCCTTTAGAAATCACATCAAGCATCCAAAATTGGGTATTAGACCTTGAGGTCAAAATTCATCATGATATTAAAAGAATTTGGGAGTAAGATTTAAATATCATCTGTAACGAAAAGGCCTGGAATTATATCTGTCCCACAAACTAGAATATTAAATGAATATGTTTTAGAATTCTGACCTCTGCCAGGCATGCCTGGGCCTCCATATAAATAATAAATAAATAATAATGATGATGATGGAAGTATTACTGGATTCCTGACAAGATTAAAAGGTGGAATCTCAGGAGACTCTTTTTTTATGGTGATACTCAAGAACCACAGGACACACTTCCCAAGTTTTGGAACACTTTACAGAGTAAAAGAATATTTGGACAAATATTCTTTCAAATATAAATTATTTATTAATAGATGTTTTAGATCAGTGGGTCTCAAACTTCATTACACCGTGACCCCCTTCTGACAACAAAAATTACTACACCACCCCAGGAGGGGGGACTGAAGCCCAAGCCCCGCTGCCAGGGGGAAGAGTGGGCAAAGCTGCCCCAAGACTTCTGCCCTAGGTGGGGGGGCTCGAGCTTCGGTTTCAGCCCTGGGCCGCAGCAAGTGTAACACCAGCTTTGGCGACCCCATTAAAATGGTGTTGCAACCCACTTTGGAGTCCCGACCCACAGTTTGAGAACCCGTGTTTTAGATTAATAGATTTTAACGTCAGAAGGTACTGTTAGAGCATCGAGTCTGAGATTAAGAAAGATATCCATATTACAATATCCTTTTGCCTCCTGGAAAACAGATACATGCTTCTTGGACTTCCAAAGGGAGCAACAGGAGTGTAACGTGACCAGATTCTCAAAATAAAACAACAGGACACATGTCACTCAGGGTCATGAAAGAGGATGAAGGGGTGACAGCTTAATACATGGGCAGGATCAGGCCCTGTGGAGAGCAACAGGAAGAAAACTGAGGGCAGAAGAGAGAGGGGAAGTTACACTGAGTCTCTGCCACCCCATGCATGAGAAAAATAAATCTACTGACTATTTGTTCTTCTCAGAGGAATGAATCCCTTTCAACAAAAGAGGCTCCTTAAACTACATCTCATAGCAATCATTGCACTTGTGGCTAAAGGTGCATTTGGTGATGGAATGTCCACGTTTAGTTTCATCTTATCACTTCTCTGCTCTCCTCCTTCCCAGCAGAGACTAGTGAGAATGGCTTCCCAGAGCTGTCAGCAGCGCCTCCTGCTGGAGAAGTGAAAGTGTACTGCTGCGCATAAAAAGGACACTTTGGAGTCCTGTTTTAAAGACTATAAATCTTTGGGAGAGACCACTGGAAAAAAAAAAAAAACCACGATATCTGGTCAATTAATAAAAGTGTTTCAAGAAATGTAGTTGCCAAGGAGGAATTACTAAGATACTGGAAACAGGTTTCAGAGGGGGTAGCCGTGTTAGTCTGTAACAGCAAAAATAACGAGGAGTCCTTGTGACACCTTAGAGACTAACACATTTATTTGGGCATAAGCTTTCATGGGCTAAAACCCACTTCATCAGATGAATGGAGTGAAAAATACAGTAAGCAATATATATATTTTACAGTATATTTTACATTACAGCACATGTACTGTAATATAGATACACTGCTTACGATATTTTTCACTCCAAGCATCTGATGAAGTGGGTTTTAGCTCACGAAAGATTATGCCCAAATAAATTTGTTAGTCTCTAAGGTGCCACAAGGACTCCTCTTTTTTTTTTTTTTTTAAGATACTGGAAAGACATCTCCATCTGCACTGCTGGAATGGACACTGGCCTTGTCAGAAGCTGCTTCTAGTGAGAAAACTGCCATCCACTGAATGAAACCAATGTTTTCATACTATATGGGATACTTCTTTAAACTTCTTGGAGTTAACTTTAACACAGGGGACCAAATTCATCCATAGCATAACTCTACTGAAGTCAACAGCTACAACAATGAAAATTTTGGCCTTGTGTACACATACATCAGGCAGGTTTTGGCATGTTAGCTGCAGATAGTTTTCTTTTTAAACTAAGAACAGGATATATTGGAGACTTTAAATAAATTCATTAAATTAATATTGTTAACCTAACAGTCTATACTGAAGTGTCAGTGGGAAACTAACAAGCAACCCCACTCAAGCGTAATGTAACAAGAGTTCATACTCAGTGCTAGAAACTACTGTTGTAGCAATTATATACATTACCTGTGTTCATGGGTACTGAAAAGTATACTTGTAAAAGAAAGCTATATAATGTGTTTCCCTGCAACTTTATTCTAGTGAGACCAGAGATCCAACTTCTTTCAAAATAGCTTGTAATAGGTACATTTTGTAGAGATGGGCTCAAGCCTGAAACTCTGGATCCAGATTCAAACTTCTCCAAAATTCAGGGTGATCACATTCAAGGCGTTAGTGATGAATAAGGATATATATTGTTCAAATCGGTCATTGAGAACAGATCATTTTCAAGCACATATGCCTATGGCTGTCAGGAAGCTGAAAAATTAACACTGTACATCTCAGATGAGTTCACTTATTGATAGTTGATAGAACAGGTTGCTGACTATACTACAGGTTGCATATTCTGAAGTACAAAGGGGGGAAAATATCACAGTTGCTATGTTTTTATTAATGTATAAATTGAATAAATGGAAAAACTATCAAGGCTGAAAATTAAGCCTATGGTGTAGAAGTAGTTCACGAATAACAACAAGGCTAAACTGCAGATTAGACAAGTATAAAGCTACAACAGGTGTGGGTTAAAAAGTAAAGACAGAAGACAGAGATCTTTATTTTGAGTTATTGACAGCTAACAAAACACCATGGGAAAAGATGTTCTACTTTAAATAGTAGGCTGAGTTGGATATCCAATACAAAAAAAGCTTCACATGGAATTCATGCAAATTGTACCAGTATTCCTATCTATACGGTTAGAGCTCAGTTAATTTGTCTTACACTTTACCAAAGAACACCAACAAGCTGTTTTTTTTTTTAATTTGTACAGCTTGTTTCATGTGTAACTCTCATTCTAAATCCTGTCATGGAGTTTTCCCCCATGCCACAGTTTTGGTGATGTAACACAAGTGAGCAAATGTGCATAAAATACACATATAGGCTTGAACAAAAACCAACACCACCACATTCCTTAATGCTGTAAAAATGACTGCACATCTGTCTCATTTGGAACATGCACAATAGCTTATTCACAAGCCAAGAAATGTTCATTTATACCTATGGGGAAAGTCTGAATCAACATGGTGAGAGGACTTAGCTTGACCTACATTTATGAACCCACTGTGGTTGCCTGAACTTTGTTCATCCATGTAAACTCCCTGCATAGGATTTATGTCAACATTTTTTGTTGTATCTGAAGACCCACAAACTTCATTAGACCCTACATACACTAACTAATGTCCATGATGCCTTTTCACCACACAGATATTTCACAGCACTACCGGAATCTGGTGTCTGAACTTTGTGACTTTGTCCTCACCCATAATTATTTCACATTTGAGGACAATGTATACCTTCAAATCAGCGGAACTGTTATGGGTACCCACATGGCCCCACACTATGCCAACATTTTTATGGCTGACTTAGAACAAAGCTTCCTCAGCTCTCGTCCCCTAATGCCCCTACTCTACTTGCGCTACATTGATGACATCTTCATCATCTGGACCCACGGAAAAGAAGCCCTTGAGGAATTCCACCATGATTTCAACAATTTCCAACCCACCATCAACCTGAGCCTGGACCAGGCCACACAAGAGATCCACTTCCTGGACACTACGGTGCTAATAAGCGATGGTCACATAAACACCACCCTATACCGGAAACTTACTGACTGCTATACTTACCTATATGCCTCCTGCTTCCATCCAGATCACACCACATGATCCATTGTCTTCAGCCAACCTCTACGATACAACCACCTTTGCTCCAACCCCTCAGACAGAGACAAACACCTATAAGTTCTCTAGCAAGCATTCTTACAACTACAATACCCACCTGCTGAAGTGAAGAAACACATTGACAGAGCCAGAAGAGTACCCAGAAGTTACCTACTTCAGGACAGGCCCAACAAAGAAAATAATAGAACGCCACTAGCCATCACCTTCAGCCCCCAACTAAAACCTCTCCAACGTATCATCAAGGATCTACAACCTATCCTGAAGGACGACCCATCACTCTCACAGATCTTGGGAGACAGGCCAGCCCTTGCTTACAGACAGCCCCCCAATCTGAAGCAAATACTCACAAGCAACCATGCACCACACAACAGAATCATTAACCCAGGAACCTATGCTTGCAACAAAGCCCGTTGCCAACTCTGTCCACATATCTATTCAGGGGACACCATCATAGGGCCTAATCACATCAGCCACGCTATCAGAGGCTCGTTCACCTGCACATCTACCAATGTGATATATGCCATCATGTGCCAGCAATGCCCCTCTGCCATATACATTAGCCAAACTGGACAGTCTCTACGTAAAAGAATAAATGGACACAAATCAGATGTCAAGAATTATAACATTCAAAAACCAGTCGGAGAACACTTCAATCTCTTTGGTCACTCGATTACAGACAACAAAAAGCTTCAAAAACAGACTCCAACGAGAAACTGCTGAATTGGAATTAATGTGCAAACTGTATACAATTAACTTAGGCTTGAATAAAGACTGGGAGTGGATGGGTCATTACACAAAGTAAAACTATTTCTCCATGTTTATTCGCCCACCCACCTCCCCCCACCGTTCCTCAGACATTCTTGTCAACTGCTGGAAATGGTCCACCTTGATTATCACTACAAAAGGTCCCCCACTGCCCCCACTCTCCTGCTGGTAATAGCTCACCTTACCTGATCTCTCTCGTTACAGTGTGTATGGTAACACCCATTGTTTCATGTTCTCTGTGTATATAAATCTCCCCACTGTATTTTCCACTGAATGCATCCGACGAAGTGAGCTGTAGCTCACAAAAGCTTATGCTCAAATAAATTTGTTAGTCTCAAAGGTGCCACAAGTCCTCCTTTTCTTTTTGCGGATACAGACTAACACGGCTGCTACTCTGAAACCAACAACACAGGGAGTAATAAGCTTCAAGGAAAGGCCTTTGTGAAAAATGTGAGTGCGTTAGAAAGTAATGAATAGACCAGTGAACTTCGGATGGATATACTGGAACAGGGCACCAAATCAGGAGGAACCAATCATTAACCAAAATTTTAAGTGGAGTTTGCCAGAACCTCAATTGGTGTAAATCAACATAAAATAAGTTTAACAGCTGAGGATCTGCAAAACTTTTTATTTGCCTCCATTAATTTCTCTCTCTTTCCCCATGGAGAAACTTGGTAAGCTACACTTCCTAAAAAGTCTGATTGTTTTATGTCTTTTGACAGGCAAAAAGAAAAACAAATACAGTTTTATTGGGGAGGGAGGAAAAAACCTCTTTACAATGAATTATACTCATGAAACAAAGCCAGCTCAAATGTACTAATAGACTACTTCCCTCTTTATTCTAAATGAGTAATTTTTACCCAGTATTGGCAAATGTATCCATACTTGATATAATCTCTAACACATTGTTTCTCTTTGAATGACCATTTGTGATACAAATTTCCTGACATAAACAGGAATTTATTTCTTAACAATAAACAAACAAACAAAAACAAAACCATCTATTTAGTTGACCTACAGACTGTTTATTAGTCCCAAGGCAGGTTTTAATCATTAAATGCCTTATGTTGTGAACTCCTCAGAGCAGAAGTTGTCCTTAATGAGGTCTTGGTAAGCACCTATCACACAATGAACATTACTGTAAACAAACAAAACAAAAAGCTTCCTGACCCAGAAGCAAGAGAATTCCCCCTTTTTTCATTAAGGAATTTTAACTTGTATTTGCTTGTTCCAGCCTGGAAGTGTCAGTATGCCATGGAAGTCCTAGTGTTGCTTTACACATGAATGGCAACCAAATCCATCATGGCAGGTAAGACTAGAGTAGAGAGAACCACTTTCTGAACTGCTTGTAACTCTAGGAAGTTGTTCTGATAAGCTTCCACATTTTGTCTGACCAGAATGGATTTTTTCAACATGGTTAGATTCACAAAGTGACCGATGGAGCAGGTGATGGTGGTGGTACCAGTGGCAACTTCCATCTAACCTTTAGCCTGGTGGTTAGATCACTTATGTAGGATGTGGGAGACCCAGGTGGAGAAGGGATTTGAATACTGGTCTCCCACATCTGAGGAGCATGCCCAAACTACTGAGCCATGGGATATTCTGGTGTTTCTCTCTCTAAATGTCTCCTGTGGAAGCTTTTCCACTTCTTTCATTTGTCTGCTACTGTACCCTCCCCTACACCAATAATTCCGTATAATATCTGAAGACCCCAAGACAAAATCAGGCAAAGTAAAATGCCTGCTTTTTTGTTCCATTCCAGCTGGAATGGCCAGTGTTCAGGAATTTATTACCCCACAGTCCAACCTGACCACAATAAAAGATATTTCAACAAAAAAATAGCCTTCAGCAAAGCCAATGTGGTGTATGATAATCCTACAACCCTACGGGCTGGTCTCCACTGATTGACTGAACTACGTTGGGCAGCGGGTGTGAAAAGTCCACTCCCCTGAGAGATGTAGTTAAGCCAACCTAACTCCTGGTGTAGACAGCACTAGTTCTGTTGACCTAGCTACCGCCTCTTGGGGAGGTGGATTAACGACAGCCACAGGAGAAGTCACTGTAGTGCATGTCTACATTGAAGCACTATAGCACCACAGCTGCAGCTGTGCTGCCATAATGTTTTAAGTGTAGATATAGCCTAAGACTCTGGAAAATTATTTTTCAGGATTAGTTTTACAATGGTCGTTACAGCCAATCCTAACCTGTAACCTTTCAACATTTTGGAAGTCACACACAACATAACGTGTTGCTGCACAACAGTAAATCCCATCAATTTAATTCAAATCACAAATGAAGTTAGTGGACGGCAAATGTGCTTTTTTCAAAAGTTATGTAAATGGCACTTTTACATATTAGAAAATGATTTTAGCCAAGAAAGAACAAAAAGCTCAAATCAGTTGTTCAGAGGAAAATAATCTAAACTTCAATCATATCTAATGTTCTGCTAGCAGGTTCGTCCTATGATCCTTTTGAGTTTCTTGTTCACTCAGCAACCAGATCTGATAGCAAACATCAAACTGGAAAGGCTGCTTTTGAAAATCCCAACTCTGCCAATATAAGTCTTTTAAGTCAGGTTCAAAGTCATTTTTTAAAGATAAGATAGAACACTACACCTGAGTGTTTATGGCATTCAAATGGATAGATATGTAACTCTTTGCTGCCATATATTCCGGCCACTGTCGGCAACTTCCTCCCGACTCCCTTTTCCCGCCTCCACACCCCCCCGTATGACAAAGGCAACATGCTCTGGAGCAGAGTTAAGGCAGATTAACCCAGTTTTGATTGGGTTAATTAAACTGACAGGTGGAATGGCTTTTACATTTTTCTATATTACATGATTAAATGAAGAACTCATTTTTCAATTTCGTGCTCTCTGCATTGAGCTTGAAATGCAGTCCTATCTGATGAATAATACCACTTCCTGAGGGATATCAGTAACAACGTGTATTTCATGTGTGGGTTGTATATCCAAGGAGATCACTAGGATCACCCCACACAATTAATGGTTAAATAATTCATGGAAAGCTTAAAATGATAGTGAAGGAGTTGTATTTAATTACTGCTGTATCAAGAAAAACACAGTCCATAACCACTAGAGCAAAACATGTAGGGACTCAGTTTTGCCTTCAGTTGTGCAACCTGAGGGGTCTTATATGTTCTGCTGAAAATTGTTATAAAAGGTGTTTCTTGGCATCATAAAACTTCGGTGGGAGTTGTGTGCCCACATCCAAGAGCAGAATTTTATTTGGGAGCATTTAACATAATACTTTGAAGTATGCCCCTACAAGCCATTGTTCATAAAAATTGAAACCATCTACCTGGACAGATTCTCCCTTGAAACATAGATAATCACTCCGCAGACAAGATTTAAGCTACAGCTGCTTGAATGACACTTTGTTCCTTTTTTGCTAAAGCTTGTAAAATGTTTATGAGATGGCCGCCAGCTCTCATCAGAGAAGTATCAGCGAGCACATTGGAAAGTCTGAGGTTGTCTGGCACCACTTGACTTTTCTCATAAGTAAATAAAAGTAGCTTATGCCATCTGAAGATGCAGCAGAGATACATTAACTACTGGCTGTCGTTCTGTTGTTACACTGAACAAAACACAGAAAAGTAAAGGAAAAACCTACCTGGGCTAATGCACTCAAACACACACTATGAAAACAGAATGTATCTACAAACAAATTTGTCTTGGCATCACACATTTGCTAATGAAGGAAAAACTGTTTGTCTAATATTCTGTCCGATACATTCAGTTACATTTCAACAACAAACACAGTTAACACATACAGAAATTGTCAATGTTGCTGAAGAGCTGAATTTATTGTAGCCCGAGGAGTGGAGGAGTAAGTGTGTCTCCAGAAAATCTTGGTCGTTTAAACCGCCATTTAAACCATAAACTGGTTTCAGAGTGCCTATCATAACTGACATTGCTCAAAATGCATTACAAAATGCTAAGCTAGATAGTGTGGCATTGCCATGAGTGTGTGGACAAGAGAGGTAGTTGTTTTGCATCCAGCAATCTCTCTCACATAGTCTGGGGCACCGGCACTGGTGTGACTTAGTGAGGAAATGCTGGGAAGAGCTACCCATTACTCGTTTCCATTTGGGATTTAGGATAATTAACTTCCACATGGGCTCACAGTACAGCACTTTTAACAAAGCAGCACCATCTCTGTAAGGCAATGTAAATGCAAAGTCCGAGCCAACATCTTGATATGGCAACATCTAGACTACAGATAAGAGTGTCATTTCACTATAAATTACTAAGCAATGCAAAAGAGATGACCAGTAAACCAAAGTCTTATAATTTGCAGGTCACTTTCAAAACAGGATCAGGTGTTTCACTTACAAACACCAGTGCTAACCATAGTTCAGCAATTCTACTTTCTTTTGAAGAATCTATGCAGGTTTCATTAGAAATATTGGATTATGCTCAGTCTTACCTTCACAAATTCTGTCCAATCGCTGTCGTTTGACTTTGTGTTTATCCACAAGTGCCATTCTTTACTGTATTTTGTAACTTTCTGATTCAAAAAGCAAAGCAGTCCTCCAAGAACTCAGGAAAATTCACAGGAGTCTGAGTGCATAACGGCACTATAAACCCTGAAACAAGGAAAAATAATCCTTACATTTAGGACCCTTGGTGCAAAGGATGACAACAGTCTATGCTTGACGTTACTGTGGACTTTCTGAAATGAAAGTTTCAAACTGAATACTTTCAACCCATGTTCTCAAGTAGTCACAGATTTTATGCTGCAATTCAAGTTTTATCTTCCTTGCAATAAGAAATAGCAACATTGTACAACAGCATGGCAATACTTGTTAAAGTGTTATATGTAAGATTTCTGTGTTTTATTTCAGCCTCAGAAACCCAAACTGTATTCATAGGCTCTGAAAGATTAGAGACAGAGCAAAAGAAAAGTTACTTTTGCTCATCTGATATCTCCTTTGAACACATGCGCTTTGGATATCATGTCTTATTCAATTCATTTCCAATAAAATAGTTATCACTGGAGGTACAATTTGGACTCCTGAAACAGAGACTTTTATATATTACCCACAATTTTTCACACACAGCCCAACCATAATTGTAGTTTGTTCTCTCAGTCGTACTCAAAAGGCCAGTGTTACACATTTGATGCTGGATGTGACATTTCCAACAGGCACACCCTTTAAAGGCTGCCACATATCGGTGTCTCATTAATTAAAGTAATCTAGCAATTGGCAGATGTGGTTAATCTATAAGAAGTGTTCTATAAAGGGACAAGGTCCCAAGTCTTTCCCAAAGAAATTAACAAAATCAGGCAAATAGAGACACTTGCATATTATTCATCACTTTTTATTTATTTTTTTTAAACAGAGCACAAGTTTTGTTTAGTTCTTGAACATGCATATCTGAGCAGTCTGCACTAGGAATAGAGACTAGAAGTGCCACTGTGGCACTTTAATGCAACAGTACTATCATAAACCCTGGACACAGAATCATTGAATCAGAACTGGAAGGGACCTCGAGAGGTCATCTAGTCCAGTCCCCTGTACTCAAGGCAGGAATAAGTATTATCTAGACAATTCCTGAGAGGTGTTTGTCCAACCTGCTCTTAAAGATCCACAATGATGGAGATTCCACAACCTCCCTAGGCAATTTATTCCAGGGCTTAACCACTCTGACAGTTAGGAAGTGTTTCCTAATGTCCAACCTAAACTGCCCTTGCTGCAATTTAAGCCCATTGAGTCATGTCCTATCCTCAGAGGTTAAGAAGAACAATTTTTCTCCCTCCTCCTTGTAACAACCTGTAATGTATTTGAAAATTGTTATCATGTCCCCTCTCAGTCTTCTCTTCTCCAGACTAAACAAACCCAATTTTTTCAATCTTCCCTCATAGGTCATGTTTTCTAGACTTTTAATCATTTTTGTTGCTCTTCTCTGACCTCTCTCCAATTTGTCCACGTCTTTCCTGAAATCCAGTGCCCAGAACAGGACACAATACTCCAGTTGAGGCCTAAGCAGCTTGGAGTAAAGTGGAAGAATTACTTCTCGTGTCTTGCTTACAATACTCCTGCTAATACATCCCAGAATGATGTTTGCTTTTTTTGCAACAGCGTTACACTGTTGAGTCATCTTTAGCTTGTGACCCACTCTGATCCCGAGATCCCTTTCCACAGTACTCCTTCCTGGGCAGTCATTTCCCATTTTGTATGTGTGCAACTGATTGTTTCTTCCTAAGTGGAGTACTTTGCATTTGTCCTTATTGAATTACATACTATTTACTTCAGACCATTTCTCCAGTTTGTTCAGATCATTCTGAATTTTAATCCTATCCTCCAAAGCACTTGCAACCCCTCCCAGCTTGGTATTGTCCGCAAATGGATGACATGAGTTTGGTTTTCAGAGCAAGCAGCACCTAGTTGTTAACTGAATTGGGAAATAAATGAAAAGAGCTCATGCTGATTTCCAGCAACTGTCTACCACCAGCATTAAAATTTTACTAAGTAAAACTATACTCCCAGTAATTCAGTGTTAACCCATCCTGCCTTGAGTGCTAGGGGGAAGGTAGATGAACATGAGCTAGATTTTGATATAGCGTCCTTGACTTGTGTTATGCCGACCTACTTGGTCTTCCAGTCACCAGTGCAAGCCTGTGAGGTCTACTATTAATGTTTTTAGGTGAGGAAGAGTTTTTGTGGGGGAAGGAATTTATGTTCCAAGCCAACATCTTTCATTCAAGATCATCTTTGGTGGGTGAAATGAAGGTGGAGAGACAGTGAGGAGAGCTGCCTTTGTATGTACATACACATAATGATGGAAGCACTAACAAGTTTTTGGTTTAGATACCATTAAGATCCACCTGTCACACACTATATCATGAACTACTATAAAGATACAAGTCTAATCACAAGATTCTATGTACTTGAAGGAGTCTGGCTCAAGAGACAAAGATGCAGGGCCATTTAGAAAACACCCACAAAGACAAGCAAGAGGGTGTACCCCATCTGATCACAGTAGCTCTCAACAGCACACTGGTGTAGGCATTGGAGATACCTTCTGGAACAGCCACTTTAGGTTTCCCTGGATTCTTAGTGAGTTTAACAAACCTCCCTACTTTGCTGCCGCAGGGACACATGAGCTATACCAAACAAGGATTTGCAGGGCACTTCACTGAAACTAAAGGCAATGAGTAGAGCAGGGGTGGGCAAACTTTTTGGCCTGAGGGCCACATCTCGGTATGGAAATTGTATAGAGGGCTGGCTGGGGCAGGGGATTGGGGCACATGGGGGGGATGAGGGCTCCAGTTGGGGGTGCAGATTCTGGGGTGGGGCTGGGGATGAGAGGTTTGGGGTGCAGGAGGGTGCTCCGGGCTGGGATCAAAGGGTTTGGAGGGCAATCAGGGCTGTGGCAGGCGGTTGAGGCGCAGGGGGGCTTAGGGGTGCAGGATCCAGGCAGCGCTCACCTGAAGCAGCTCCTGGAAACAGAGGCCCATATCCCCTCCAGAGGCGGGGCCATGCCGCTCTGAGTGCTGCCCCATCTGCAGGCACTGCCCCCACAGGTCCCAGCCAATGGGAGCTGCAGAGCCGGTGCTTGGGGCGGGGGCAGCATGCAGAGCCCCCTGGCTGCTCCTGCTTCCGGGAGCAGCATGGAGTGGAGAGAAGCAAGCCCCTGACCCCGTTCCCCAGCTGGAACACTGGAGCGGAGAAAGCTCCCAACCCCGCTCCCCAGTGGAAGCTTGAGGGCCAGATTAAAAGGTCTGACCGGCCGGATGTGGGCCGTCGGCTGTAATTTGCCCACCCCTGGAGCAGAGGGTAGCAAAGCTGCACATTGATTTAATGCCACATACTGGTAGCAAAAGGCTACTACAGCAAGGAACTCTTTACCAGAGAGCAATCAGTATGGAGCTGCCAACTTTCAGCTTTCTGGGGCACAATTAAGGAAAAGCACCATAAAAGGTTAAAACAATCAAACAAAAAAAAGGAGAGAATCTCAAATTGTGCACCATTCATTCAAGGTTACCACAATACAACAGAGGAAGGGAATTATTTTCATCTAATAAGTACTACGGAAAGCCCTCTATTCCATTGTCGGTAGCGTTGCACACTGTTGGTGTGAAATACATAAGTTTAACAACACAATACATACAACTATAAGTAATGGTGTCTTATGATACAAAGTGACAAGGACCATGGTAAACATAGGGGTCTGGAGATTAGAAAACATAGGGGTGATGTCAAGCAGCTTTCCTTGGGCAATATACATAACCTCTCTGTGCATCTGTTTCCCCTTCTGTGAAAAGGAGATAACACTTACCCACCTTTGTAAAGCCCTTTGAGATCTTCATATAATTAATTGCAAAGTATTGTAATATATCTTATATATTACCCCTTCATCTCCAACAACTAAGCTTACGCACCCCCCCCCAAAAATAAAATTAAAAAGATCAGTGCGGGAACAATCTCCCAGAAAACACAGGCTATTAATAGTTAACGCATGCAGTAAGCTAGGGTGAAAATAAGGGAGTGGGGTAAAGGCTCTAACAAATCTGCTGTATACCAAGATGACAATTTCATGGAGATTATTGTTATTATTATAAATGGTTATCAATTATGCATCACATTGATAGTTAATTTATAAAAAGAAAAGGGTTGTGTTGGTACAACTGAATTCTGACTGATGGAAAATAGGCGATTTCCTGGTAGTTAATGGCCAATTTCCCAGCAATACGACTGCAGCATAATCTCAGAGATTTATAGCAATAATTAATTGATTTTTTTAAATGTAAGGGATGCTACAGAACATGATTCCCACTCACATTAATAATTAATGTAACATTCTAAAGTACCAAAACTTCCATTCCAGACACAGAAGCTTCCTAAAGTCAAGAGCTTGTTATATTAAAAAAATCAACTGAGTGTTAATGTAGATAAAGCTATACAAAGAGATAGCACTTCCATTATCAGCATTTAAAAAGATATACATGTCTTTTAACTTAATTAAATCCCATCCCTCTCCCAGAGAGATTTGGCTGGACAGCAGGTCCAAGTACAAAGTCTGTTTGGAGTTGGGTCCTTCATGCACCGGGAGGGAGGCAGGAGAGGGTCATTTGTGGATCTCATGAGAGTAATGTATTGTGAGCTAGATCACGTGGGATGGACGCTATTGTCCACAAACAGCGACTGCAGATTTTAAGGATCTCACTGATATTTTACAACCCTTTCCCCAAAACTGCCCCCCGGAGCCTTTCCCCCTCTCAGATCATCAGCTTTTTCTCTCATGTTGCAAGAATGAAGCACAATGATTCCTTTGCACCCCCGCATATCCTTCTTTAAGAAAAGATCACCCAAGCAATATCGCCAGACTGCACCATACGGGGTGGGTAAAACAACAGTTCAGATCCCAAGTTCACATATTACTTCTGTTACATGATCTACCAGACCCATCATTCTCTCATCTCCTTTTTCCTCCAAACTTCCACCGATGGCAACATCATGTCCCTTGCTGGCTGCACAGCACCCAATATGGACCATCCTGGGCAGCAGCTTTAGTGCTGATTTTTGAGAAATGATTTGATCATTTATGTTTTTATATTTCTATTGAATCAAGTTTATTTAATCTGTCAAGACTCCTAATGAAGTACAGGTTATTTATGAGATCCTAATTAACATATAGTTTCTTCTTTGTAGTGACAGTTTCATGGAGCTAAACACTTTCACCATGGTTGCATTTATGTTTCTTCTGATAAAGTCTATAGTGTTACCAGTGCAATCAAAACAGGCCCTGGGGCTTCGTTTACTCTCATTACCAAGGCTCCACTTTTACATGCTCTATATTAAAACAAATCCTGACAATAAAAGTTCTCATTCACAATGGCTTCACTCTTCATATGGTCAAAATCTCCATTTATAGGTCTTTGCTCATTTCAGCAGCACTGCACTTGGCAATTATATTTTCAGATTATAAACTGCATAGAAACACATGTGTCTGAACAGATGCAGAAACCTGTGTTGCCTGTATGTTAAGATTACCAGTTAGAATCTAAAGTTATATATTTGTATATCGAGGAACCCTGCATCGTGTATATGCCAAATACAGGTTACAAGCCCTCACACATAACTATCCACCCACTAAATACAGTCCACCTACCCAACCAAAAATTATCTTCCCGGTCTTTGGCCCATTATCAATCAAAGGCACATCTACATCTTGCTTCTTCCCCATCATATTCAAACCAGAGTCTCCACCCTCTTCCATCCTTGCTTCCATAGGCACCAACTTCTCCTGGTGCCGGTGGGTGCTCGACACACCCCCGAACTCCACCCCTGCCCTGCCCCTGTTCCAACCCCTTCCCCAAAGTCCCCGCCCCAACTCTGCCCCCCTCCCTGCCCCTATTGGACCCTTTCCCCAAATCCCAGCCCCGCCTCTTCCCCACCTCCTCCCCCGAGCACACCGAGTTCCAGCTCCTCTCCCCTCCCCCGCACAGCTTGTTACACTGCGAAACAGCTGTTTCATGGCGGCAAACGCTGGGAGGAGAAGCAGGGACATGGTGCGCTCAGGGGAGAAGGCAAAGGTGCAGAGCACCCACCAATTTTTCCCTGTGGGTGCTCCAGCCCTGAAGCACCCACAGAGTTGGCGCCTATGCTTGCTTCCCACTGTAGCCAGGAGAGGACATACATTACATGGTTTAATCTCCATATATAGTCTAGAAACAACACAAGTTCACTCACTCACTATTAGAGCTGTACGGAGAATGCAAATTTCATTTTGTGGCGGATACAGGGATTTCAAAATTTGGTTTAATTCTGATAAGAAACCCCCAAAATTTCAAAATTCTCCGCAAAAGAAAATCCTCACCTCAATTTGTTTCAAGTCAATCAAAATATTTCATTCTCACAAAAATGTACTGACTTTTTTAAACGTTAAATTTTAAATATTTCAAAATGAAAGGTCATTTTGAAAGGAAAAATTGAAGTTTTTCATTCCAAAAGTATCAAAATGGGGAGTTCCAGCCTAGAACTTTTTTTCCTCCAAAACAAAATTTTGGTGAAATCAACATGATTTCGCAAAGTGTTTTGATTTTGACTAAACTGCATTTTCTGACAGAAAGTGATGCCAACAAAGCTACTCTGACCAGCTCTATTCACTTTATCATTCCCTGGAGAAAAGCTTTCTGCAAAGCAAAATAATGATAAAAATAATCACCCCCACCACAGGCATAAAGCACAGCTTAATGTAATTTCCATGAATGGGGCCCTTCCTTCCTAATAATTTTAAGCCGTCCGTTTGTGTTTGACAGGTGTTTGTGAGGATACCAAGCAGCAATAAGAACACAACTTAAGAGACTATTAAAAATATGACAAGAGCACCCAGAGTGGGATTTGGCAGGCATGAATAAGCTGGAGAAAACCAGATGTGAAGGGCACCGAAAAAAGCAGGTCACTTCACAACCTTTACATGAAATTGTAATTAAGAAAAGGTTTTTCCATTTTTGGTGTGTAGGACTCAGCTAGTTGAGCACAAAACTTCTATTTACTCTTAATGATTTCTACATCCAATTCAATCTCAAAATAATCACAAGGTTAAACATTACAAAAAATAAAATAATTGTAAGTGGGCAAGACTTAAAAATATCAGGGAGAGCAGTTAAAACATAAACAAATCTTGCCATACAATGAAATTTTAAAGAACGAGAAAGAGGAAGACATATACTAAAAAAACCCTGTAGTTCTTGGTCTTCAGCAAGATTAGGAAACAAGTGAAATGATTTACATATGGTAATTGCATGTCCTTGCTGGTCTCCAACAGTGTCTTTCAAAATGTAAATTTCCTTGAAAACACGGGGACATTATGATAATCTAGTATGTATGTATGTATTTATTTATTTAAAGGAAATCTACCTAAACACAATGTTTTAAAGGGGGGAAAAACACAAAAACCCTGATGCAAAACATTTAAATGGCTTCTTAATACTGCATATTAAACACCACACAGTCCATGAGCCAGAAAATGAGAGAAAAGCTGGATGTATTTTGTTCTCCTAAGTAACAGGAACGGATGTTTCCAAACAATGAAATCCATGCTGCTTAGCTTTTTTAAATTTTTGCCCATGCTGGGTGCACTGATGTGAAAGGATTGAAGCCAAATGTTGCTGAAAAGTAAACAACTCCACCCAAATTCATGTATGGAAGGACCATGAGAGAATCAAAAATGGAGTTCAGCTCAGTCCTTTGTCTCGTATGTAAGGAATGCCCATCGTTTAGAAGACTTGGCGAAGTCCGATAAAAGAATTTCATTACTCATTACTCTATGCACTATTTTCCTGTAAAGATCTCTTGTGATAATTATCTCATTTCATATCCTGCCGTCCCTACCATCCTGGGATTACCATGACAAGGGATTGCACAGAGAGGGTGTCTGACCTGCCTCAGTTTGTAACTATATTTATACATTAAAAGTGAAGAGGAAATAGGAATCTGAAGATGTTCTTGTCTCATGCTCACTGACCAAAAATTATTATAATGTATAACACCACGAGAACAATTTTATGGACAAAGGGCACCTTAGCAACCAAAAGACCTTATACTGTGTCTAGCTGGGATCTTTAAAAAAAAATCTCCACTGCTAATCTACCACCAATGCAACTCATCCAGTAACAGTAAGAGTGAGAGCCCTTGCGCAGATTGGGTATGGCATTGCTTTACCAAAATCATATCTAGCCCTGATCAGAGCAGGTCTAGATAGCACAGTGATATTAACTCTGGCAGCCACATGAACACCAATGGCATAACCGGTCAAGCTGCAGTGTGCCCCAGTGGCGGATTTCCAAAAACATTTAGACATAAGAACCCATCAACACTTCCTGATCATTCAATTTTTTAAAATAAGAAAAGAAAAACAATTGGTGAGAGCTGTTGTCTCACTGCATTTTTATACCTTCTATAGTGCTTAGAGTGCAGATAGGTGCTTTATAAATACCTAGAGACCAATAATACAGAAGGGGGAGAGAGAGCCAGAATAAGAACAGGAAACAAAGTCCCATGATCACACGCGTGTCTCTTGCTCTAGTATGTGGTAGTCACTCTTTGGAGTCAGCTTCTTTGCATATTACCACACTGGAGAAGAACTTGTCATTACCACATAGACTGTGAGGGCACAAGTTCATCAGTCCAGGTCCTTCCTCCCTAAGGAGTTTATGATCATCATAATGGCAATACAGATGTTTTTACTGATTATAGTAGCCATTGAGTTGTCATATCTTTTATTGAGGTTTTAAGAGACTCACTTTAATAATACCTTCCTTCCTTTACCTTCATCTATTCCAAAACCTTCCAAGTGCTTTAATGAATTACTTGGTCAAGGTAAACCTAAGGCTCCACCCCAAATTTAGCTCAACCAACACATGTGAAAACTATAACTGCCTTGTCTTACATGAGTTAATTAACATGTTAAAGACATCTTTTTTTCCTACTGTAATCACAAAACCCCTATTATCTAAATTTGATAAGATCTGTTATCTGTTGTGAGGAACTTTTTAA
Organism: Caretta caretta; assembly: GCF_965140235.1. Lineage (NCBI taxonomy): Eukaryota > Metazoa > Chordata > Testudines > Cheloniidae > Caretta > Caretta caretta. Next base: position 104,757,912 of record NC_134212.1, on the reverse strand, counting down.
TTGTTTATGATTTGCACCTGAAATTCTTGAGCGGAATGATGGAGGTTCCCTAATATGACGGCTAACTATTTCTTACACAAACTGCAGTGGCTTTCAGGTGAGGGAAAAAAATAGATAATGCACTTTAAGCTTGATAATATACTTATTTTGCTGCCATGGAAAGGACAGGTTCTTGCATCAGCTTTTAGGTTCCTGGATACTGAAGGGTACTAGTGCTCTTTGAATAGAGTCAGACCAAGACTACAGGAAAGTGGATTACCAATGTATTCAGTGATTCTGAAGTGCGCATCAGATATCAGGCTTTGTAGAGCTCCTCATTCGCCAAGATACCGATTTCTAAAAGCCTTTTTCCTGGCCCTACCACTGGCCTGCTGGGTGACCTTGGGCTAGTCACTTTTCCTCCCAGTGCATCTGTTCCCCCATCTGTAAAAGGAGGATAATGAGAATGAGCTCCCTTTGCAAGGCAGTCTGAGATCTACTGATGAAAAGCACTACATAAGACCTAGGTGTATTTATGATTGTATTTCTTTATTAACATTTTATTGAAACAATGGTACCGAGAGGCGTGGACTGTCCCCCATTAATTTCATTGGAGCCCAGCATTAGCTATTTAACTGCTGATCATTTAGCAGATGTAATGGGGAAGGCATGGGATGAAGCCCACAAGTGCCGAGAATCGGATTTTGCCACAGGGAAGGAAATGAAGAGGGAACTACTAACTAAGACAAGGAGACAGAGAAAGGGGAGAGAAACAGAGAAAACAAAGTGTTAGAATGCATGAGGCATGGGGTAGAAACTTCTGAGAATGTAATGTCTTTGTATGAATTAATGATACCTGCTCAAGTGGAATGTCATGTTCAGTCCTGGTCACCACCCTCTCTTTAAAAGATAATAGCAGAAATGGGACAGGTGGGAAGGGAGTCCAGAGACAGGCAACAACAAAACAGACATGGAAGGACTTCCAGATGGAGTAGCTGAAAAGACTGCTTTTGTAACAATGTCCGTGGGTGGTCTCCTGGTCCTGAATCCAGAACCCCTGAATCTAAAAGTACGAGCTTCTACTATATGAGCTAAAGGACTAGGTCTCTTAGCGCAGAGACAGCAGCAGATAGATGAAACTCAGTTCAGAGTTTAGTCTAGGGACACAAGAGCTGCACTGTGTTAGCATAGGTTATAGAGAAGAGTAAGAGGTGGTATCCTAGGGTGGGCACAATAATGAATGGAATAGAGAAGGTAGATCACATCACTTACCCTCTTGCAATAAGAGAACAAAGGGATACAAGACAAGAAATTTTGAAGCGATATAAAAAGAAATACTTTTTGGGGTGCAGGGGGTTCAGCTCAAAATCAACATGTGGAGCTCACTGCCACATGATACCATGGAGGCCAAGATCTTCAAGAATCAAAAATGGTAGTAGAGATTTATATGGATAATGAGAACCACTATAGTTTTTCCATTAGGCAAGAAGACAAAGTAAACAAAAATGTATAATGGCTATAGATCCTCGTACTCTGGGGAACCTCCATCTGACAGGGATTAGGAAGAAACATCCCCTATTCCATTATTGTCCACTATGTGATCTCTCTCATGCTGTTGGAGACAGGATAACGGATAGGCTGTACAACAGGTCTGATTCGATATGGCAACTCCTATGTTCATACACTCCTGCAAGCTCATGCACGTGTGATTAATTCACTCATTTGAAAACCCCCATTGAATTAAAAAGAACTTCTCACGCATGTGGTGTTCAGGCTTGCAGGATCAGGTCCTGAGGTTGAATTCTAAATTGGGGACATCTATGGCCAGATTCTCCACTCCATTAAACAGAGCAGTCAGATCCTGAGGGATTTTAAAGCTTTACTAATTGGGTGGATTTTCTAAAACACCAAAGGGAGTTAGGGCTCCCAGGTGCTATGGTAATACAAATACATAATAAATAATAATAATTTTCAATGGGAGTTGGGCACCTAACTTCCTTAAGAACTTTTGAAAATCTTACCCATTGAACTGAACACCCTCCATGACATTTCAGTTGGCTACCTTGTTGACTTGGAGCCTGATCTACAGCCTGACAAAGTCAATGGGGGTCTTTCCATTGACTAAAATGGTCTTTGTCACCAAATGGCCACTACTTTGGTGGCATACCTAACCGTTGGTACATGACTCATGGCACACTAGAATTCTGGCCTGTGAAATACCATCACCCTCAAAAAACTAGACAGACAGAATTCTTGTCTAAGGAAAAACTAAAATTAATTAGACGTAACATTTTTATTACTTAACATAATTTTGTTGTTGACAAGTGCTCAGTGATTTTTGGTAGTAAGGGCATTCGGTGGGAATGACTAGAAGGCTCCGTGGGAGGTAATGCACCTTTCACATCTAAGTGACTGGTTTGAATTCTGCTCATAATCATAATGATCAAAAGTGACTTCTTCCAATGGCTGTTTGGTGCCCTTTCGGAAATTGCTGGGTTCAGGTTCTAGTTGGCACGTGTGCACACCACAAAGGTCACTACCAGAACTGGCACTGTTGTCAACAGTCTGATAATGCTGACTGGATATACGGCAACTCTCAACCCTGCACGTTGTCCCATGAGGCACAGCAGCATTGACTATGTGGAAGACGTATGCATTGACATTCCCTATGGCCTATGCTGTTACTGTTCTGTCTTCAGAGGACTTCGCTCTCCAGTGCTGTCAATCACTACTTCCATTTTCCCTTTAATATTAAAAGGGGCACTGTATAACAGAAAGTGATTGATTGAAGCTGAATCTAGAATAGCTGGGGAAGCTATTTTGTTATGATCAAAGATAAAAGCTGGGGAAAAAAGTGTAGTAAGTCTGTTCCTGCAGTCTGATGGAGAAAGCAAAAATACAGCAGGTTAAAACATCAGTAGTATGTTTCAGTAATAACAGATACTCCCATTTTAACACCTGTTGATTAGAAATAAAGAGCTACTCTCTCTTTAGTGAACTATAGAGGAGAACAGAATACTGTAGGATTCCTTCACACAAGAAATGTAACTGTTTTAAGTAACTTGCTATTATGTAAGTGAGCAAAATGTACCATAACTCATATCAGCCTGCACATCTGTTGTTAAACTTGCTACATAGTGACGCAGACCACATCTTAAAATATTATCTCGTTAGACTGACCTCACACTTGGTAGAGCAACCCCCATCCTTTCATGTTTTTATACCTGCTCCTGTATTTTCACTCCATGCATCTGATGAGTGGGTTCTAACCAACAAAAGCTTATGCCCAAATAAATTTGTTAGTCTCTAAGGTGCCACAAGGACTCCTCATTATTTTTGCTAACACAGCTACCACTCTGAAACCAATCTTCCCACGCAGGTTCATACACTGCCTCCCCAGGACCTCCAGACTCTGCCAGTGTGGCAGACGCCCAGGGGGAGGGAAAGACCAACATCAGCAACTGCACCCAAATCACCTACATAGCTTACAGAGCACAACCTACTGCTAGGCAATCACAAAGTTCCCTTCTTCAGTATGGTTTCAAAATATCCAACACAAGTAACGGACACATCAATATAACTATGTTGACTGACCAGTGGGCTAATTTTTTTTACTTTTATTTTAATATCAAACAAGTGCAAATTATATGCCTCAAATCTAAAAGCCCCATTCAAAGAGATCTTTGCAACACTGAAAAATGAAATCAGCTTCTATAGCTCTTCAGATTTTTTTTGTTTTTATTTTCATTAATTACAAAGACAAACACTAGGAAGTGCTTTTAAGTAAGTAAATCTTCATTCTTTGAACATCTGTATACTCAAAAGCCCTCTTCTTCCCTATGAATTATTCAGTAGAGCATCAGAACTATCCCAGCCAAATTAGAAACCACTGGAAAAGGTGTCTTCATTTTCAGTTTTCTAAACTGAGTTATATGCTTATTTGGCCATCAGAGGGCATTTTATACTAGGGAGTGAGCTGCCTGCACACAGCTTGTGAACAGCACTGCTAAACCTCATCCGCAGTTGCTAAAGAACAGTTGCAGTCTACTTTCATTTAGCAAGTGTCACTTTTCAACCTTTCCGTATGCTATACGTAGACGAGCAAGCAAGTGCAAGGACAAGAAGAAAATAAGATGAAACAGCCGTGACAAAAACCTGTGGTTAAACAAACACTTATCAGACATACAGCTATTGCTGCTTCCTGGGTTGGGGCTTTTTTCCCTCCCTACCTCCAGATGCAACAAAATCCATCCTTTGTTAATCTCATGAGCAGCAGATTATGTTTTAATTTTTAAATGATTAACTGAGAAAAATTCTAAATCGTGTCATGGCACCATTATCTGTCTCCTGAGCTAGGGGTTAGAGCTTATCTCTGAGAGCTGTACAAAGATAAATTGAACTTCCAAACTGTCAAAAGATAGGACGTGGCCACTTACATTCAGATGGTTCCCTCTTGTTACTAATGTGCACCCAAATGTGGAATCTAAATGTCTTAAAACTACTGCTGGCTAGGAATCCACACACACAGCTATCCACTTCCCTTCCCTCCCCCCAGTCAGGCCATTTTTCCTCTGTCCACCTAAATATAAATCAAATTAGGGAAAAAAACAGATATCATTTATTCCAATAATGTATTTGTGTCCATCTCAGACCTTGTCTCCTCTCATGTACTATCCATTCCTCTGCTCAATCACCAACACCAGCCTCAACATTTTGCTTGCCTCCTGCTCTCTTCTGTCACCCCTTATGCACAGAAGGCCCCCCCCTTACCCCAATTACCCAGGCCATCCTTCTCCTGATTAACATCCAGGTGAAAACTCACTAGTACAATATCCACAAGCAGTGAGTTCATAATGAGAAGTATAAAAATAGTAAGATTAACACCGCTCTAAAGCGTCTAAATTATTCTCTTCTGTGAGTAGCCAGTGTGTCCTACCTTTGTGGTATCTGCCTTTTAGGCTGTAAGCTCTTCATCTTTATCTTTGTGTCTTTTGATGTCCCAAGCACCATGTCATTCCAAAATAAAAGACAGAATAAGACAGACAAATAGATACACATGCAACAAAAGACACACATGCATGGTATCATATTTAGTACCATATTACATACTCCTTCATATTATATGGTATTTTACATACACATTCACACATATAGAATGTGAGCCCACGCTGTAAAATTCTGGTCTGGATTTCAAGCCCCAAGAAGTATAGCAAGTGTTTAGATTCCGGGGTTTGGTCCAGCCCTCACAAAGATTGTGGCCCTTTGTAAAAATCCAATCCGAAACTTGACTCTGAATCAGCATCAAGTTGATAGGGTTCAGGTTTGATGTTTCAGCTTTGGCCTTGGACTATCTCAGACACACACATCCTGGGCTGTAACTGGCAGCACCAAGTTAAAGGTCTGTCATAAGTTACTAGTTCTACGTTACCTGTTAAAGTTCTCGTACATAAATTCTCAAATTGGGGATTGAGTTGCATAAAATATGGTTTAAGTCAATGGTCTGGGCTTTTTCCAACCTCTCCCATTCCCCTCCCTTCCCCCCACAATTCCCCCAGTACATTTTCTCAGAAGCTATTTTGCATTCATAGATCAAAAATTTACTTTATTTTTTAAAATACTATAAGTCATCAATCTAAAATACGGACCAATTAATATTCCTTTGGTAATCTTATTTTTCACTGAAGCAGTGAGGGAGTGCCCCAAAATATAGTTACACATTATTTGTCTTACAGTAGCACCTGGAGACTGCATTCAAGACTGGGACCCCATTGTGCTAGACTTTTACAGACACACAGACTAGGTCTACACTACCACTTATGTCGATATAACTTATGTTGCTCCGGGGTGTGAATAAGCCATGCCCCCCGAGAGACATAATCAAGGGTTCTCAAACCGGGGGTCATAATTATTACGTGGGGATTGCGAGCTGTCAGCCTCCGCCCCCAAACCCCGCTTCACTTCCAGGATTTAATAGTGTTAAATATTAAAAAAAAAAAAACGTTTTTAATTTATAAAGGGTGGGGGGAGGGGGTTGCACTCAGAAGCTTGCTGGGTGAAAGTGGTCACCAGTACAAAAGTTTGAGAACCACTGAGTTACACCAACCTAAATACTGGTGTGGACAGCCCTATGCTGCTGTTCATTGGGGGTGGATTAATTAAATTGACGGGAGAGCTCTTGCCTGTCAATTTAGAGCAGCTACAGCAAGAGACAATTCCTACCCCAAAGAGCTTGCAATCTGAATTGGCAAGACAGATATAGGGTGAGATAAAAAGGAATCAGATTTCAGAGTAGCAGCTCAGCTGTAGCTCGCGAAAGCTTATGCTCAAATAAATTTGTTAGTCTCTAAGGTGTCACAAGTACTCCTTTTCTTTTTGAGAAAAAGGAATATGATCTCTATTTTACGGGGGGGGGGGGGGCTGAGGCATAAAGAGATCAATGATTCGCTCAAAGTCACACACAAAGTCTGGGGCAGAATCAAGAACTGATCCCAGATCTGCCAAGTCTTAGTCTAGTAAAGCAGTCAAACTTCGTCTCTGTGTAAAGTCTCTGATTTGATACAGGACACAGAGGCAGCTAACAGACGCACACAGGCGGTTCCAGTGAACAGGCCTTCCTCAGAGATCACTCTGCACATACCGCACCTGCATCCATTCCTGCTGTTGTGGTGATGTGGTCCACTACCAGGTCTCTTAAAGGCATCACCCATTACACTCTGCACATAGACAAAGCATTGTATGTGTGGTCTCTTGGAGCCAATACATCACATACCTGAGACAATTCTCTGAGTGCTAGATGTCACAGACATTCATCCATGTTTTTAATACAGTGATGCCCTTCTGCATCAATTGGTTGGGGAAAGAAGAGAATGTTACAAGAGTCTTCCCGCTGCCAAGAAAAGCATCTTTCAGGACAAGTGGCTTTTAGGGCTCTAAGGTCGAAAAAGTCCTTTTAAGCCTTGAGCATCACCCTTTATTCACAATTTCTAATGCTTTTGTTAATTAAAACCAGACAATTAATCATTAGGGGAAAATCAGAATGGCTCCAGGAACTGGTAGAGACACACGAAGTCTCCTTGTCATCTTTTTATATCTGGCTCAGTTTCATAGTGACCAAGCACTATTGCCAGCTCATAGCTGTTTAATGGCTCATGTGGAATGAGTTGGTGGTCTGAGTCCAGTTCCTTAGGAGACAAATACCCATGTCACAAAAAACATCATAGAACTGGTAGTAAGCAGCGCCCTAATTAGCATAGCCTTGGTAGAGAAGCCATGGAACAAACTGGGAGTGGGCACGGAGAGCTCTCTTACTCCTAGTGAAGGTTCCTCCTGCTCACGCTGAGGGATATTGGTGGGGGAAACCTGAAGTGCAGCTCATCATGCTGTACTTGCATTGTGGATAAACAGAAGTATCCAGGGGCCATCGATCCAGCACCTTTCACAAGCACTGAATTCACTTAAAGAGCAAAATGTCACTAAATCTGGCTCCTTACTGTCACTATATCTGGCTCCTTACTGTCACATACTGGCCTGGGCCCGCAGTCTTTTCTTAGGCAAACCTCCCAGAGACTGCACTGGGAGTTCGGCTTGCACTGGGAATACAGGATCTGACCCTTAAGATTAATCAGAATCAGCAGGCATGTCTACCTTTAGGAAATCTTTTGAGTTATAATGTTTGGCTCCTATCTTAGTGCTTATATTCACTAACCAGTCTTACATAAAAAAGTCCTCATCTGCATTGATTTATTTAGCAACATGAAATAAAATGGCCTGAAGCTATTCATGTTGTTTAACATACTTTTTTTTATGTAGATGATGCCATGCATAAAGGAAAATTCAAAGGGGGAAACTGTGTTTTGTTTGTAACACTGATTACTATCATTGAAGAAAATATGTTCTAACAAATCTCTGAAGGGGGAAACACGTGTAATATCCTTAATAGCTAAGCTAATTCATCTTTTGCTAGCCAACTGATAGTGAAATCTGAAATGGTAAATTAACTGCATTTCTCGTTCCAAGTTCTGCAGCACTGCAACCTTCTTTCACTTTCAGTGAGCCATTCTCCTCTTCATTTTCAGATCCATGCCAGTTTTAGCTAAAGTTGCCAGATGTCTGATTATTGACCGGAACACACAGTCGAAAAGGTATCCTGGCAGCTCCGGTCAGCAACCATTAAAAGTCCGTTTGGTGGCGCAGCCTGGCTAATGCAGGCTCCCTGCCTGCCCTGGTTCTGTGTGGTTCCCGGAAGTGGCGGCATGTCCAGCTTCTTGACGCAGGGACAGCCACGGGGGCTCCGTGCGCTGTTCCCGCCCCAAGTGCTGGCTCTGCAGTTCCCACACAGCCAATGGGAGCTGCGGGGGCAGCACCTCTGGGTGCGAGCAGCACGCAGAGCCCCCTGGCCCCTCTGCCTAGGAGCCAGACATGTCTGCCACTTCCAGGAGCCACCTGAGGTAAGTGCCACCCAGCTGGAGCCCACATGAGTCACCAGTTCCCGCACCCCTCACCCCATGCCCCAGGTCGGAACCCCAACCCCCTGCTCCAGCCCTGATCCCCCTCCTGCACCCCAAACTCCTCATCTCTGGCCCCACACCAGAGCCCACATCCCCAGCGAGAGCCTGCACCCCTCCCGCACCCCAATCCCCTGCCCCAGGCCTGGGTCCCCTCTTGCACCCTAACTCCCTCCCGGAGCCTGCACCTCATCCCCCCTTCCAATCCCCTGCCCTAGCCCATAGCCCCCTTCCACACCCCAAACCCCTCATCCCTGGCCCCACCCCAGAGCTTGTACCCCCAGCCGAAGCCCGCACCCTCTCCCACACCCCAACCTCCTGCCCCAGGCCAGGGCCCCCTCCTACACCCTGAATCCCTCATTTATGGCCCCACCCCAGACCCTGCACCCCCTGCCCCAGTCTGGTGAAAGTGGGTGAGGGTGGGGGAAAGCAAGCAATGTAGGGAAGGGGGGGGATGGAGTTAGCGGGGGCGGGGAAAGGGTGTTTGGTTTTGTACGATTAGAAACTTGGCAACCCTAGTTTTACTATGCAAAAGAATGCAAGGCCAAGCTGTCATTTAAGTATATAGTACAGTGCAAATCCTGTCCTTCCTCCTTATAGGAAAAAAAGGATAATTTCTCAGCCAAAAAAAAACCAAAACAAAAAACGCTCTTTGTTTGAAAAATTTCAACCAGCCCTAATTCTGATTTTTTTTTTTTTTTTTTTACACATTAATGTGGGGGTTTTAAAAGCACCCTGAGTCAGCCAAACTCTGCTTCCACTGAAGCCATGGGAGTTTTTTTGATGGACTTAAGGCCATAAAAACAAAGAAAGTAGAGACTTGGTGATCTCACAGGTGAGCAACATGCACTGGGAATACACTTTGAGCCCCCCAAATAAAACCAGCCATAAGAGCAATCAGGTGCTAGTCCAATATCACTATATGGTTCTGTCACTGCACCCAGTCCTGAGTTTTAGAAACCCTGCTGACCCAGTCTTGAGCAAAGACCAACAATTATGCCAGCTGTATGGTGGCGAAGGCCAAAAGACTTCAACCCTGCAAGATGCTGGGCAGTCTGGCTCAGATCAAACGAAGCCCATGAGCATGTACTTAACTTTAAATAAATGAATAGTCTCATTGAAGTCAATGGGGCTAGCCACATGTTTAAGTGCTTTACTGGTTCAGGGTTATATTTCTGTGCCTCTGTACTGCAACACAACATGTAGTATGCAGAATCACCCACTACCAAGAGAGCTTCTGCTCATCAGCTTACTAGTAACTATAACCTTTCCTTCCTTTTGGGTTTCACATCTGATGCTTTCACAATATCATTTGTATGGTTTAATATCCATATGAGCGGAAGGAGAGACAAAGAGCACTGAGAGTAGGGAGAGAAGTTTAAATAATAGTAATAAATAAGAGAAAGTAACTCTCACACCACTTATCTTTAGCAGCAAATCAGAGTATCCTCTGGACCTTGTACAGGTTTTGCATAATCAACAGATCTTTGCTATGAGCCTTTCCAGTCTGCTGTATCAAGGCTATTTTGGGATTCAACAACACACAGATTATTGACCTAAAACTATAATGGCTCATCTGGAGCCATAATGGTCCATTGTGTGTCAAGACCTACTTAGGACTCAATACATAGACTATTGAAGCAATGAACTGTGATGGCTCCCACAGAGTTGTGACGTTTATTGTGGCAACACCTACTTGTGGCCCCTTTGGTGCACAGATCAGTGACACAATACACACTAATGGCTGCTACTTGGGGATGCATTATTCCACAGATCACTGATGCCATAGACCGTATTGGCTCCAATCTTCTATGCTAATACAGCTAACAGGCAGACACACAAAATCCACATACTGAACACATTCCTGAGAAATTCTGGATAGAATGTGCACACTTGGATGGACTAAAAATGACATGAAAATATCTTTCGAGACAACACAAACTGGACAGCCCCAAATTTTCAGAAAATTCCAAGCTACCAAAAATTGGGATTTATAATGAAAGTCCTGCTGGAACCAACATTTTAGCTAATGCTGCCAAAGGCCTGTTACAATTTAATGAAGACATCAGGAGTAAACAGTCACCGTGGTAAACTAAGGCTCAATTCCCGTACTCAGAACTGCATGGAAACTAGGCCTAAAACTCAGAGCCTAAATATCCAGTAAAAGTATTTTCAAAGTTTATTTTTCTTTTTAAGTTTCATGAGAGCAAAAAGACGAAAAAAGAAATACAAAAGTACACAAAAATCTATTTTTCCCACTGAAAAAATCTTAGAAAATAACAATAATCCAAACAGACTGGCAATTAAATGTGATAAAATAAGTTTCTCCCTCCTTGACTGAGACCTCAACATGCCAACAAAAAAAAAAAATCCAAAACACACCGAACCTCTTTTTAACAAACAAAAACAAAACAAAACACCGAACAGATTTTCTTAACTTAGTTAAAAACTACAGAAAATAGTGTTTGCCCACTGAAAACCTGCACCTGGTCTTTCCAATAGTAGCATGTCTTCTTCAGTCTTTACCTTGCGCTCTTTTGAACCTTGACATTTAACATTCAGAACTGTAATTAAAAGGTAACTGCATTCTTCTCATGTTTAACACTTTCAGTTCCCTCCTTCCTCCCTCCCCCCCCATATGCCCTCGGGGTATCTCTCTCCTTGGGTCCTGACATCTCCCATATATTTAATGCAATCAAGGTTACAGCAGCGCTGACAGCCTAGCTACTTACTCTTTGGCTTCCTGCTGCTATTTCTAGGATCCCGTCTGGCTCCCTGCTGCTTGCATATTTCTCTCTGTGGAAGGTGGACTCTGTTCCTTTCTCTTACAAAGATGCTTAGTATTGGCCTCTTTTTTTCTTCTTCTTCTTTTTTTTTTTGAAGAGATCTGGGGTGCAAGTCTGAACTGCACCTCTCTTCCCCTCTTCTCCACCTAAGATCAAAATGACACGAGACACTGAGCGGTCTCTTCTGTAAGGTGCAGGGCAGTCTTTATGGCCTGTGCACAGGGTGACCACATCTCAATTTTCTACACCCAGCTCCTTTTTACGGAACATGTTCTGTCTGGATCCGTGGAAACCTGGCTTCCACAGAGCTCCAGGATATACAGGCACCCAAGAAAGTGCACTGACACCATGCTTTCTGCCTGTGGAATTGCTTCTCCAGTCTTTTTATGTACAAGAACATACTCTAATGGCGGGAGGGATGTTGAGATGGGCTCCCATCCTGCAAATGGGGTCCACACCGGCACAGGGGTCTGCACTAGCAGTTCCAGTTAGAGGATCTGGGTTGTATTTTGTAGACATACCTATTTAACTGGTGCATTCTACCTCCATATTCTAGATCTGAAGGGCCTAAATTTTTGATAAAATTGATCCAATTTCTTGGGAATTGCCAATGCTGTGTATACTGTCACTCTGCTGTGTGGGTTCCTACTGATATTTGTCTGATACTGCTAGCCAGTATCACCTTCATCCCAAACATCAGAAGTCAAGAAACCCTTGGTGTGAGTTATTTATTTATTTATTGCTCTAGCTTCTTGCTGGCTCCCACTGCTGGCATACTCCAGGGCACTGCACTTACACTGAGCATCTCCATGCAAGGTCCCGCCTGGCTTTCTCCATAAGACCTAATTTTTCCTGGCAGAAATTTCATGGCCATTTTCATAGGAAGAGAATCCTATTCCATTTCCCTCTCACCAGCCAAGTGCCAAACTTTGAGCGCTACTTTCCCATTTTTGCTTAGGTCTGTGACCTGGCATGACCATAGGTGCTGGAACTAGGGGTGCTGCCATACCCCTCTGGCTTGAAGTGATTTCCATCATATTACAGTTTGGTTCAATGGCTCTCAGCACCCCCACTATACAAATTGTTCCAGCACCCCTGAGCATGTCTCTCTCCACTTTCAGCCTTGACACTGAGGCTACGTCTATACTACAGTGGTAAGTCAACCTACACTACACGACTCCAGCTACATGAATAACATAGCTAGAGTCGATGTACCTTAAGTCAAGTTACCGTGGGGGGGTCAACGGGAGAAAATCTCCCGTCGACTTACCTTACTCTTCTTGTCGGGGTAGAGTACAAGGGTTGACTGGAGAGCAATCTGCAGTTGATTTGGCTGGTCTTTACTAGACCCACTAAATCGACCGCCGGTGGATCGATCTCAGAGCATCGATCCGAGCTGTAGTGTAAACCTGCCCTGAAATTGAGAAGAGGACTAAAACTCACTTCGTCATTAAAAGCAGATTGCTCTACAATGGCAACCTCTTCCAACTACATCAGAGGAGGTACTGAATTCAGCTCACTCATATCTGCTTTGGAGTAAGTCCTGAACATGTTTTATAGTTGCTAATTGCAAAAGAAGTGAAATAGAGTAAGAAAACAAACAGTTGGCTAGATTAGCTGATGACATATCCATAATTGTATACTGAGAGACACTATAGCTGGGTTTAAGGCTACTTAGAAACACTAATGTTTCTATATGGCTTTAAACCATGCAATCAGCAGCTCTACCAGGTAAGTATAAAAAAAATTCCTTTGTCATCTTGAAACTACCCAGGGTGAACCTTCAAAAGCTCCGCAGCAAACAAGCCAGTTGAACTCCTGTCTTCAGTATAACAGCAGCCTCACATCAGACTAGAAAAATCAATATCCTTCACCCAACTTATCAAAATTACTGAGGACATTTATATAGTATAATTAAATAGGAGATACAAATACAAAAAGCATTTACATGGCACTGCACAGAGATTGCATTTCCTCTGGAACAGAGGACACTTTGACAAAAAGGAGGAAAAATGCTATATATCAACCAAAGAAGCTGGGGGGAGGGGGTCTGGGAGAGGTCTCTGCTCTCACACATAAAGCATTTGCCATGAGCGATAAGTAAAAATGGTTCCAAATTATACATTAATTAAAACACACACTTAAAGGTTCAGAGAGGCAATTTTCTTCATTTCAGCTTATTCAACAAGTCCAGTTCAATGACTAGTTTATTGAAAGTTAAGAAACCAATTGGGAGTTGACTAAGTAGGAAAACTTGTTTTTCTCGTCCAATCTATGAATAAAAACTAGGTATGAGAGTAAGAGATCTACTACTTCTAAAATCTCGAAGGCCATGGTGACCAGAAACAATCAGTTCCTCTGAAATCAATCAGTTCAATGACTAACTAAAGTTAATACTTTCTTTGTTTAATAAGTCAGGTAGTTCTAAATGCAAAACATGTTTTGATAAGCTTTGTAACAACCTTTTTTTTGGGTATGGATTCGGCACCTTTAAGGCAGTTATATTTTTTTAATAAAAATAATTAAAAAAATTAAAATGCTCTTTTGGTGCTTTTTGACTAGAATTTAAATTTCCATCCAAACAGAGTGTGACACAAATCATAAGTAAAAAATTAACTATCATCTAGTAAATCATCATTCACCATGTTCTAATGTACTAAAATAAAATGTAAAAATTAAGAATCTGAAGAAATGTAAATTAAGCTATACCACCATTTAAATACATGCATATAGATATAGTATATCCCTCTGGTTAGCAAACAGAAGCACCAAACTTAGTGTGAAGGCTCTATTTAATTGCAAATCAATATGTTTGAATCATTACCAACCAGAGAGAATCAACCTTTCTTTAAGAAAATAAATAAAAAGTACAAATACAAAACATGATCAAAATCAATTATTTAAATCAAGGTTTCCTGCTTGTTGATTTAAATCATGATGAACATCAGTGACTTAAATGTCTTTGATTTAAATCAGGGGTCAGCAACCTATGGCACTTGTGGCAAAGACGGCACGCGAGCTGATTTTTAATGGCACGCTGCTGCCTGCCGAGTCCCAGCTGCCAGCCCTGCTCAGCCCGCTGCCGAACCCAGGCCGGGACCCCTGCAGGCAGCGCGTGCCATTAAAAATCCTACCTGCCCCAGCCCACTATTCTCCGCCCGCCCCGCCCCCCCCCCCTCCCCGCGGCGGCAGGGTGAAGAAGCTTGGTCCTGCCGGCTGCTGCTGCAGAGCAGGCAAGCTCCCCCCTGCCGCCTCTTCCCCCAGCATGCTGAGTTTCTGCCCCTCCGCCTCTCCTTCCCTGCCGCTGATCAGCTGATGGCCCTTGCGAGAGAGGGGGAGAAGCGGAGCCGCAGCAGCTTGCTGCTCCAGGGAGGAGGCAGAGAAGAGGTAGGGAGGAGGCCGTGGGGTGGAATCAGGGCATATCCCCTCCAGCCCCCTGCCATGAGCTGCTCTGGGCAGGGGGCTGGGACCACCCCCACAACCCTAGCCCACACCCCCAGCCCTCTGCCCTGACCCCTGAACCCCCCCGTCCCCACGACCCCAGCCCTGACTCCTGCACCCTCCTCACACACCCCCAGCCCCCTGGCCTGACTCCTGCACCCCCCTCACATGCCCCCAGCCCTCTGCCCTGATTCCGGCACCCCCCACACACCCCAGCCTCCTGCCCTGACCCCTGCACCCCCACACGACCCCAGCCTTGACTCCAGCACCTCTCACACATACCCAGCCCCCCCACATCCCATGCCCTGACTCCTGCACCCTCCACACACACCCTCAGTTCCCTGCCCTGACTCCTGCACCCCCCACACATACCCAGCCTCCCCACACCCCATGCCCTGACTCTTGCACCCCCCTCCACATTCTCACCCCCACCCTAAGCACCAAACGGGAGCTCCTGCACACCCTCCCCCCAACATTCCTACCTGCACCCCTCAACCAAATGGGAGCTGCCCAGGTAAGCACTCCACACCCAATCCTCCTGCCCCAACCCTAAGCCCCCTCCCTCATTCTAGCTCCTGGCCAGAACCTACACCCCAACCCCCAGCCTGCTCCTTCACCCCCAGCCCTGTGCTCAGTGCAGAGAGAGAGGAAGAGAATGGGCTAGAACCAGGGAGAAGGTAGGTATCCACTCTATGTGGGCAGGGCCGGGATCCCAGACTGGTAGCAAGCTGAGCGGGGCCAGCAGCCAGGACCCTGGCTGGCAGGAGCCGGTGAACAGAACCCCAGACTGACAGCGGGCTGAGCCGTTCAGCCCACTGCCAGTCTGGGGTCCCGGCCACCAGCCCTGTTCAGACTGCTGCCAGCCTAGGTGACCGGAATCCCAGGCTGGCGGCTGGCTGAGCTGGCCAGTGGCATAAGATCAGCATTTTAATTTCATTTTAAATGAAGCTTCTTAAACATTTTGAAACCCTTGTTTACTTTACATACGACAATAGTTTAGTTATATACTATATAGACTTATAGAGAGAGACCTTCTAAAAAATGTTAAAATGTATTACTGGCACGCGAAACCTTAAATTAAAGTAAATAAATGAAGACTCGGCACACCACTTCTGAAAGGTTGCCGACTCCTGATTTAAATCAATCCACCCTGGCTAGCGCTGTTGTAAAACCTGCTTCTTTCTTCACCTTCCATCCTAGCAGTTTAAATCAGCTGGGATGCTGTTGCTGGTACTCCCCAGATTTGAATGTCTGGTGTCTAGAGGCAGGTGTGTCAGCAGAAGGCCCCTCCAACTGCAGGTCCAGCCTTCAGAACAGGCTGTAAAAACTATTTATTCAAACATTGTCTGAAGAGGTGGTTGAGCAGAACCAAGTTTCTGTGGTGATTCAGGCAGGACTTTGACTACTGTGCCATCCAAGATATGAATGTCTGGAATTTTATATCTTTTGGGCCTGCATCTAAGAGGTGACAGTAATACACTGAAAACTAAAAAGCAAGTGCTCCCCATCTCCAAGACAGTCAAGGCAGTACAGGAAACTCCCCACAAGGGGCAGAATGCACTAGAGGCTATTGCAGACCTCCTACTCCCTGCCAGCCCAGACATATATTTCATCTGATTTTGTAACTAGCAAAGCAGGGGTATGCAACCAATTCAGGGCAGGAGGCTTTCCAACCCCCATGCTCACTGGATGAGACTACGTGCTGCCTCTCTCACAGCACAAGGGGAGGTGGCAAAGGTTGCTTTAAGTTACCTTTTCACCTTCCCAACTCTGGGCTGCTCCAGAGTCTGGAACAGTCCCCATAACTTAGGCAGCCTGTGGAACTGCTCTAAGGTATGGCAGCTTGTTCTATATTGTCAGTAGCAGAACCAGGCCCCAACCCGTGCCCTGTACGTCCCCTACAACTGTTCTTCACCATGTCTGCACTGAAGAAATTCTCTCCCAGGCCAGGGAGTGGGTCACAGTAGCAGCCCACTGCTATATAGGGGCATAACAAATCTCACCCACTGAGTTTACAATATACTTCTTGGGGAGATGGAGGTAGGCAGCTAAAGACTTTTTGACGCTTTTGTATAGCTGTTCTATCTTGATTTGTTAATGGGAATCACATCTGAATCTATTTTAAGACATCCTTTATTAAAATGCATGCTCCTCATTTTCTCTAAATGTGAAACTATGAAGAGGTAACATTGATGTAACACAGATTTTGTTGTTGTTCTTTAAGATTTTGCATCCATCACTATTATAAGTTGAACAGAAATGTCAAGAGACAGAAAGACAACATTTCTTTTACTTGTACTTCTGGTCTCCCCCAGTCTGGACCTACCACTCCAGGCAGAATCAGAGCTTGTGGAAAATAGAAAGAAGCAAACATCATCCAGTCATCACACAGTGAGGGTAGTAAAATAGGAAAGGCAAGATAGCAGTAACTGTGAGTGTGAGAATCTCTCTCAAACTAGATTTAGCCTAAGAGTAAAAAGATGCTGTAGAGTCAATTCCATTAGCTTTAAACTAAAATATAACCCTTCCCATATGGAATAATTTGATATATTGTTTCATTAATGTACGTCTTCATCCTGAAATGCACTGAGAGCAGACTGAAGGATTTGCTGCCCAAGATCTGTATCCAAGTACAATAGCAGCTCAAGTTTCACAAAGCTTAGAAAAAAGTACATACTGATGATCAGGTAGCAGTTTGCAGGTTTCTTCCAAAAAGGGATGAAGAAACGTCACCCAATGCTACACACCGAACAGCATGAGCCCCAAAATCTCAAAAGGAGGTTCATGGATAGCTGATCAATCTGCTCGGAACATTGAAAAAACTGATCCATCTGGTCAAGAACTTGGCAAATAACGTAGCCCTTTCAAGAGACTGTCAAACAACATGAGAAAGGCATCACACTTCCTCTATCAAATTGAACGGTCTAGATAGAAACTAAGGTCCAGCCCATCCCCTGAGAATGAAGCTTATTACTGAAAGGGGGGAAAGGAATGGTCTGTTGCAGATGGAGGTCAGTGTGATAAACTGGGCTCAGTTTAGAGCTGGCCTGAAAAAAATCTTATTCAGAGAGTTAAAATAATATCAAAGGATCTCTTAACAGCTTTACCTTCCCACTGAAATGAAAGTAATGAAAAAAGAGATCCTTATGGTCAGAAAGTAGAGACAGGCTTCTAGGAATCTAGGAGGTAAGCACAATCTGTGAATTTTGCCAAAGGAGCAAGTGGTAAAACGGCCCTGGTAAAGGACAAAACCATTTAATGGCTGAGAGCCTAAGATGATACGATTAGCCTAAGATTACAGAAAAATTTCATCCTAAGGTACCCTCTGCACAAGGGATTCTGGATGTGCCAGAGGGGTCAGGAGGTAGTTTTAACACCAGCACTGTTCCTTTAGGACATGCAGCACGCCTTCACTGAGACGCAGACTTTCACTTTGGGCAAGCAGTTTGGTATCACCTTGGGGACCTCAGCAAAGTATTTTTGATGCTGCCAGTTTGCTCTATATCCTATGTCAAGCCACAAAGCCTGCAAACAAGTCCAAAGTAGAGGGAGGAAAACTCCCTCCCTGGGTCCCATACAAGCAACCGGCACCCGTTTTCCCTGCTCAAGCACCTTCCCTGAAAGGCAAGTTACTCTCACACTTCATGTGCTCCCCTTTCTGGATTGACAGCACATAGTGGATTCTGGATAATGCAGTCAGCAAGAGGCAGGGAAGGAACTTCCTGTAGCAGAGCTTGTGAATTGTCTGGGACACTCTTGATTCCCTTAATACCACAGGTATTTCTCAGACCTGCATGTCCTTGGGTCCAAAGCAACTTAAAAGGAAGCAGGAATAGTTAGCAAACTTTAACATTAATTCCTCCCACATTCGCTTTCCAGTCTGCTTCCATATTCCTACCCAAGATCATTGGAGGGGCAGAAATGCAGATGTTGCATAGAAGGTTGGGTGGCAAGGGAGGCATAAAGATGATCCCAAAAGGGAGATGGACTGGCATCAGTGCTAAAACCACTTTGTCGAACTTTCTGGTGTGTCTGCTGCAGATCGAGCAGCAAAGCGGGAGGTCAGGTGCCCTGCTGTGTCCCTAAGGCTTGGTAAGCACTGAGGAAACCCTGCGGTGTTAAGGGAATCCGCTCAAGTGTTGCACTCCATTTCAAATTTTTCTGAAAATCAAAGTAAAAGGAAGAGTCCTTTGACAGTGTTCAACCCCTGCAAACAGGGATAAGAGCTAGGGATCAACTGCTAGGTTAGTGGGATCCTCAGCCCTCCAGAAAGAGCTTCTATGAAGACCAAACTGGAGAGTGAGGGAGAAAATTGCCAGGGAAAAATATAAAGGGAAACTCATTTCCCAGCGGGAAAGGATCCCTTGCCAAAAAGCTCTCTCACAGTGAGCTTCAGAGGAAACATCTGCTCTCCTTCGTGGAGGCTGAAAGACAGGGGAGGGAGTGCTTGGCTCAGCCAAAAAGTTTTTAAAAAATGTTTAAACCTTTTTTAAAGGAACTCTGACCACCAAATTCTGATACATCTGTCCAAAGCAGTGGATTCGTCAGGGGAAAAAGTGTGCATGTGTACGTGGGACCCAGGGGGAGTCCCCTATACTGGAAAGTCAACGCAAGAAGGATTCAAATGTTTTTAAAGACCAGAGCCTACGAAAATGGCAGCAATGCTACTTGATGAGGTCAGTGACTAGAGTGGCCTAATGGTACTTGTAAGAGAAAACATCTGTTGGTGTTAAAAGGTCAGCAGGAAATGAATGTTATTTACTTTGTCCTTACTGGTTAGGCCAATACTCCTCGAAAGTGAACCACACATGGCTTAACTTAGTGTTAATGAAACTACAAAAACCTTTCAATTGTCTTCTGATTGGCTGCCTACCTCAAATAAGACGCCTTACTGGGATATTTCTGTGCACTAACTTTCAGCCACAGAAGCTTGCATGAGCTCCTAACTTAATAACTAAGACTTTGTTCCTTCATTCGCAGGGCAGCAGCGAGTCTAAATGGCTCTGAATACGCAACATCTTTCTGAGTTTTGTTTTACAGTGACAGGCATCCAGCCTCGTGCAGTTTCGCTATCCAGTACACTATAAACCTGTGCACTGTCTCTTCTTGTCATGCATCCCAGGATGGTGGCATTCAAGAGAGGTGGGGGGAAGCCATCTCAATAACAAAAAGTTAAAATAGATCTAGCAACTTAAAAGCAAAACAAGAAGTTTCTTCTGGGAAAAAAAAAACAACAGGAAGTGCTAGGTACATAACAGCTTAAAATAGTGCCTACTTCATGTGTTGACAAAACTGCAGCCTCAGGGGACCATGCCTTTTTTGCACATAGCCCCACTTACCTTTAATAGTCTTCAGCAAATTATCTACATTCTCATGAAAGCCCTCAAGAAACATGTTGGCACTGCTTTATGTTACCATTCTGACAGAACTAACAACAGTGGAAGGTACATGGCTCTGGGCCCAATCACACTTCCTGTGAGCAGTGTGGGGGCTCCCACAGGAAACCATGATATAAAACAACTACCAGCATGAATCAGGGCTTGCTTTAATAAACAGAGGGGATATTTAAAGCTGGAGTCCTCTCAACTGCTTTTTAAAATCTTCTTCTTTTTATTGGTTAAGTGTATAGGAAATTCTTTTCAAATTCTCCCTCTCTCATGGACTCGCTATACTTTTAAATAGTTCAGTGTACACCAGCCAGAAGGAATTTCTGAAGTCTAGTGACAAGGTTAAAACAATAAGGGCCCAATCCTGGAATTTCTTACCCAGGTAGAAGTTCACAAGTAAAGAATTACAGGGTCAAGCCTCTAGCTGGGTGAATACCGCAGAGAAAGAATTTTACACTCAAGAATTCAGATGAATTTCTTCGGCATTTTCTTAGCATCACGAAAACCTGTATTTTCTTACTCTTCCCAACCCCAAGTACAGCACAGCACATAAGATTTCACAACACCGTACGCTGGCTTTATGATTCGACATGCAGAAGTGGACAGCAATAGGCAAGATTTTTTCTTTATTAAAACAAGGGCTCAGATCTCAGACTTGTTACCTAATGTACGGTAAAATCAATGTATCAAAAAAACAACTCAAGATACTATCCCTTTCTAAAAACCCTTCATCTGCAGAGGCGAAAAGAACAAATTCCATCACAAATACTTCATGCTTGATTGGCTACCGTCTGAGTCTTTCTGCATGCTCCTGGGGTATTCATCATGTATGCAACACACCAAATCAAATGTGAAGGGGTTATGTAGTGAATGGTTAATTTTTAGACCATATTAAAATTATTGCTCAGTTTAAATTTTGGGGCGGGTGGGGGAACAATTTTCCTAACCTAACAATATGCCTTTTGACAGCAATGTTACAAATACGCTAGAGTGTGATCAGCCGGCTGGCTCAACATGCAATCAGGCTAGCATGTGGATCTTATTGCTCCTAAGAATTCTTATTTGATTTCCTCCACCACCAACTGGTGAGAAGTTTCCAAGTCTAAATACAGAAGAATTAGATCACTCGTTGTGGTGGTCGCATCTGGGGTTGGGAAACCAGATGGAGTGCATTTTAACATCCTTTGTAACTGAACCAACATACCAAGTTGCTAGGAAGCATGCAAACACAATCATTGCTTTGGGGCACGCTGCAGTGGATTGAGTACCGTCTCTTCCAACATCCTGGGTGCCACCCTAGCACTAGTAGGCAGAATGCTTTTTGGTAGCAACAGAATTTGGAAAAACTGTCTTGAGCCCACCACTTTTGAACTGTAAGAGCGTGTATTTCAAATCCCAGCAAGTACAAAAAACAAAATTACAGTTATCAGAAAACATCTCAAAACTTCTGCTTGTTTGCACTATGGAAAGGACATGGACTTGCATCTCTGTCCCCCTCTCTACGAATAACTCACAAATATGAAGTAGCTCTATATGTACTGGATAGTCACATCTGAGAAGCAGAAACTGCATATAAAAGGGGGAAAGGACTTCAATAGTTTGATAACACACACGGGCCCATAGTCTGTGATCTTTACAAACCCACAATGTCAGTGGTGATAGGAGAGTGCACAAAATCCAGGATCAGGTGCACCATTCGGATATGACTATAGGCCTAATCCTGGAGACAGAAGCTTGACAACAGACCCCTTAACCTGTGCAGAGACACCAGCAAAGTCAATGGGACTTTTTGCCCAGGCCAGCACACCTATTCACAGGACCATGGCTTGCAACAGGTAGGGTGACCAGATGAAACAGACAAAATATCAGGACACATGGGGGAAGCAAAAAAAAAAAAAGTGGCCGGAGCGGAGTTGCTGAAGCAAAACAATAATAAAAGAAAAAACCGCCAGAGTGGCCAAAGCCGCAATATCGGGACAAATGGCGTCCCGACCGTGCATCGGTCCGGACGCGGGACAAAGAACTAAAAATCGGGACGTCTGGTCACCCTAGCAACTGGATATAACTACAATCCAATGTCTCAAACAACTCACTTCTGGAAAATAAAGCCATATCACTACAGCTCTGAAAGGAATATACACCTGTTTTAGATCTGTTGGGAAAATTATTCTATACTGAAGTATGAACAGATTATTTAAAATATTTGAGGACATTTTTAAAATAATTTTTAATAAGGCAACAAGGTAGAGAAACAGACTAAGAAGTATATTCAGACTCAGGCTATGTACATACTACAGCGTACGTTAGTATAAGTTATGTCGCTCAGAGGTGAGAATAAGCCACCCCCCCATCAGTGAGGAAAGTTACACCGACCTACGTGTGGACAGTGCTATGTCAGTCGGGGAGCTTCTCCTGAGTCCTAGCTACCACCGCTCGCAGGGGCTGGAGAAATGAACTTGACCGGAGATCTCTCCCCTGTTGGCTTAGGTCTGCACTAGCAGCGCTAAAGTGGCACAGCTGCATCGCTGTAAGCTGTGTAGAGTAGCCACAGACTTACTGTTTTCTAAGCGCAGAACAAATGATCTTTTATATAAACTAGAAGTCTGTAACAATAGTTTTCCTGAGGATTTTTATTTACGTACATAGCAAACCTGTGGCATTTCAAATTGATATTGGGGGATGATATATTGCTACTGTATGTAGTTTTTAAATGGCATTATTTTAAAAAAAAGCTTGGAAAAACTAGGAGAACATCTTTCCTTGAAAGCACAATTATGACACCTTCAATACTATACTTTTCACTTCAAATTCCAGCCTGGCACTTTCACCCCAGACATGCCAGAGTTGGTTTTCAGCCTGCCTCTCTTTCTGTGTCAGTGTTTTTGCTGCTTAAATAATTGTGGGTACAACTTAGGCCATACAGATACGCAGGGCTAACATCTTCAAACCTGGCTACTGTTTAAGCACCTAATGGCCCAATATTCAGAGGTGCTGAATGTGCACAAGTGCCATTTGAGTTAATGGGAGCTGCTTATACACCTCTGAAAAGCAGGCCACTTTTTCAGGTGACTCGTTATGACTTTAGGTGGCCAATTTTAGGCAGCCAAGTTTGAACATTTTGGCCCAAGTGTCTGGTTTGTGGAGCACCAGGTTTTGAAAATCTGGCCCATAAAACCAAATATTCTACATCAGATTCAGAGCATTTTTTAACCTGCATTTTCAATGCAAGTCTCAAAGGCAGACAGCACATACCCAAGAAATTCATTTTAACCCAAATGCTAACCTGTACTAGCTATAACAGAAATTATATTCAAAATCTAGGCACAACTACAGAAAGTAGTTTACATCACATAAAAACTATCTGTGAACTGTGGCAGCTTTCTAGCTTCCAAATACATGATGGCAATAGGGTAGAAGGTGACTAGCCACAATGAGATGACATTATACTTGACTTACTAGCTCCACAACTTCAGAATTGGCTGATTGCTATTTTAACAATTATTTCAAGCGATTACATGACTCAGAAGACCTGAGTTCAATTTCTGGCTCTGTCACTGGTTTGCTGGGTGATCATGGGCAAGTCACTTTGTCTGTCTGTAAAATGGAGATAATAATACTGACCACCTTTGTAAAAGCGCTGTGAGAACAATACATGAAAAGTGCTAGATAAGAGCTGGGTTGTATATTTAGATTCACTAGGGCATTTCTTGATACGGAAACTAGGCTAGCAATGGATAGTAATTTGTAGACATATAAACCAAAATCCCTGAAGTTTACATAAAAAAAATGTAAACTGGATGAAAGCAATCCGGCCTTAAGATAAAACAGCAGCCACACAGTAACATGTGATGCTGCCCAACTCTGAAAACCAGACTTGGGATTGTACATGCTGGGCTGATGGAGGCTGAATGTATTGGGAACAAGGCTGGGTTAGTTTCCAGAAGGGGTGGGGAGGAGGATGATTTGCCTGCACTTCTTACCGCAGCCACGAATTTGGCTTTGGACCAAGCCTCTTGTGTGCCCTCTTTCCCTGAGGCAGATCTGTCATAGTGTTAGCTTGCCACTGTGGAAAGAACCACCAGGGGAGGAAAGATTTAAAGAACATATCTGAACATGGTTACAGTTATCACACTGTGTGATCTTAGCAAGGAGTCAGACCATACCTCTCAGTCTGCCAGGGCCCCAAAAGGGGACACAATGAGATCGAGATCCACAGTGAAGGACTTGAATGCAAGACTCAGTACTTACACAGGCCCTTACATAGCCAAAGTGTAGTATACACATGACGAAAATCTTGTTCCCCTTGGGGATGTCTGCAGTGATGCTGCTACATGGTGCAGATGTCCTGGACCTCACACCAGAGTAACATGATACCTGCTTTGTACCAGTGCAGTGCATCTACACTGGGGGACTCCAGTGGTCCAGCTGCACTGGTTTTAAAGTCAATGTAGGTAAGCATTTAGCAACCCTCAAACACACCCCTGTAAGGTAAATATTAGCCCATTTCACAGGCAGTGAAACCAGCACAGAGAAGCTTTATAATTAAATTATAAATAAAATAAACCCTTAGTTAAATCCACCAATATTTCACATTTCATCCGGTCTTCAATACGTCTATCTTTAGCTCTTGCCGGACTGTCCTTATTTTTGCATATTGTACAGTGCTGAGCTCGCTGCCAGTGCTAAATAAACAATCAATTAAGTGACTCGCACATCAAATTGGCCTCAGGAACCAGAATTCGAATAAAGGCATTTCTGGTTTCCAGTCCCATGTCTAATCCATCAGAACTTGCAGTCTACCTTACAAAGAATACTTATTTTTTTAACTGAATAATAATTATGGGGCAGGAAATGAAAAAATGAAGAGCTAATGTTTCTCTGGGTCATATAAATGCTGGTGTTTCTAACTTCAAGTTCACGAGTTTTGCATTTCTCATCACAGTAATTTACAATAATACAAAGAAGCTTCAAACTTCAAGCTTCAAAGAAGATAAACTGCAGGTTTGTGCAGGGGTAAGGAGGTAAAGTGAGATAGGTATTGCGGGGCAATCACAAGGGAAGGCATTTCACCATCCACTGATATTGTAACACACATTTTAGAAGATCAGAAATCTGCAATATGGTTTAACTATCAGATTGCATCATGAGCTAAATCAGCTAAACTGTAAGACCTTAAAAATCTTCATTTTGTACCAGTGCGCTTATTGCTTCACAGTTCCACCATCTGAATGCTAATCGTTAGGATATTCCCATAAATGTGCAGAAAACCAAGGGTAAAATTTTAGTTCTTTGGCTCTCTATTGCAGTTAAAATTAATTGCCACATAAAATTGCTGATTCCTGCCAAACGAAGCTGTACAATTTATCAATTCAAGGAGAGAGCAAACTCAGTAGTGGCTTGAATACATCACCTGAGTTATTACTATATTTGTACCAGTGACAGTTTTATGGATAACGTAGGTTTTATAAATTCATTAGGACGAGACTAACTTTCAAAGTAAACAAAGGCATTAAATAAACACAGCAATACTGTGTTTATATACAAAACAGATTTTTTTCCTCCTCTCAAAAGCCATACTGGGATATTTGAGGGGAAAAATACTAGAGAAGCTCAGGCATTACATTGCACATGAAGAAAATATGGTCTGTTCGTTGCAACACAAGTCAGCGTGTTATGGTTCTCAAGCTTCCCTACTCTGCCACTGAGTAAATGTATGACCATAGGCAAGTCATTTATCCTATCTGTGTTTCAAATCGTCCTCTGTAAAATAGCTACAGCAATACTTATCTACCACAAAGGAATACTGGACCTGATTCAAAACCTTTTGCAGTCAATGGGAGTCTTTCCATTGACTTCAGTGGGCTCTGAATCAAATCCATAATATGATTTAATTAAAGGGATACAGTCAACTGGAAATCCAGTCAATTTCATAAAAAGAGTTAACACTAGTTTCAAGTACAGTTGACTCAGTCTCCTGCCATTTTCAAACCGATTAAAATGTTTTTCTGTTCTATTGCTGTGCGAAATACCCACACAAACCGAAAGAGAAAGTGACCAACTCACTGATCATACAGGAGAAATTATAAAACTGATTCTACACACTGATGACCAAAACAAAAAACAAAAAAACACCTGCTGAAAAAATACAGATTTTCCCCCTCTAATCTCTAATTCCTTTCAGTTACAGTAATCTTAGACATTACTTATAACAATAGCAGATAAAAACAATCTCAGATGGAAGTGTGATTTTTAATTGCCATTGTTCCTTTCCAAAGAAATCTCTTTGTCTGAGAGTGTTTTTAACCTACTGTTGTTATAAGTAAACACCTAAATTTACTGTAACTGAAAGGGATTGGAGGAAAAAATTGTTTTTCTCCACTTTTCCAATTTCTTTTACTTTGTGAAGTTTATCAGCACTGTGTGTAGAGTCCGAATCAATGATTCCCCAGCAGTCAGTTTTCCTTGTTATGCAGGATTTTCATGCAGCAACGGGGAAGAGATAAAGATTAGAAAAACGAAACAGACAAATGTGATTATAAAAAAATACAAACATTAGCAGGGGGCCTTGGAGGGAAATGTACTGTCAGAACCTATGGTAAACTAAAAAAACCCCCAAAAATACACTCGTTAAATTTCA
Source organism: Caretta caretta (assembly GCF_965140235.1). Classification (NCBI taxonomy): domain Eukaryota; kingdom Metazoa; phylum Chordata; order Testudines; family Cheloniidae; genus Caretta; species Caretta caretta. The sequence continues at coordinate 104,731,178 of NC_134212.1, read as the reverse complement.
ATTGCCCATGCCCATGTAGAACCAGATTTTCAAAAGAGCTCAACACCCAATAGCTGTAGAGGCTAGATGCTGAGCACTTCTGAAAATCTGGCCACTCAGGGTATGTCTACACTGTAATACACACACACACACAGCTGGTTCTTTTCAGCTGACTCAGGCTCACTGGGCTCGGGCTGCGGGCCTATAAAACGTCTAGGCTGGGGCTGTAGCCTGGGCTCTGGGACCCTCCTCCACCCTGGTGGACTCCCAGAGCCCAGAAGACGAAACACCTTCTTCAGAGCCACAGATGAGAAGCGCTATGTAAGTGGACAATATTATGATCATTGTTATCTGCTGCAGCAGACCTGACAAAAAGAAATAAACTGGTCAATATTTGTTAGATTTCAAACATTAAAGAAAAACTGCTAGCAGAGACAAGAGTCGGTAAAATTTAGAATAAGTCAAAGCTTCCAGACTTAGCAATGAATTAGCTGACACTCACCAGGGATTAGATAAATAGCCTGGAGCAGGAGTAACCTAAGTTTTGCAGCCATTGTAATGTAACCATGCAATGCTACTTCATTCTTGGAGCCTAGTTATTTAAAAATGCATCACAGAAATAAATCATGGTTGATTGTCTCATCCCGCTCTCCATTTAAGCTAGGGAAATGAATTTATAAAGTACTTGTGTGTTATAGTGAAGAAAAAAAACATGTATAACAGTAAAAAGAAAAGGAGTACTTGTGCCACCTTACAGACTAACAAATTTATTTGAGCATAAGCGTTCGTGAGCTACAGCTCACTTCATCGGATGCATTCAGTGGAAAATACAGTGGGGAGATTTATATACATAGAGAACATGAAACAATGGGTGTTACCATACACACTGTAACCAGAGTGATCACTTAAAGTGAGCTATTACCAGCAGGAGAGCGGGGGCGGGGGGGGGTGCAGGTGCAGCTGTGCAGGTGAACGAGTCTCTGATAGTTGGCTGATGTGATTAGGCCCTATGCTGGTGTCCCCTGAATAGATATGTGGACACAGTCGGCAACGGGCTTTGTTGCAAGGATACATTCCTGGATTAGTGGTTCTGTTGTGCGTGGCTGCTGGTGAGTATTTGCTTCAGGTTGGGGGGCTCTCTGTAGGCAAGGACTGGCCTGTCTCCCAAGATTTATGAGAGTGATGGCCCGTCCTTCAGGATAGGTTGTAGATCCCTGATGATGCATTGGAGAGGTTTTAGTTGGGGGCTGAAGGTGATGGCTAGTGGCGTTCTGTTATTTTCTTTGTTGGGCCTGTCCTGTAGTAGGTAACTTCTGAGTACTCTTCTGGCTCTGTCAAGCTGTTTCTTCTCTTCAGCAGGTGGGTATTGTAGTTGTAAGATGGACTACAAGCCGTCAGGAACAGTATCCCCGATAATGTCACGGCAAACCTGGTGGCTGAACTTTGTGACTTTGTCCTCACCCACAACTGTTTCACATTCAGCAGGTGGGTATTGTAGTTGTAAGAATGCTTGACAGAGATCTTGTAGGTGTTTGTCTCTGTCTGAGGAGTTGGAGCAAATGCAGTTGTATCGTAGAGCTTGGCTGTAGACAATGGATCGTGTGGTGTGGTCTGGATGAAAGCTGGAGGCATGTAGGTAGGAACAGGGATCAGTAGGTTTCCGGTATAGGGTGGTGTTTATGTGACCATCGCTTATTAGCACCGTAGTGTCCAGGAAGTGGATCTCTTGTGTGGACTGGTCCAGGCTGAGGTTGATAGTGGGATGGAAATTGTTGACATCACGGTGGACTTCCTCAAGGGCTTCTTTTCCATGGGTCCAGATGATGAAGATGTCATCAATGTAGCGCAAGTAGAGTAGGGGCATTAGGGGATGAGAGCTGAAGAACTGTTGTTCTACGTCAGCCATAAAAACGTTGGCATATTGTGGGACCATGCGGGTACCTATAGCAGTTCCGCTGATTTGAAGGTATACATTGTCCCCAAATGTGAAATAGTTATGGGTGAGGACAAAGTCACAAAGTTCAGCCACCAGGTTTACCATGACATTATTGGGGATACTGTTCCTGATGGCTTGTAGTCCATCTTTGTGTGGAATGTTGGTGTACAAGTAGACTAACCCAGGAACCTATCATTGCAACAAAGCCCATCGCCAACTGTGTCCACATATCTATTCAGGGGACACCATCGTAGGGCCTAATCACATCAGCCACACTATCAGAAGCTCGTTCACCTGCACATCTAGCAATGTGATATATGCCATCATGTGCTAGCAGTGCCCCTCTGCCACGTACACTGGTCAAACTGGACAGTCTCTACGTAAAAGAATAAATGGACACAAATCAGACATCAAGAATTATAACATTCAAAAACCAGTTGGAGAACACTCCAATCTCTTTTAACACTTTGTAATCTCTTTGGTCACTCGATTACAGACTTAAAAGTTGCAATTCTTCAACAAAAAAACTTCAAAAACAGACTCCAACAAGAAACTGCTGAATTGGAATTAATTTGCAAACTGGATACAATTAACTTAGGCTTGAATAGAGACTGGGAGTGGATGGGTCATTACACAAAGTAAAACTATTTCCCCATGTTTATTCCCCCTCTCCCTCCCACTGTTCCTCAGACGTTCTTGTCAACTGCTGGAAATGGCCCACCTTGATTATCAGTACAAAAGGTTTTTTTCCCTCCGCTCTCCTGCTGGTAATAGCTCACCTTAAGTGATCACTCTAGTTCAGTGTGTATGGTAACACCCATTGTTTCATGTTCTCTATATATATAAATCTCCCCACTGTATTTTCCACTGAATGCATCCGATGAAGTGAGCTGTAGCTCACGAACGCTTAGGCTCAAATAAATTTGTTAGTCTCTAAGATGCCATAAGTACTTCTTTTCTTTTTGCGAATACAGATTAACAAGGCTGCTACTCTGAAACATGTATAACAGTGGAAGGCTCAGAAATTAAGAACAACATTGCATTTTCAAAAGTCATAATAGACTGGTTTATTCCTCTGGAACACTTTCCATTTAACTGTCTGCTACAGTAGGTAGCCACACTGGCAAGGATGTCCAATCTACCACGTACACCCTCTATAAAGTTATCATTTTAAAGTTACTATATGGAATCATAGTGCTCCGATGGCTGACCTGAGTCACAATCTTTGGGTTTATCCTTTGTTATATTAAAATGGATTGGTCGCAGGCAGAGCACTAGAAGGCTGTACATTATTATTTATACATCAAGGAACATATAAAAGACGAAGTAAGAAGATTCTGCCTTGAACAGTTCAAAAATTTAAGACCCTGATTCTGCAAACACCTACCACCAAGCATGCTGCTTACTACCAGGATTAGAGTGAGACAAGACTACTCATGATAGTAAGTAATTACACCTAGCTCTTGTATTGCAATTTTCATCATTAGCTCTCAAAGCACTTTACAATCTTTAATAAATGTATCCTCATAACACCCCTGCCAGGTAGGGAAGTATCATTATCCCCATTTTACAGACCAGGAATTGAAGCAGAGAAATAGGCTAAGATTTGCAAAGGTATAGCCTCCTAACTTCATCAAAGTAAGTGATTGATTTAATTGATATCCATTGATTTCAATGGAAATTAGGAGCCTAAATACTTTAGTGGTTCTGGGCCTAAGTAATTTGCTTAAGGTCACACCGGGAACCTGTTGTGGAGCAGGGAATCAAACCTGGGTCTGCCAAGTTCTAAGGTATATATACATTACAGCTGCTACAGCGGCATCACTAAGGTGCTTTCTACAGCTCCGAGAATAGACCCTTCCTGTATCTCCGAGAGGTGGTATCTTGGTCACCAGAAGAATCCTTCCATCAACCTAACAATATCTAGACCGGGGGTTAGATCGACCTAATTACGGTCCTCAGGGTGTGAAATTTTTCATAGCCCTGAGTGATGTAACTAGGTCGACGTAAGTTTTAGGTGTAAACCTGACCTTACAGTAATGCCTGAGCCACTGGAATATCCTTGCTTGTATAAGTACTGTGTAAGTATTTCCTGCTAACTACTAGGCTCAGTAGCATGTGGAAGATAAGGTCCTAATTTTCAACATGACCCACAAGTGACTTTAACAAACATTAAGTGAGTGGGAGAAAGAAGTAAGTTATATGTTCATTGAGATGATCCCATTAGCTTTATAGCCGTTCCCCCCAATGCATGCACACACACACAAATGATGATTGTTTATAAACTAAGGATTTTGATATTTAAGAAAGCAATTGGTTTATTATTTGCGGGGGGAGGGGAGAGAAATTGCTTCAGACTCAACTGTACCCTAATATTCAGCAACTGTACAGCATACAAACCTTCCCACTCCAGTTCAATACAGCCCTCCCATCCTATCATCCATTTGCCTACAATAAACATGTCCATCTCAACTTCTTAATCTTCCAAATAACAGAAGTAAAAAAAACAGACTGTCAGGGCCTGTTCCAAAGCCCAGTGAACTCAGTGGAAAGACTCCTGTTAACTTCAGTGCCCATGGATCAGGCTCTAAATGGACTTATTACTTAATTATGTCAAAGTCCTGTATAATAACAACAGCAAATTGAGAGTGCTTCCTGTTAAAACCTATTGCCTAGCCAAACTCCCCCAGCCTTTGGCTTTAGAAATTTTTTGGCCCAGGGCTCATTTATTTCCTCCTAAGCAGGAACTACCCTGAAGCTGCAATCTAAGTGAAACCCCAGTAACTGCGGCTTTATTTTGGAAGAGAACACCTAAGCTAATTGTTCAAACAGAAAACCAATTTTCAGATGTATTTTCTCCATCAATTTACAGCAATTTATTACACTAAAGAATTTAAGAACTTGCCAATACTTTTTTCACACGTATGAAGAAAAACGTGACTAGAAACAAGTCAGAGAGAGTCACGTGAGGAGTCCCTAATTTCTGTTGCTCATTTAGGTTCCAATCCTGTAACTGATTCTGCAAAGGCAGACTCTTGAGCCCATGTGAGCTAGCTAGAGGATCAGGACTTTAATTTAGTCTGCTCATACAAGAATTTCCATGAAGGTCCCTATAGAGAAATCTGTTTATGGGACAAAGGTTATAATAAAAACAAGTACACACACTACCATGCAAAATAAGCCACCCTTATTGTTATTGTAATGTAGTATTAAAAAGCCCTCAATATTTTAAATAAAACCACCTCACCCTCATAACACACAGAATTGCTGTGAATTACAAAAGTCTTCCGACAGATACACCACAAAAACTAAAACTTCATGAGTGGTCCAAATATGAAATTTTGTCATCTCTCTCTCCCCCTCTAGCCTCTCCTGCCCCCACAAAACAAACCCTAAAAACTCCGCTGAATGCAAACCCAGCTATTTTCTATTCTAATTTTTCTCTCTGGATTTTATTGTATCTATGTAGATTTCTTTTAAAATGTACTAACGTTAGAATTATGGGGTCCAAGTTCCACAAAGGGGGGTTCTGGTAAGGTGATCTTCTTCCTCATGGTTTATGACATCAGATGCCCTTAATGAAATTATTATCCCATAATTCACCATTATCTGTCAGTGATTCCACACTAAACTTAAAAAAAAAACAAAAAAAAACACACACACACCCCAACTGGCAAAAAGGGTCAAAATTTAAACTGGCAAAGTAGGGAATTTCACATTTAATGACCCAGTTCAGCAAAGTACTTACGCATATACCTAGGTATGTGTTTAAGAAATTGCTTGAATCAGAACATAACTGGATACTAAAAACTAATTTAAATTCACCTGTTTTGTTTTGTTTTTAAAGAGGGGAGTGAACTTAAGAGCCTTAAAATCAGAAGAAAGATTTAATTTTAGTATCAATAAAAACAGTTGGCTGGATTTTAAGATTTTTAGTTCCAGCAATGTCCTGCAATATGATTAATTTAAGAATATTGTGCGAAATCATGAAAGTTAGAAAGTAAAACTGACTAGAACAGCTGGTCACAAATTTTTGAAATTTTGATAAAAATAAGGGGAACACATTGGTGACATTTTTCATGGATTTTTTTCCCCCATTTTTCCCAACTTGTCTAGTTTTCTTGTCCAACAGGAATGAAATGTTAAAAGGCAAATCAAGATCAGAAACAGTAAAAAGTTGTCAAAATTATTCCTGTTTTACTAAATCTAAGATGTTATTAAACTGCTTCAGATGTATCCAGTACCACTCATGTTGACAATGGCCCTGAAAAGCTGAAGCACCATCCAGGAACTTTTGCTTTGACTCATCTGTTTTCCATTTTGAAAGCATTTAATAGCAATTTCTGCCTATTACAAAGCAATCACTTGAAAGATGTGCGAAACGAGGAAATGTCTATTCTTCTTTAGAAAAGGTACATGAGTTTACAGCTCAACCTGCAAAAATTAGTCAGTGTCTTCCATTACATTTGGATAACGGAGGCTGCACTGTAAAATTCAAAATGTATGTAACTATACACCATGAACAACTAAATATTCTAATTGTTCTCATTTATGAAATTCCAGCCCCAGGCCAAAAAGTTTTATGGTGAACTTAAACACTGTTAGACCCTTAACACTTGCTGCACTAACCTGTGATGTTATAAGAAAAATCTAAAAAAGAGTTATTACCATATGTATATTTCATACACACATACACTTTATATTATATAAGCCAAATTCTGTCCTAAACTACATACATGGATTTCATATTGTATTCAACAGGAGTTGTAAATATGTGTATATCTATCAGAGGACAGAATTCGGTTGTAAGTGTTTTTTTAAGTGAAAGCTATTTTAAAGTACATATTTACCATGTTCTATATGCTCCACTGATTGCCTTGCAGTATTTCCATCCTTAGCCATCAGATTACAGTGAAAACCCTCTTTAGCCAGTTCTGAGAAGACTCATTTTACACATCTTCATTGTCCCCAGATTTTGAACTGTATTTTGTTTTCTCAATGAGCATTTTTGTACCGTTAGCTTCTAGAAAGCTACAATTTTTTTCCCCCATTGACTCCATTTCTCTGGAAGGATGTCACAGGCAGACTTTCTAACAAAGTGCCATTCTCTTACGAAAAAATATAAAGACATGGAATACATGTAAAGGGATCTTGCTTAGCTATCCAGTATTTGTGCTGGTTTCCCAGTGAATTCATTATAAGACTGTGGAAAAAACTCTTGCAAAAAGCGAATCTCCTAGCTGTGATGATTATTTAATCCTACTACCCTATATACAGTTGACTCACTCTCTGTGTGCTGAGCCAGTATTTCTTCAGCATACACAGCTGTTTTAATAAAAAGAACAGGAGGACTTGTGGCACCTTAGAGACTAACCAATTTATTTGAGCATAAGCTTTCGTGAGCTACGGCTCACTTCACTGGATCACAAAAGCTTATGCTCAGATAAATTGGTTAGTCTCTAAGGTGCCACAAGTACTCCTTTTCTTTTTGTGAATACAGACTAACACAGCTGCTACTCTGAAAACTGTTTTAATGTTTTCTGATGTAGCTGCATTGGCTAGAACCCTGCAAATCTGCAGATAGCGACTTTATATCCGCACATATCCTCATCCACAGATGCGGATACCTGGTGGACCGTTTTTGCAGATTGCAGCTCAGATGCAGATACAATTTTGTATCTGTGCAGGTCTCTAGCAATGGCTCAGTAAACTAGGAACCTACTTAAAATGACAATAATTCCTGCCACCGCTGATAAAAAGAGAATGGGCAATAAAGTACACCCTGTAAGGAGGAAAGGAAAATTAAAGGAAAAAAGTCAAACAGTCTTTCATCCTTGAACTTGAGAACTTTGCTGAACGACTAGCATTGGGTGGGCTCTGCACATCCTACCCTCACTCAGTGGGTGTGTTGCTATTGGCACCGGAACAGAGACCTACTGGGGACTCAGGGAATTGAAATGGGAAAACCAGGAAATAAAATGTAAAAAAACTTATTGTGAGCTACTGATTGAAGGAAGTAACAGAGCCTTTAACAAATCAGTTATTTGTCTGGTTAGCTGATGCAGAAGTGGAACAGGAAATTAATTCAATATGCCACAGACTCACATTCCACTATTATTTTCTCTTTTAAAAACACCAAAACCCCCCAAAAGCAAAGTATCACTGGGCAAGCGTGTAACTGAAGCTTATGAAGTTTCCAATTAAGCAGATCTAATCTTTGTTAGAGCTAGACTACAGAGTATAGAACAGTCTAGGAAATGAAAGAATACAGTAAGAGCAGTTAAAGATAAAAGACCCTCTTCTGAAATAATTTGGTTGCCAGCAGCTCTTGATTTGTTGAAAAATATCCCAAACCAATAGGTAATGCCTATATTCATACAAACCTTTATGAACAAGTTACCATTCTCTGTGCCTTCAATGATGTGGCCGATTGCCAGTAATTTAGCTTTAAATATGAAAATGGATATCAAATCTAACTTTCTAGATATATTAATGGCACAGGAGACTGATTGTTTCACTATACAGCACTGACTATTTAAAACACTTTTGGCTGCACTTACAAAGCTCCAGTGACCTCTAGAACTACAGAAACTGTATATAGTGTTAGGAGGAAATAAAATTAGCAATTCACAATAAAGAATTAAAAGCAATTCAGCATTTTTCAAAGAGGTACTGAACGCAGTTAGCACTTCTGCAGCAGATCAGCAATACTAATACACAGCTTTGTGGTTAGAGAAAGAAGAGAGAAGCTCCAAGTTTCCATAAATGAAACAAACTGCCAAGACAACACTAATGTTATTGTGGGTACCAGGGAATTTTCTTTGAAAAGGTAAAATGGAAATAGATTTCCAGTTACAAGAGAGGTCAAATCCTTCTAACAGACAGAAGATTAGCTTCTTCAAAAGGTTCCAGGTTGTAGGGAATCTTTTCTCCTTAGCAGTCAACATATAATAGAAGCAGGGATGGGGAAAGACAACAAGGGAGTAAAGGAACAGAAGGAGGAAGTGGCTGACAGAAGAAAGAGGGGAGTAAAGCAGGCAAGAGAAAAGAGGAAAGAGAAATGAGAAGATGACTAAAATTGAAAATATGGAGGTGGGAAGAAGAGAAAACAATGAAGGAAAGAAGAGCAGAGCAGATGGACAATAAAGATCAGATTTTTTTTGTTGGCTCACACTTTCAGGGCATTATTGTTATTTACCGTATATTACAGTAACACCCAGAGGTCCCAAGTGAGATCAGAGCCCACTGTACACACAGTGAAAGACAGTCCCTGCTCTAAGCAGCTTTAGATATAAACAGACAAAGGGAGTGAGGGGAAATAGAGCCACAAAGAGGTAACGGGATATGCCCATGGTCACACAGTAGAGTCAGTGGCAGAACTGGGACTAGAACCCACTTTTCTTACATCATCTTACAAACTATCATTGACTATAACTGTTACAATGGAGTTCTGCAAATTCTACTGTAATCAGACCATTAGAATAAATCCTTTCTATCCAAGCACTTAAAGGGATGAAAACACTATTATTTTTTCTTATAGCTTTTCATTTTTATTTGCTCACCATTGTTTGCAACATTCACTTTAAAATATAGTAATTTTTAATTTTTTTTATTAATTTCCCTATTGGATTTTGGCCTTTTCCACTGAAAAAATATTTTAACTGACTTTTAAAAATTACTCTTGAAATTAGGAGGGGGCTCTTTTTGTTGAATTCCTTGCTAACACCCTAGCAACACTAAGAATTATTCCTTTTAATCCACATCTATTGCAGAGGAAGCACAAGTGTACAATACTTTTTGCACACCCACCCCTTTCTTTCTTCATCCAACAGAAGAATCCCAAATTTTCAGGGATGACTTGAGGCTGATTGTCTTAGGCTTCAGGAGGGGCATTCAGAGACTTCTTTTATATAAAATACCATGTTCACTTAACCTCTAGGTGTTCCACAAAAAACTAAAGGAGATTTCCCCCATAGCACAGAGACCAAGTAGAAACCCAAGGATGGGGTCTCTCTTAAGAGGACAAAGGTAGAAATGAGTGCAGAAGACAGAGTCAATGCAGGCAGTAAAGTGGTCCAGGAAGATCATCTGAATGGGAATGAAGGAGGAGGAAATAAGGGAGAACTGTAAATGCAGAAGACACGAGAGTCTGATTTATGTCTTCACAAAGAAAACCCATTTACGGCTTACACAAGTGTCCGAGGGTCCTAGCAGACCCTGACCCACTTGGGAAGAAGTAGAAAAATGAGAAGGGCCAGAGACGCATGACTTCCCTCATCTGCTAGGCCTGCTGATGAAGAGAACTGCTGCCCAACGCTGATACAGATAGGATAAATGGGAGGTGTCTGTGAATAGGAAGCGGTTTGGAGAACATTAGTGGTTCCTTGGTGGCATCCTTAGTTACTGAAGCCTTCAGTAGAAGCAGTTTTTGTTCTCCCTATAGCTTGGATCCTGAATGAAGCAAATATAGTATGAAAATATGCCTCTGGTTCCCACTGCTCCATTAATTACAATCACAGTTCACCAAAACATTTTCAGCAACATATTTTTAGTCCCAAAATGGGGTTTAAATTATGTAATATTTTTGCAGGAAAAATCATTTGTCAAATTCTTCATTTTTTAACAAAATTAAATTTCAAAACAAGAAATTTCAAGTTTTTTAAATGTGTGGGTTAAACCCCCTAATTTCTCAGAACAATTGGCAGTTTTGCTTTGCCACTTCTTGTTCTATGGGCAAACAGGAGGCTGTACACTCCAGAGCTGTCAAATAGTACCTATTCTAAAGAATAAAGCTTTCAAGTGCGTATGGCAGGGAGGAGACGGGAGGGGGAGGAGGGTGGAAGGAAGGGAGGGAAGAAGCACAATTTCATAAATTACCTGTAAAAAGGTGTCCAAATGAGATGGGAGGAATGGATTTCCTTGCCCTCTTTGAAATTTAATATGGAATCCCAAATGACTTAAATACTCAGTTTCAGTTTTGAAGGCTTACATTTTGCTTTCATTATGGGAACAAAGGAAAAATTAGAAAGAGGACCACATCTACAAAACACAAATATGAGCAACCGATACAGACGGAAACCATTATGGATACTGTTTGGAATACTAGCTGTACTAATCACAAACATAGCCGCATACCCAAAATGCCAGGAAAATAAATTATTATATGCGAGTCAGACAGTTTTAGAGAATGTGACCACATCTCCCTACAGCCATCAAGTTTATATACATATATCTCTAGTGTATCATTTATACAAATTGGGCAGCATTCATCCCTGGCGTAACTCTCCTGATTCAATGGATTTACCGCAAAAAGGGACTTGGCCTAAGATAATTTATCTGATTCAGTGCACAGTTCCACCAGTATTAAGTTGTGAATCAACTTTCATATTAGCAGCATCACTGTTTTTACTGCTGCTGTAGCCATTAAAAGGTTTTTCCTGTAGTTAGTATATATGCTCCAGCTCATTAACGTCTCCTAATACCAGAACTTTTGGCTCATTAGGCATGGCAATTCTAAGGAACATCGTCTCTGCTCATCTTCACAAAGCAGGATGCTCCTTGGTGGCCCAGCTGTAGCTCCAAATGCTACTGTAAGGTACACCCTGGAAATAAAAATACTATAGGATCTCACACACTTTACAGATAAAGTGAACAGCAGAGCTGGTCAGGAATTTCCCATTGGAATGATTTTCCAATGGAAAATGTAGTTCCCACAAAAATCAAAAATTTCCATGGAACTCTGGTTTTATCAGGGAAACTGAAATTAGATATTTCATTTTGGGTCAGTTCAACCCAAATTGGAATATTTCATTCTTTTGAATTGACCCAAAAATGTTTAGTGTTGAATCAGTTCAACAAAATTTTACATTGCATTTTCTTATTGTGGCACATTGCCTTTTAAGAGTTGTAGTTCTGAGCCCCATTCTCTCCTGTGAGCCATTTCAGCCTCCCTGAAGAAACACTGAAATATTTTATTTTGATGGAAAATGCCGATACAAAATGTTCTCATGTTTCCCCCAAGTTGAAGTTTTTCAGAATTTCTGTTCTGTGGAAAATTTTGAAATTTCAAATTTTTGTCCCGTTCCATGACAAAAACAAATACCAAAGTGCTGGAATTTCCTGTAGGATGGAAATTCATAAATTCATTCTGCTCTAGTGAATATACACTGATCACCACATCTGTGGTGGTTCGTTATAGGCTCAGGACTAAAACCTCTGATTCTGAATACACTAAGCTACTTGGCAGAAGGGCATCAGAATGCAAACCTGGATCAAGATTGGAATTACTCAGCTTGACTCTATGTCTAAAAAAGCTGAACCAAAATCCTGGTTCTAAAGATCCCCAAACATTCACTCATCTCCTCCTCGAGGATAGCCATTACTGAGGACTGGAAACAAAGCTGACTCTCAGTTGAAGAAGAGCCAATGTTTTGTTTACCTATTACAAAACCTATGATCTCAGATCAGTATTACACGCCAAGTGCCACACTTATTGGGTACTGGCTCTGTATTTTGGTATATGATTCCCAGCCAGCCTGTGTCTTTACTGCATAAGCAAGTATGAAGGATACTGTGAATTATGTAGATATATGGTGTTAATATTAATTAGACTGTGCTTGATTAGTAGCTGTGCTATCTAATTTTGTTCCAGTGTTCTAGCAAGGGATTATGCTGTTGGCAGGGCTGTAGTGCCGGCAGAAAACTGTACTATCCAAGCTATTTCCTGGCAGAGTGGCTGATTTGGCTGGACCGGCTCCTGATTCTTTGGAGAGTTCTGGTTTTTTAAAAACATTTTTAAATTTGTGTGTGAATGTTGGAGCTCATGAAGGAGGCTGGCTTGACAGTGCTGGAGACCGAAATCCTTTATCATCACATGGACACAGCTTAGACAATGGTAGAACAAATTTCCTCTTTCAGCCAAACCAATGTGCCTCCTACCCTGAAATGGAACCAGAAACCTCTAGAGTAGAGAGTGCAAGTCCTTCCTAGTCTTGTGATCTCTTCTGTGGACAGCCAATGAGAGTACTAATTGAATCATAGAATCATAGAATATCAGGGTTGGAAGGGACCCCAGAAGGTCATCTAGTCCAACCCCCTGCTCGAAGCAGGACCAATTCCCAGTTAAATCATCCCAGCCAGGGCTTTGTCAAGCCTGACCTTAAAAACCTCTAAGGAAGGAGATTCTACCACCTCCCTAGGTAACGCATTCCAGTGTTTCACCACCCTCCTAGTGAAAAAGTTTTTCCTAATATCCAATCTAAACCTCCCCCACTGCAACTTGAGACCATTACTCCTCGTTCTGTCATCTGCTACCATTGAGAACAGTCTAGGGCCATCCTCTTTGGAACCCCCTTTCAGGTAGTTGAAAGCAGCTATCAAATCCCCCCTCATTCTTCTCTTCTGCAGACTAATTGGTGCCAATTGTGGTGCATGTCTTTGTTTGAATATGTTCCGTGATATAGATTCTCAACCTGCCGCCCAAGGAACACACTGTGGGCTGCATATGCGGTGATATAGACATTTGCCCACGAGGAGATGAACAGAAACCCACACACATTTCATATAGGCCACTAAAAACCCGTATCTGGCTGTAACAGCTTTCAATCAAAACTGACCCAGGATGGATTTGAACCAGCATTCTAGAAGTCAAAGGGTCAATTCTGCTACTAGTTCCCTGGGCCATCTAGTCTCTCAGAGAGTTCTCTTTTTACACATTTTGTATGGATTCATTTACTTTAATTGTTTACGGACCAAGGCTCAGAAGCAATCGTACAGTCTCTATGACAACATCTCTTCCCTCCTCAATGACTAACTCTACTAGGTCAAATTTATCCCAGATGTAATCAACTGACAAACATCAGGTATAAATTTAGCCACTCTGTTAAAGTTGCATCCACTATGGTTTTTGTCAAGAGCAAATATAAAATAAGTTCTAAAATTCAGATGCAAAGTTCAGCTACCAAAACAGTTATTTAAAAAAAAAACAAATCACTAAATGAATTTTAAAAAAACGAATCATCCTAAATCCAATAAAAGCCACTTTTTACAGAGCACACTATACAGGCAGATAAAAATACTTATTGCACTGGTCACACTGTTTGATTCCAAGTAGTTCTGACAGAGCTTAAACTTGAGCTGGCATTTTTCCCCATCATTTTTAACAATGTTAAACTGTTTCAATACTGTACCTGAAAACTTGTAGTAATCTTGTCAAATAAATGTACTTCCGAGTTAACACTGTTCATATTTATGTATTTAATATAATAGCTTACTGCAAAGTGAACAAATCACTTTAACCTAGTGTGAATTTAGCTACATCTGCAGCACTTTACACTCAGCTAAACATCTGCAATGTCCTGTATTTTGGGGGCAGAAAAACCTTATTTTCATGCAACTAAAATCAAAGAAAACCCAAATAAATTTGCAAATAGCTTGGTATAACAATCTCCTTGTGATTAAGAACCATAACTGCCTGAAATTATTGGGAAAGTGCTCTCCTTGCTAGAACAGTAGAGCCTTGCTAATTTACACACCCAAAAAACCCAGTGGTTTAACCCTGCCTCCAGATGGGGTGGATTCTCCATCACAAAGTCCTTAGATCAAGACTGTATATCTATTTAAAACATATGCTCAGGGGTGAAAGTAAGCCGGTGCGGGCCAGTACAGTGTACCGGTAAAAAGTGGCCACCGGTACTGGCCCATATGTAGCCGATGTTAAAGCGCTGCCATTGCAAAGGACCCTGCTTTAAGATCATTGTCCCTTTTGCCCTCCCTCCCCCTACCGCGCCTCTGCCGCTGGGGGGGTGGGGGGAGAGCAGCTGCCCCGGGGCCAGCAATTTAAAAGCACCTGGGGCTCCAGCTGCCACTGCAGCTACTGCGGGCAGCAGCTGGGACCCTAAGCCCTTTAAATCACCACTGGAGCCCCAAGCGGCACAGGCCAGGCAGTGCAGATGAGCTGGCTGGGGGATACTGACCCGCAGCCCTGCCCCTTCCGCCAAGGTCCTGCCTCCTCCGGGGGTCCAGAGCCGGCCCCATACTGGTAAGAGTTGAATGTTACTTTCACCCTTGCATATGCTGCAGCTCAAACAAAAGTCATGGGCTTGATGCTAAATTTATTGGGTGAGGTTCTAAGGACTGGGTTATGCAGGAGGTCAGACTAGATTATCATAATAGTTCTTTCTGGCCTTAAAATCTATGAAATCATCAGCAACTATTTAATAACAAAAAGAAAAAGAGGACTTGTGGCACCTTAGAGACTAACAAATTTATTTGAGCATAAGCTTTCGTGAGCTACAGCTCACTTCATTGGACGCATTTTTTTTTCCACTGAATGCATCTGATGAAGTGAGCTGTAGCTCACGAAAGCTTATGCTCAAATAAATTGGTTAGTCTCTAAGGTGCCACAAGTCCTCCTTTTCTTTTTGCGAATACAGACTAACACAGCTGCTACTCTGAAACCTATTTAATAACAGTGCAGCAACACACAGGGAGGACTTATTACTTAGAAGGCTTTAAAAACACACTGTGGGACCTACTGTAATAAAGCATCATAAATAATTAAACTAGAAATAAGTTTGTCAAAATCAGGTGAACAAAATTACACTTTAAAAAGAAAAGGAGTACTTGTGGCACTCGATGCATCTGATGAAGTGAGCTGTAGCTCACGAAAGCTTATGCTCAATTAAATTGGTTAGTCTCTAAGGTGCCACAAGTCCTCCTTTTCTTTTTGCGAATACAGACTAACACGGCTGCTACTCTGAAACCTACCATACAGACTGTAACAAGAGTGATCAGGAAAGGTGAGCTATTACCAGCAGGAGAACCGGGGGGTGGGGGTGGGGGAGGACCTTTTGTAGTGATAATCAAGGTGGGCCATTTCCAGCAGTTGACAAGAACGGCAGGAGGGGAAATAAACAAGGGGAAATAGTTTTACTTTGTGTAATGACCCATCCACTCCGAGTCTTTATTCAAGCCTAAGTTAATTGTATCCAGTTTGCAAATTAATTCCAATTCAGCAGTCTCTCCTTGGAGTCTGTTTTTGAAGTTTTTTTGTTGAAGAATTGCAATTTTTAGGTCTGTAATCAAGTGACCAAAGAGATTGAAGTGTTCTCCAACTGGGTTTTGAATGTTATAATTCTTGATGTCTGATTTGTGTCCATTTATTCTTTTACGTAGAGACTGTCCAGTTTGGCCAATGTACATGGCAGAGGGGCATTGCTGGCACATGATGGCATATATCACATTGGTAGATGTGCAGGTGAACGAGCCTCTGATAGCGTGGCTGATGTGATTAGGCCCTATGATGGTGTCCCCTGAATAGATATGTGGACACAGTTGGCAACGTGTCCAGCAATGCCCCTCTGCCATGTACATTAGCCAAACTGGACAGTCTCTACGTAAAAGATGCTTCTCATTTGCCTATCTTTGTTAAGTCCCTCTAGTACAGCAGTTCTCAACTGGGGGTCCACAGCCCCCTGGGGTTCCACGAATCCTTTCAGGGGGGCCGTGGAGCCCCATGGCTGAAATCCGGTGCCCCGAGCCCTAGTGCTGAAGCCAGCGCTTTCCCCGCCGCCCCAGCTGGTAGTGGCATGGGGCTGAAGCCGGGAACCCCAGTGCCCCCACTGCAATTGCTGAAGCTGGGAGCTGCATTGAGAGCCCTCTCCCCCCCGACCGCACACAGCCCCTACCTACCCCCTACCCGTACCCTGAGCTACCCCCCTGCCCGCACACAGCCCCTAGCTACCCCCTCCCTGCACCCTGAGCCATTTTAAAACTGTTTGAACGGAGTCCCCACTTTGAGTTATATTTTTTGGTTGCGTCCCCCCACAGCCCAGACAGGCTGGGTGGCCTCCTAAGTGAGTCACGGGGTGGAGGTGGCGCTCCCTCCCTGAACCCACCTGCCAGCCACTGCTCCTTCCTCCCTCTCCCCCCCAAAAATAGAAGTAAAACTATGCCTATGTCCAAGGGTGCCCGCCCCCCCAGCCCAGAGCCCCACATTCCCCCTCCCCTTCCCCCATGGCCCTGGAGTTTTTATAGCATGTTGAGGGGGGACTCAGCAAGAGAAAGGTTGAGAACCCTGGTCTAGTGGTCCTCACAATCTTCTCTCATCTTGACAGGTTTCAGAGGAACAGCTGTGTTAGTCTGTATTCGCAAAAAGAAAAGGAGTACTTGTGGCACCTTAGAGACTAACCAATTTATTTGAGCATGAGCTTTCGTGAGCTACAGCTCACTTCATCAGATGCAAAGCTCATGCTCAAATAAATTGGTTAGTCTCTAAGGTGCCACAAGTACTCCTTTTCTTCTCTCATCTTGACTATCCTCAGCAATGCTGTGTCATCTTCAGATGTTGCCAGCTCACTGTTCACCCTCTTCTCTGGATTATTAATGAAAATATTAAACACATGCTAATCACGATACCAATATTTCAGGCACCTCACTGTTAACTTTTTTCATGCTGAAAACTGACCATTCATTTCTACCCTTTGTTTTCTACTCTAATCCATGGCAGATCTTTATCTCCCACCTCCATCACTATATGGTTTTCTTAATAACCTCTTGTAAGAGACTTGTCAAAGGCTTCTTGAACACCCAAATGAGTTACACCTATTAGTTCTCTTTAATCCACCACTTTGCTGAGACACCCAAAAGGACTCTCGTAGACTGGAGAGGCATGATTTTCCTTTACAGAAACCATGGTGGTTTGCTCCTTTCATGCCATGTTCATCTGGGCATTTTTAAAAACTCTGTCAACTAGTTTATCTGGAACTAAAGTCAGGCTCACTGCTCTATTTTGCTCACTGCTCTGCATCTTTTTAAAAAGAGCTAAACCTTGTGGACTGACAGGTTTTCCTGGGTGCAAATGCAGGGGTAGGGTATAGGTTTGTTGGAGGCTAAGAAAACCAGGTGAAGGAGTTGTGAGCATGACCCTAAGAGGAAACAAAGGAACTTGGCTTCTTAGGTTCAGAGCTTGCTAGAGTGGCAGACTTGGGGATTATTGAGCAAACACCTGCCTGCTGCTATTTGTTTTTACTGTGTTCAGTAAAGCATAACTTTGTGTCAATTTTTTTTTTTTGTAAATACACAGGATTACACCAAGAATATTCCTGACTCATATCACCGATTTCTCATCCTCATAGGAACTGCCCGACAAGACCCCAAATACTAGCTAACTGGCAAAGGGGCAACAAATACTACATTTGCGACCCTCCAGTCTTAAGATATGGCATTATTTTGTTGATAACTAAGCCCCTTAATTCTCGAATTGCTTCACAACTCTTGGATGTAGGCATGTTGCTCATTATCAATTTGTTCCAGCATCTCTTCTTTAGACACATCAACCTCGGACAGTTTCATTTTTATTTCCTGAAAGAAGCTGGTCTGATTTAAGGACCACCACAGCCTGGTCTGTGGAGAAGGATGATGCAAAGAAAACATGTAGCTTCTCTGCAATGTCCTTATCATCCTTAATTGCTCCTTTTATTGCCTGGAAGTCCCGCCAATCGATCAATCAGCTCTCGCAGGCTTTCTATTTCTGGTATACTTAAAGAATTTCTTGCTGTCTGTTATGTTATGTCCTTGGCTAATTACTCTTCATCATCCCTCTTGGCCTTCCCAATTTCTACATTATATTTTTTACCTGCCATAGTTTATGTTCCTTTCTATTGGCTTTACTTTGGCCTTTTAAACAAACTATTATCAGTATTAATGATTTGTATTGTACCAACCCTAGGAGTCCCAGTCACAGACCAGGATCCACTGTGCTAGGCACTGTACATATACAGAACAAAAAGATAAGCTGTTTGTGGCAGGGACTATCTGTTTCTTGCACTCCTGCTTCATTTTTGTTTAGGGTACATGCAAGCATCTGTGACTCAGAACAGAAGAGAAGGGCAGTTTCTCCTTTGTTAATGGCCCAACCCTGCCAGCTCTGTGTGCTTGTGAACTCCCGCTGAGTTCTTGAAGGACCAAGCCTTAAAGGTCTGCCATTCCTGTAAGTTCTGCCAGGGAGGAGGCAGCAGTCAGAATGAACCAGAAATGGTCCTAAAGTGCCAAATTATTCTAAACCCAAGAGGAAGATTATGCATGGCAAGAAGAGTTTTCCAGAATGAGGACTGCAAGATCAGACCCATCATAGCCAAGAATTATGTCAGATGTATACTTTTTGAGAAATCCAACCAGTTCTTTTACAGTTGTTTTCCACCAAGGATGAAATCTTAGCCTCACTGAAGCCGGAGGGTGTTTTGCAATTAGCCAGGGCCCAGATTTTCACCCCATCAGTTTACACACACACACACACACCATGCTGTCACACTTTTAACATTAGTGTCAGCTTTGTTTGTTTTAAAGTACTTTAAGCCTGACAAAAAACTGCTTATTTTTTATACCTTATTCACAGCTCCAGTGGTGGATAACCCCATCGAAAGTGACAAATATTCTCATTTCTATTTCAGAATCACTGGGAACTAAATATCCTTCTACCATTACCTTTTTTATAAACATGTTAGGTCTGAAAAGCAAATAATTAATATCTGAGTGCATTAAACAGATAAAAAGCAGCTTAAGATCCTAGAAGGCAATTTGTAACACGTGCAAGCTGGGGTCTTCATTCACGGACTACCCTGACAGACATTTTTGTGCATAGGACCCCTAACCCTTTGTGAATCATACTAGCCAATGAACCGGATTTTAATCTCATTTACACCAGTGTAAACCATGAAGGCCATGGAAATACACTGGCATAGTATCTATGTATCTATTTGTATGGGTATAAGAGTCTTTGTTAGTAATCAAAACATGGATTTACAGTTCCAGTGGAATTCTTAGCAGCACTTAAAAGATTTTTAACTCCCAGTCTTTTGTCCCATTGTGTTAAGTACTGATCAAATGTCAGAATGTGACACTCTATGAACGCACAACACGTCTGGCGCTTGACAGGCACCAGTACTGCAATATGATAATTCCACTGTGTCTGTTAATCACCTCTATTTTTTATGGACTTGATTTATTTACCAGCATGTGATCAATCACCACCTTTTTCAGCGAGATAATTCTCTGCCCTCCATGTAAACTGACAAAGGAAATCCACACTAAATTAAAATTTATGCGCCAGCTTCTGCCCTTGTGTTTGATGACTTCTTATATACAACTGATTTTAAAATGGATATTTATTTTCTAGTTCCATTATCAATTAGTATTTTCAAAAAAACAAATCTGGCTCCTTGGAACTGACATAAGGATATATGTTTAAAAATAGTCACTGCACATATAGAATTAAATGAAGAGGAGTACAATGTGAGAGTCCATATTGGTACGCAAATCAAGTCCCTCTCCTATGTAAAATGAATGGGATACTTCTGTTTACATCTTCTCACATACTCTGCTTAGGAATTACAGCGGCAAGAAGCCAGTCAGGTCTCATGGTTTGTGAACGTGACCTGCAGCGACGATGTAAACTACCTTGATAATTTCATTTTATTACAGAAAATCCAAGCTCTGAAATTAACGTGGTGGATGGACAAGGAAAGGGAGATCAACTGCCAACCGTTAAAAATTCTGAAGATAAACAGAAAATTGTTTTCTCTTTTCTGGGGGGGAGGGATAGAGAAAACCTAGAACAATTTTCTAACAGCGTAATTAGATCACAGGAAAAGAGCCATCAGGATCAGATGCTGCACTGGCAGAAATACTAAATAAGTGGGAAGAGAAGGAAGGAGGGTCATCACTTACAGACACAGGGGCCTATTCTCTTCTGCATACAGGTTTGCAAATCCCCTTTAATGTCAAAGAAAGCTATAGAATCATAGAATCATAGAATATCAGGGCTGGAAGGGACCTCAGGAGGTCATCTAGTCCAGCCCCCTGCTCAAAGCAGGACCAATCCCCAATTAAATCATCGCAGCCAGGGCTTTCTCAAGCATGACCTTAAACTTCTAAGGAAGGAGATTCCACCACCTCCCTAGGAAACGCATTCCAGTGTTTCACCACCCTCCTAGTGAAAAAGTTTTTCCTAATATCCAACCTAAACCTCCCCCACTGCAACTTGAGACCATTACTCCTTGTTCTGTCATCTGCTACCACTGAGAAGAGTCTTTGGAACCCCCTTTCAGGTAGTTGAAAGCAGCTATCAACCCCCCCCCCCCATTCTTCTCTTCCGCAGACTAAACAATCCCAGTTCGAGATAACAGTGCTGTTTTCACAGTCCCCGTTGGTCAAGGATTATGTATGGTTTTTACTTATTAGAACATTTCAACTTTATCATACAAAATATAGTTTCCACTCCTCAGGCTGAGACATCCAAACTTGGTGACTCCGAAGGCTACTCAGGCAATCTGCCAGGAACCTGACAAATCAGGGCCCAACCTGGCAGCACCTCCATACACAGTACAGCCAAGGATATCTATTCAAGTTTGGTGCACTGGAAATCTAGGCTTCAATAAACGCAACTTTTTCAAATAAAAAAAATAAATGCACAGGGAACCTGATACATGTTCCTATTTGCATGTTCTATGGTGGATTAACAGAGATTACTTGGTTGTGCTCACCAGCAACAGATGTTCACAAACCCTCCTGTCATGGCTGCCTGTGGAAGCACATTTCGAAGTCTGTGGGCACATATAATTCAGTGGCTGTCCAAGTGTAATGGGAAAGAGTAAAATAAAATAGAACCGATTTTCACAAAGAAGGACAGAAGCATTTTTGCAGCCCTAACACAGTATCCACGTGCATTCCAAAAAGATCTGCACTTATAGGGCCAGATCCTCAGCTGGTGTGAATTGGAGTAACTCCACTTACTTAAGTGGAGCTACAAAGATATATGCCAGTTGAGGATCTGGTTCATTGCGTGGCTGTTTACACTACAGGTCGTTATATGGTATGTATACCTATGGCAACCCCTAAATTGCATCAGTGCTGCTACATTAATAGATCTAAAAAAAGACCTCAATAGTTTTCTTTCTTCCTACTCTATTTCTCCTACTCATCCCTTCCCTCTCTCTTGCATTCCACTTCTGAGTGCACACCTCATAGATAGGTAGTATGTCCCGCACAGAAAATCCAAAACACTCCCAAAGACAAATCCTGGGCCGACTGAAGTGAGAGACAAAACAATCATCAACTCCAATTCCACTAAAAATTTGCCTTCCACCCTTTGCCGCACCTCCATCCAATGAGTGCCACTAAACAAGAGAAATTACAGACACATCTGAAAGCATGTCTTTGTTCCCTTCCTACCCTCAAAAAATATGTTAACATTTCTCTTGGTGTAATTATTTTTGCTGCTGTGTGGATAATTTTTAATAGCAAAACCGATTCATTTCAAACCTAGGTAGGATGACACTCATTTAACTGACTGACTGCTTGACACAGGTTTTTAGCTGTGCTGCGCATTACAAATTGTTCTAAATGGTTATAGCACTGGTCCTGATTATGCACACACGGCACCTAAAACTTTGCCAAGATCATCTAATAGGCACGTCATAACCAGCCTTAAAATATTCAGGAACACCTTTTCCCACCAAAAAGGAAAAATCACTAAAACATTTAAACAAAACACTGAGCACTGCATCCTTTATTAATGCTAACAGATTGCCTTAAAAAAAAAAACAGATGTCCTCTTCTCACGGTTCTAGCAGGTTTTCTCTTCAATACACAGGGAGAGGGAATGAAAACAAATTCCATGACCAAGTCATCATTCCTTTTTCAAGAGCAAACAGCATTCCAAATAGGACGATTCCATCCACAGAAGGCAGTGGGAGTTAAACATATTTCTTTTTAAAAGGGCAACGAGGGACTATTTAAAAATGAGATTTTTCAAAAACATTCTTTTACATATTATTTTTAATGTATTTTCAAACAGACATCAAATATATCTACTTTGTGTCTCCTGGCAGTTCAAGAATGCCAACTCACCCTGTCCTTAGGGTGCCAGAGCCAATCTGTTGCCAAGAGACACAAAACTGATATCAGGGATATATGAAGCAGTCTTTGGAAATGTACAAAATAGCGAATGACCTCATGTGCAGGGTTTGACTTAGTAAGACGTTGAGGGAGAAAAATTAACCTTTCGTTGTAAGGTTTTAAGTTTAGCATTTGTATCCTTTCGAGGAAGGAGCAGCCTTTCTAAGATAGAAATGTCTGGTATTTAATATGGTATTTCAGGAAAATATACTGCCTTTTTTGAATGTTTACTTTTGTTTGGGGAAACAATACCACTCTGTGATTGAATCATCACGTATCAGCATGCCAGGAAATCCATAAAGGTTGTGTGGTTTGTGACAGTCACAGAAAAAGGTCGTGAATTTTCAAAGAAGGTGTCTTAACAGGATATTCAATTGTCACATCTGGATGTCCAAAGTGATGCTCAGATATGTAAATGTTCATCTGACAAGTCAAGGACTGACTTTAAGCCTCCAAATTTGGACATCATAAAGGCACCCACCATTTAAAAATTGATCCCTAAAAGTTCTTTCAAATAGGAGGTTTTAATATTTGGAGACTGGAGATGTAACCTATGAAGAGTGTTACAGGTGCCCCACTACGCATTGGCCTTTGAGCTCAAGTTAGAGTAGTTCATCTTTTTAGCTCTGCAGGTTCCCAGTTCAATCCCTGGTGAGCTGGCCAAGATGGCAGCCCTCACACAGGCGTGGCCTGAATTTTAAGCCAGATAGAGGCAGCTACAAAACAAGCTTGCAAGTATCATCCTAAAGACTCTCCACTCTGATTTTCAAACCTTAGAAGACATTCTGATTTGCCACCTCAGGCCCACAATCCACCCTACCACACTGAGGCATGACTCTTCTCATAGCTCTCCTGAATTCTATGACCTCCAAGCCGTTATTTCTGATTTTATATGAATGTCCACAAACTTTGACATCTGGGATTTTTGTGCGCAAGTGGTTCTAGTGACAAAACATGTCATGTAGAGATAGAACATCAAATCCCGTGCTGTGTGGCAGATCAGCCACAAATGCCCCAGTGACCCAAAGACTCAGGTCAGAGGAACCCAGAGAAAAGTTCAATTCCCCTTAGAAGGCTTCTTCATACCAGTGTTAATTTTGTTGGTATAACATGATGAATAGAGGTGGGTTTACAAAGGTAGTTTTGCTCCAATAACACAAGTAAGCACTTTAGGTCATTTTACTATAAATCCCATGTCGTTAAACCCTTCATCATAGAGTTGGTAAAAAAAAAAAAAAATAACAAAAAATGTTCACAAAAAATGTGTCCCTTTCTTTTGTTGGAAAATTTCAAAGTTCCAAATCTTTTCATCAGTGCAACTTCAGCTTCCCCTCTCCTCCAAAATTAAGTTTAAGCTCTTCCTCCTCAACTTCCAGGTCAAATGTAACTCTACCCCACCCACACATCTGCTTTTATATGTCCATGTATTTTGCCACTGTCACCATGAGTTACCTGTGGGTTTTTTAAAAAACTACTGAAGGAAAACTGAAGTCAGACAGGATTCCTCCAGAGTAAGGCGTGCTAAACTGAGCGCAATTGCTTTCTGCTAGGTTCTCGGTCTTTTTAGCGTGCTTCACTGACAAATGGCAGTTGGAAATGAATCACAAAGGTTATTTTCCAGTCTGTGACACTAATTTCTAAACTTTTTAAATTAAAATAGAGTTTAGCTTGTCAAAACTAAAATAATAAAATGAAGTAAACTAATTAAATACCAACACAGTATCATCCAGCAAATTTCAATTTGAAAATACAAAAGAAACATGAAATATATGGAATTGCAATGATTTAATGTAAAGTTGCAGTTTCTATTAAAAAAATCAGATCACTTCAGTACCACCTAAATAATCATATTTCAGGTAGCCAATGGTGAATTGCTATTGCCTTCAGCTAGACGCGAAAGGCAATACCTCTCATAAAATAGGTTTCAGAGGAACAGCCGTGTTAGTCTGTATTCGCAAAAAGAAAAGGAGTACTTGTGGCACCTTAGAGACTAACCAATTTATTTGAGCATGAGCTTTCGTGAGCTACAGCTCACTTCATCAGATGTTTACCGTGGAAACTGCAGCAGACGCTGCTGCAGTTTCCACGGTAAACATCTGATGAAGTGAGCTGTAGCTCACGAAAGCTCATGCTCAAATAAATTGGTTAGTCTCTAAGGTGCCACAAGTACTCCTTTTCTTCTCATAAAATAATTACTGTTGCCAGGTGTTCTTTATATATGGCAAATGAACAACAGACCTCAACTGTTGACAGGAAAGAAAAAAATCCTGACTGATTGCAAAAAATCAAAACAAACCAACAGGCCAGTTTATATAAATTGCTTGTTCTCCCGCACAGTGTATAAAAGATCTTGCTACTACAGGGGAATGTATGTTCTTGTGTGTGTCTTACGAAGCCTAGAATTCTAAGAGACGAAAGAAAACTGACATTGCACCAGCATCTAGACTGAGAAAAGACAGAGGGAAAGAAGAAAGGGGTTAATAAAATTCAAACCAGAAAACAGGAAATGAGATTAAAAGAGACATTTTGGCCATGAGGCCTTCTTTCGGCTGAAGAAGGCCTCAAAGCCAAAGTGTCTCCTCTAATCCTATTTTCTATTTCTAGAGTGCATTTTAATAACCCCTTTGTATATGGTACAATGACTTCAGCAAGTCCTATTTTAAGCAGATTTTCCACACTAGAAAAATAGGTTAAAATAATTGTACCATACACCTTGTGCACGTGACACTTTTTTAATCCAATGTCAAATACCAAAACCATACAATACAACACAGTGTACATTTATAAAGCCCCTTTCATAACAAACAACCCGGGGCACTGTACAAGAAAAGGATAATACACATAGCTCACTTCAACCAACTAAAAGGCTTGAGAACACAGAAATGTCTTTTGACTGCTTTTAAACCTGGATGTGGAATTTGCTGATCTAATGTCACTGGGCAGAGAATTCCTTTGCCCTGGGGCAAAACCGTCAACAGCTCTGGCACCTGCCATTTCCAATCAGTATTTGGAAATGGTTAAAACAAACTAGTACCCAAAAGCACATGGTGCAATATGGAATGTGAGGAGACAAAAGTGCAAGTAGGCAGCACTAAGGCCATAAGAAAGCATCCACTCAAAACTAATTTGCAACTTTCTGAGGACACCTGTGGAATAACTAAGTAACTGGAGAAACCGGTTACCTATACTTTGCATAGTCAATTCATCTCATCAGAGGAACTTGGGGCCAGTTGATGTTTCCCTAAAGCTCACATAGAGGGCCTATTGACAAGGATTGCAATAATCTGTCTGACAGGTGATTACATCCTGCACATGCAGAGGTGTCAGGAGAAGAAAGATGATATTTTGATGTACAAGATTTCTCAGAAAGTTAGAAGGAAAGTCTTTACTCTCTGATAACAATGTGGTTAGAGGATAGGGGTAATCCTTATATCACCCAGATTCCAAATATTAAGGTTCAGAGCTAATGTGTTGCAATTAAATATTAACAAAATTGAGAGAGACAGACAGTACTCTGTACTTTTGGGCTAAGGAGAAGAGCATTCATCCAATGTGAAGGAAGCCTATTTCAGACTTTCAGACTTGGACTTACATGTCCAAGTGTCCATGACACAAACAATGGAGCAACACAAAGATTTCCTCCAGACAAGGGGAGGGAGTACTTTCCCTTACCCTCGGCAAGGCAACAAAGAGGTTCTCAACACAACATGTATCAGGACCGTGTAGTTCACCAATTCCTCTTTCAAGCTATGTTATAATGTTACATTTATCTACAACCAGTAGATTTCAGATTGGGTTATTTTCTATAGTTCTTTACTTGTAGGTTTGAAAATTCTCATGTAGCCAAATAACTGCTTCACTTGAATATAAATTGTGAAAAGTATGTACAAAAACCCATTTTCAAGAAACGTGCATTAATAATCAAAGCCACTACATGATTTTGTTTCTGTAACACTTGTCCTCCATCTTCCTAATGTTTGCTAACTTTCTTTGTCATGTCAGGTCTTACTTAGCATGCAAGTTCTCCAAGTCCATACCATTGTCTTCCACTTGTATGTACAGCACCACAAGTATTTATGGCAACGTATAAACAATGGCAACAATTTTCAAGCTTGGGTAGCATAAAGTTGGGAAGGTGAGTAAAAGCAGCCTGATTTTCAGAGGAACCAAGTACCTGCAGCTCCCACTAATTTACACTGGAGTTGCGGGTGCTCGATACCCCAGAAAAATCAGGCCACTTTTATTTTGGTTCCTACATACAGAAATGAGGCTCCTAATTTTAAGCACCCATGTTTGAAAACTTTTCACAGTAACAACAGCGGACACAAACAAATCTCATATAAAACAAACAGTAAGTCCATTAATAAGGAAGAGAGGAAACGAAAGAAAGCAAGTCATTCTTTGGGCTCTAGACTAGAACAAGCTGCCATGGATGCCCACCTCATCTATTTCCATATTCGCAGAGAGATCATCAACTATATGTTAACTAACTACCTATTAAAAAAATACTGGGGTGAGCACAGTGTACCAGGCTTCTCCAGCCACAGACATTGCATTAGAAAAATGGGATCTAGACAGGCCTGCATTATTTATTCTCTGTGGAATTCATCAGTTGAGTTAATTGGATTTTTTACTGAACAATGAGGCGTCGAAAGAGGATTTTATAGTGGAGTTAAACTAGAACTAATACCAGGCAATGATTCATTGTAAAGATAGACAGTTACTGAGTGAGTAAAGACAAGCAGAGAACATATCAGAGGGGAATCAAAAATGGCAAATGAAAAAGTGGAGATATCGAATCACCAATGAAGACGTCAAAATGACACAGGTGGACCAAGTGGAATAAGTAATAAAACTCAATCAGAACTATGGCAGAACAAGACACTGCAGGCTAGAAGCTTTAATTCAAAGAAAGTGTAAAATCAACTATTTGCCTTTCACTATGAAATATGGTGATTTCCGGAGAACAGGGAAACCCTTTGAATGAGGTTCAAGCAAAACTTTTCTGATTTTAATTTTAAAAGTCCTCACAACTAGAATGAGGTTGGCACATGTATAAATAAAAGCTCAGAGGGTCCTTTCAGGAACTTTCCTGTTGAGTTAGATGTGTCTAATTCACAAGAAGAACAAGGAACTAAAAAGAGGATTAGTGGAAAAACACAATGGCAGGGGAACGACCAAAACAATGAGGCCCTTGTTATAGAGTCTATCAGGTCTTCTCTGTCTCCTGCTGAAGGAGTTGGTGCCCTGACACCCTGCTCAAGTTATACTACCAACAAGAGTTAGTCCTCCAGACACTCAGAAGGGCCAGGAGGAGACACTGACCAATAGAGAGCCAGCAGGCTAGTTAAGAAGGCTTGCCTGCTTCTGCTCAGGGGCAGAGCTGGGTGATGCTGGGTTGCAGGAGCAGCCCCCTCAATGTTAGCCGAGACCCAGGTCAGGAGCCTCCTTTCACACACTGCAACTAAGTGCTTGCTTTTGAGGATTTTCTTGTTTCTTTAAAAGTGCTGTGATGGGATGGCTGCCCCACACTGGCAGAAAAGGGGTTAAAAGCAGCCCTAGAGAGGCAGCGCCAGAAGCAGCCAATTAGAAAGGGGACAAGAGGAGCAGCCAATCATGGCCCGGCAGGCTCATATAAGGCTGCAGGGCAGAGCAGAGGGCAATAGCTGACTGGAGCTTGAGGGAGAAGAACAGACTCCTAGCACGAGGAAGGAGCACCAGCACCTGGGACACAGCAGTATTGCAAGCAGGGACCGGGAGAGCTAGAGAGAGCTCCTGGCTGGCCACTAGGGCCTGAGGTAAGGGCAGAAGGAAGTGCTGGAGCTGGAAAGTGGCCCTGGGATAATGGGCTGCAGTTGCCCAGGAAGAAGTGACTGGACAGAGATCTCAGATCCCCCGAAAGGGGGAACACAGACTGTGGCACAGACCTGGAACGAAAGTTACAGTGGCGAGGCACCACCAGAGGGTGGCGCCCTGGCGAGTAAAGCTAATTCCCATGACAGCTGGCAGGAGGCATCAGAATGGTGAACCCCATCACAAGTGCAGACAGCCAAATTCTGAGTTTGTTATTTTTATATAAATGTTGAGATGCTAATGCCAATATTAAAGAGCTGGCAGCCACAACTTATGGACTAAAATTGTACTTTGCTGCAGTGCAATGCTTGGCCCATTGTGACAGCCCCAATTTAGCAAGATATTAAGTACACACTTTACTTTCAACATATGTCCTCAATCAATGGGACTGATCACATGTTTAAAGTCAGGAACATGTATAAGTATGTTGCTGAACTGGGGAAGCAAATGATTAATTAGATTCTGGTGGTCATGCCTCAAGGGGCAAGAGACAAGTGTAGAAGCCAAGCCTAAGTTTGGAGCAATTATGATGCGATCAAACTAAATAGGCTGTATTACTCAAAATCTTGCTTTTAATTAAGTAACTTGGAAGAAATGACCATATAGTAAACGGTCTACCTTAGATTTACATGCCTCTCCAGGTATAGTTGGCTTGATACTGCCCTTGTGACACCGTGGTATTTGAATTAACAGAAGGGACATGAAGAACAGGCTTCATCGGGATAAAGATAACAGATGATATCAGCTCTTTTTAATAGGGCCTTCTGGAGTCTACAGAAAAGAGTGAATGTTCATTCAACACCTTTCGGAAGAAGAATAAAAAGCAGAACTGAAACATCAAAACAGCATAATCTATTATACTGAAAAATCCATGTATGTGAACACCTAGTATATTGCTCTGGCACCTGAAATAGCAAACTGGATACAGAACAGTACGTTCTAAAGCAGATGTCCTCTAAATCTGCCCTTCACACTCTTTCACTATACCAGCAGACCAAGAATAGAAATTCTTCTGTATCAGCCACTAAAACTGAATGGAGAGCTAAACAACTTTACACTAGAATAAAAGTGGAAACAAAATAATGAAAGTTCAACAATTACTTCAAGATGTGAATACAATACTTCAAGATATGAGTGATAAAGATGCCTAAACCACAACATTTGGACCTAGACCCGATCTTCACCAAGATTCAGGGTTTATTCAGATACAGCGCCAGACCATTCTGTGGTCAATAATGGATTGAACAAGATCCAACAACAGTCAAAAGAACGTTTAGTACACCAGCAGAGCACTGCCATCAAAATATGGCAGCAGCAAAAAATAAAAATGCAGAAAAATCCCTGGGTAAATGCAGCCAACAGCAGAAAGCATATTAACTATGGAACTGCCACCAGGTGAAGGGAACAGCAGCCAAAGCATCAAGGATGACAACCAGAAGTTACATGTAGTAGGTAACTTTCACAGTCCTTACTAAGAGTCAGTTTCTCAGTAGATGTAAATCAAGCAGATTTACACCAGCTGAGGATCTAGCCTTCATTGTATTCAATGGGAATTTTACCTGAGTATATACAGTGCAGGATCAGGCCCAGTGGACCCCAAAAAGGAGAAATGGCAGAATATCACAACTGAAACTAACCAATGCAGATAATACAAAATTACTCAAGAAAGCTAAATCCAAAACTAACTGCAAAGAGTTCACTAAACTGGCTGAAACAACATGGCAGATGAAATTCAATGGTGATAACTGCAAAGTAATGTACATTGGAAAAAATAAACCCACAAAATAATGGGGTCTAAATTACCTGTTACCACTCACCAAAAAAAAAAATAAAAAATCTTGGCTTCATCGTGGATTGTTCTCTGAAAACTGCTCAATGCGCAGCAGCAGTCAAAAAAGCAAACAGAATGTTAGGAACCATTAGGAAAGGGAGAGATAAGCAGACAGAAAATATCATAATGCCACTATATAAATCCATGATATGCCCACGCATTGAATACTGCATGCAATCCTGGTGACCCCATCCCAAAAAAGATATATTACAATTGGAAAAGGTGCAGAGAAAGGAAATAAAAATGATTAGGGTATGGAACAGCTTCCATATGAGGAGAGATAAAAAACAGACTGGGACTGTCAATCTTAGAAAAGAGATAACTAAGGGGGAATATTATAGAGGTCTATAAAATCATGAATGATGTGAAGAAAGTTAACAGGGAAGCGTTATTTATTGCTTCACATAACACAAGAACTAGAGGTCACCCAATGAAAATAATAGGCAACAGATTTAAAAACAAACAAAAAGAAGCACTTTTTCATACAATGCAGTCAACCTGTGGAACTCATTGCCAGGGGATGTTGCGAAGGACAGAAGTATAACTGGGTTCAAAAGAGAATTAGATAAGTTCATTGAGGACAAGTCCATCTATGGCTATTAGTCAAGATGGTCAGGAATGCAACCCCATGTTCTGGGTGCCCCTAATCAGCTGACTGCAAGAAACTGGGACTGGATGACAGGGGATTGATCACTTGAAAATATCCTGTTCTGTTCATTCCCTTTGAAGCATCTGGCACTGGCCATTGTGAGAGACAGGATACTCGGCTAAATGGACCATTGGTCTGACCCAGTATGACCATTTTTATGTTCTTGTTAACAGTGAACCAACAAAAAGCACTTATCCAGAGTATGATAATAGAAATGGAAATACATGAAAAAAGTCAGTGGTGTGAAACAAGAAGGGAAGTGAAGGTGGGCCACAAGGATAAAATTGTTTAAAATTATTTTTAAAAATCTAATAGTAAAATGAAAAACAAAAAGTGAAATTACCAAAACTCCCCTCTAACTAAAAAGGGCAAATGTCAAATTGAAAATCAAGTAAAGAAAAATTAAGATGAAATTAAAATGATAAATCACCAGATTGTAAGCTTTTTAGGGCAGGGACTGTCTTTTTATTCTGTTTGTACAGCATCTAGTACATTGGGGTCCTGGTTCTGACTGGGGCTCCTAGGAACTAAGGCAATACTGTACAAATAAATAACACCACCATCAATAAAAGATTAACTCGAAGTATGGGAGCACTGTTCAGAGATTGCTAACCACCCAGCAATTCATAATGCTACAACATGAGCTGCGTATTCAATATAAACTAATTCAGTAAGACCTTGCTAACCATGGGGTAGTCTCAGCTGGTTCAAATTGTCATAGCTCCAGTAAAGTCAATAGAAATAAGACAATATATTAACAGATGAGAATCTGCTCCCCATGCTCTCAGAAATATACTGAATAGAAGATTTCATTGGGTGGGACTATAACATTAATTTGTAAATAAATTATGGGAGAAAATATCAAAAGGCTTAAAAATCATTTATTGAACTAAAAAAAAACAAAACAAAACAAAAAAAACTCAATCCCACAACTTCTATTATGACAGCAGATTAAGTACAACTGAAATTTCTACAAGGCTAAATTCTACAGAAGCCAATGTTCACAACCAGTGACATAATAAGAAATAAAAATAAAAAAGCAGGTAAGAAATACAAAAATCTATGTAGCATGAAATATCTCCAAGAGACTTGTTTAGTGAAATTAACTAGTAGTTTAATAGAAAAAAAGCCTGATATATGAGAGTACTCCAATTTCTTCACAGAAATTAACATTTCAATCCTGTTTTTATCTAGAAGTCATTAAACTGTGCAACATGAATTATTGGAACTGTAGCAGAGAATTAACTCTATTCATCAAGTAAGTCCAAACAGTTTAGAGTGCATCTGTAATGAAAAAATAGCTCCACATTTCTATCTCTTCTCATTAAAGTAAACCAGTTTTCCCCCTCTCAGTATATAAAACTGTCTTCTCTTCACATAATTTATATTACCATAAGCCAGCTCACATTCTAAACTATTACATGCCTCCAATTAATTTTTGCAGCTTTTGCCTGAAAATTTAATGAGATAGTAGCGTATGAACCTGCTGACTCCAGATTACGTGTGTGCTTCCAATATTAATGTTGGCATAATAAAATAATCTGATACATACTTGATGAGAGCTTTTCACTATTGTGAGAGTAAAGGCAATACATAAACTAATTCAACTGATTTTTCTTTTTTTTTTAATAAAAAAATTACAAAAAAGTTACCAATTTCAAACTGAACAGCTCCAAGTCAAACATGAAAAAGTAGATGTACAGTATTAATGCACACTTTTTTGAACAATTTAAACATTTATTAGTCTCCTGTTTAAATAGTTTAAAAGGACTTAGTTAAAAAAGTCCTTTTCTTTTCAAAATGTCTATTAGACATGGTAAATGGAATTTTAAGTTTCAATATTATATTTTATGCTCTGCTTTATAAAACGTAGTTACACCATACCGCACCCCTGTATTGATGAAAGTATTATTACCCCAATGATAACGGATAAACTGCGAAAGAGAATCGCAGGGCTAGATTTTTGGCACCTAATTTCCATTGAGATCCATGGCAGTTAGGCACTTAAATACCTTTAAAAATCTGTCCCTAAGTCAGTATCACACAATATACTGGGAGCAGGATTAGAAGCCAGAAGTATGATTGATTCTCAGTCCTCTGCTCTGCTCACTTGACATTGCTTCCCCTAGGTTTCACATATGTTTAAGCATTTCAAGTTCTGCTCCATCTCCTAATCCTGCAACACTTGTGCATGTGCTTAACTTTATTAGCACAAATAGCCCCCATAGCCTTCACTGGGTAGTAAAGTAAAGCAAGTGCACAAGTGTTTGCAGGATTGGGGCCCTAGACAGAAAAAAAATTCACATTTTATAATAAAGGCCCTAATTCTGATTGTAAGCTCCTGAGCGTATTTCATGATTGTTCAGTTTAAGCTCTACGTTGCTAGGGATCTCTCAATTAAACAATGCACAGTTGGTGTTATCCCTTGTGGAAGCTTGGGAGGTTTGCCAAAAAGGTAAAGGTGAGGCGGAGATAAATTTCTAAAGGGAGAGAAACAAACAGAACTTAGGGAAGAAGAGTCCAAACAAGGAAGCGACACATATTTTACGTACATCCCCACACTGCTGAGCTATTTTGAAAAACAGAATGCATAAGACAAAGCATTCGCCATGGATTTTTAAATTGCATGAGTAGCATTTATACACCAGACCATCCTTCTGCAGGTCTCACTGCCTTTCTCAATACAGGCAATGGCCTACAGGTAAGAGAGCAGGCTCATGATCAGACAACTTAAGTTCTGCTCCCAACTCACTGTGTGACCTTAAATAACATACTCCCTGTTTCTGAGTTTGCAAATGGCAGAATGAGGCTATTAGCACCTACCTATTTTTGTAGACTGTGCTCCAGAATATTAGACATAAACAATATTTTCTTCACAATAAGAATTTTTTTAGAATAAGGTAAAAGCCAAAATATTCCCACTTTCCATCGTCACTATTATTTTACTACCACGTCTTCCTGTTACGGAAGTGCAGACTAGTAATGCAGAATACAATTTTGATACTTATACATCTACAGCAGGGGTAGGCAACCTATGGCACGCGTGCCGAAGGCGGCATGCAAGCTGATTTTCAGTGGCACTCACACTGCCCGGGTCCTGGCCACTGATCCAGGGGGCTCTGCTGCCAGCCTGGGGTCCGGCTGCCGACCCGGGGCTCTGCAGCCACCCCCAGCTGTGGCCCAATGACCCCAGCCTGGGGCAGTGAGGGATGCAGACAGGGGCAAGAGGGGGCACAGCTCAGCACCCCCACCTTAAAAACTGTTCCAGCGCCACTGTACTGGGATATTTTTAAGTCCTGATTTGCTGCTTACATCACTCTCACGCCACGTGGAACAGGGCACGGCATTTGACATTGAGATTAGAATGTACATGCAAGAACCGGAATCAGAATTTTCTGACAGATTTCAAGATTTTCAGTGATTTGGCCCAATGCTTTCTTTTCTAATTAAACCTGGAAAGTTCAACAAAA
The DNA here is from genome assembly GCF_965140235.1 of Caretta caretta. Taxonomy (NCBI): domain Eukaryota; kingdom Metazoa; phylum Chordata; order Testudines; family Cheloniidae; genus Caretta; species Caretta caretta. Next base: position 104,696,505 of record NC_134212.1, on the reverse strand, counting down.
GCGACTTGGATTTGTCTGTATTTCAATGGATGGGTGCTGAAGATTTTGAAATGCAGCTCGTTCAGTTAAAAAGCTCAGAATTGTGTGGGCATCAAAGTTTGGAGATCTGTGGACTGCACTTGAAGCTACCAAGAGAGATCATGGGGCCCCTATTCTGACCTGCTGGACGTCCCTGCCAGTGAAATTTAACTGTCTGAAGAAAGTTGTGTTTGCAGTGCTTTCAGCATTTGTATCCACATACCTGTGTTAACAGGTATTTTCACACATGAAATCTGTCCTCTTTCGCTCTGGGAGCCGGTTAACAACTGATCACTCAGAAGCCTGTGTGCAGCTTAAAGTATCCAAATACGTTGGAAAACTCAGCAAGGAAAAGCAATGGCAAGGATCACACTAAACTGATAAGATCTGCATTTTAATTTAATTTTAAATGAAGCTTCTTAAACATTTTAAAAACCTTATTTACTTTACATACAACAATAGCTTAGTTATATATTATAGACTTACAGAAAGATACCTTCTAAAATCGTTAAAATGTATTACTGGTATGCGAAACCTTAAATTAGAGTGAATAAATGAAGATTCGGCACACCACTTCTGAAAGGTTGCTGACCCCTGATCTACAGTAAAACTGGTGATGAGCTGGTCCTCAAAACAGATTTTTTTTTCTATTTGTTCATTTTCTGTTGTTTCACACTATCATAAATTTCAATTCCTGTGAAATTTCAGGAAACTGAAAGTTCTTTGCAGTGAAGCACATAAAATGGTCAAAAAGCTTCTTTTGTGCCAAATCTTGACCAGTAGTACTGTAAAAAAAACTCCCAAGGGGCTACATGGCATAGAGAAGTCAGTAGTAAGGAGCATAGGACTGGGGCATTCTACTCCTATTGAATAGGCTTAATAATAATGTGCACTGCCCTAGCACTTGATATTAAAAAGACAAGGCACAGAGTTTTTGAAAAGCTCTTTGTGGCTTGAAAGCTTCTCTCTCTCACCAACAGATATAGGTCCAATAAAATATTCTTCCTCAACCACCTTTGCTAATATCTTGGGACCAACATGGCTACAACAACTCTGCGTACAGCACTCAATAGTCATTAGTTAGTTATGCCAGTTACACCGCCGCTGTTAAGTAGTTAAGCCTCATTCATCCTCATTTTAAGAGGGAGAGAAACTGGGGCTTAGAGAGATTTTGACTTGTAGAAGTTCACACAGCAAGTCAGTATTGGAGTTAAAATTATGGAGCCCCCATTCCTCTGAAAGTCCAGTCCAAGGATCAGGGCTTCTTTGTACAACACAGTGTACAAACACATTGGTAGACACAGAGCCCAGAAGATTTTACTGTCTAGTTTGAGACAAGATGCAACAAACCAGCGTGACAAATGAAAGGATGGAGGAGAGGGGTGTGAGGAAGGCAGAGAGTAATAGAAGTCAGACCACGTGTTTACAGGAGCTAGCTATTGTGCAACTTAATGGTTCCAGACAGTTCGAAATCATCATAAATGAAAAACAAATAAAACATCATCTGATATCCTCTACTGGCACTCAACCTAACCATCATTGACATTGACATTCAACTACTACTGGGTTTTCAGAATTCTATACATAGTACTGTAAATAACAGAGGAAAACAATACTAAAAACAAGTGTGACCTAGTTTGTTCTTAGCAAGGTAGACGGTCAAGCAAGTGCCAAAGAATTGTTGGCACTTCAAAATTCTATTTAATCATAACTTCTGCCTCATGGAGTGGACCCCGATTTTTTCCAGAGTGGTTACTCTAACAAGCCAGTTCATTTGTCATTTCAGTAATATGTCTCAATCTATTTTAACAAAACCAAATGAAAGTCAAAATCCACTGAAATGTACTGCAACAAGCATTAAAATTGGGAAACTTCTTTCAAATAAAAAAATGGGGAAAGCTAAAGAACCTCCCATCTATTTTCCTTTTACCGATGACTCCAAAGTAGTATTTTCAGATTGAGGCAGAGAAGAAACCAATTAAATAAAGGAATCTAAATCTTTCTATTTAGTTTAGGCTGTGATCCTGCAAATGACACCACATGGGTGGACCCACGATTCCTGTGCAGAGCCTGAAATGAGACACTTCACAGAAGCAGTTAAAGGATCTGACCGTTGCTTCCAAAACCTGGCCCTGGCCCTCCAAACATGCACAATTGTAGTTTCACTCAAGTAAGCAAAGTTACCCCCATACATGTGTGGAAAATCAAGCCACATATATTAAGTACGGTGCATGTGTGTCTGTGTGTTTATTAATTTTACTTAAGGGTTTGTTGTAAATATTTTGTTTACTTTTCCCTTCCAATATTTCTTTAGAAACTGTGATACCACATTTTTTTAAATCGACACATGTGACATCCCCTCCACACACACTAACAAAAGCTCCATACTTTTACAGATAATAAGAAACATATAATTAAATTAACAGATGCATATTTCTGCCTTCTCTCCTATCTGTTTTCTTTGAACGCTATGCCAGACAGCAAATAAAAATCTGCATTTAAATAGAATATTTTTAATGTATGAAAGTGGGCAGCCTGAGGGTAAAAGGTATTGCATTCAGCTCTCCACAGTCACAAAATTGCATTCAAAATGTGACACTTCATTTTAAAAATTCATTGAATATTTTTGATTTGTCATTCTATTACTTTCATTTTACTCTAAAAAAACCCAAAAAAACTTTTAGTCCAATATTTTTTGTATCAAAGAATGTTAATAAAATATTGTGATATGATATTGTTTTATCAGTTTAATTTTGAGAAAAGATTACATTCAATCAGATCTCATAAGTCACCATCTCTGATAATTCCTGCTATTATTCAGTGTGAAATTCAAGCAGTCTGAATTCATTAACATAAGTTGTTACAAATCTGCATTTTTAGACTTTGTCATAAAATGCAGAAGTCCAAACTCAGTGACCTGAATCTAACAGCCTTTCATGTGAAGTGGCCCTGCTATGCAGCTTCTCCTAACCCCTTCCTTCTTTTATGGGTCAGGATACAGACACTACTTGCACTCTTCACTACTGACTGGGTCACAGTGAGAGAAAATATGAGCTAATCAAGGATCAGCAGTGCTTGATCACATTTAGGATGCGATTGTGCAAATGCTAACATAGGCCCTGATCCAGCAAAGCACTTAAGCATGTGCTTAATTATAGGTATGCTAGTAGTCCCACTGAGGACAACAGGATTACTCATGTTTAAAGTTAGGCACGGGATTAAATGCATGGCTGGATCGGGGCCGTAGTGCCTACATGTGTGAATAATTTCATTCAAATTAATGGGACCTCTCAGTACACTCATTAGTATCTACAGGATTTGGCCCTTAATTTTCTTCAAATTGCAGAGGCCTCTAGCAAAGAGTAGAAGAGTGAGACCGTGTTAGCACCAAATGACATATGTTATAAAACAGGTGTCACATTATATTGGACAGACCACAGAAAGACAAAAATAAACCATTTTTGACACTGTATTATCAGGACAGCACCTCCAGGAAAAAAAATGTTGATTTCTAAATTATCAAAATGAGACAACATTAAAATGACACATGCACTAAAGGGCCCGGTCCTGCTCCCTTTTAGCTCAGTGGCAAAACTCCCACACAATTCAGTGGGGGCAGAATCAAGCTCTAATTTAGAAAAACTCCTCTAGTTTAACTCCTGCAATGCAATCCTGGCTTGAACACTGAACAATTTAGTAACTTACAAATACTCTGTATACTATTCATTCTAACGGTACGTCTACAATGCAATTAAAAACCCGTGGATGGCCCATACCAGCCGACTCAGGCTCGCAGGACTCGGACTAAGGGGCTGTTAAATTGCAGTGTAGACGTTTGGGATTCGGCTGCAGCCCAGGCTCTGGGATCCTCTCACCTTGCAAGGTCCCATAACCCAGGCTGCAGTCTGAGCCCAAATGTCTGCTCCACAGTTAAACAGCCCCTTACCCAAAGCCCCAAGGGCTCGAGTCAGCTGGCTTGGGCCAGCCATGTGTGTCTAATCGGAGTGTAGACATACTCTAAGGGGCCTGTCCTTTCTCTACTGTTTGATGGGGAGGTGTTCTCCCTAGCCTTTGTTATCAGAGTAACCCTGCTGCTGTCCACCACGAGTGTTGCTTTGCACAGAAAGGAGATGACTCTCATTTAAAAAGCTCAAAGTTCATGAATCTAGATTTCCTCTGCAGGAAGTTACACCTAAGGACTGCCTTCTGAACATTTTCCATGGATCTAATCTGAGAATTACCTTACCTACTTATCATAGAATCATAGAATCATAGAATATAAGGGTTGGAAGGGACCCCAGAAGGTCATCTAGTCCAACCCCCTGCTCAAAGCAGGACCAATTCCCAGTTAAATCATCCCAGCCAGGGCTTTGTCAAGCCTGACCTTAAAAACCTCTAAGGAAGGAGATTCTACCACCTCCCTAGGTAACGCATTCCAGTGTTTCACCACCCTCATAGTGAAAAAGTTTTTCCTAATATCCAATCTAAACCTCCCCCACTGCAGCTTGAGACCATTACTCCTCGTTCTGTCATCTGATACCATTGAGAACAGTCTAGAGCCATCCTCTTTGGAACCCCCTTTCAGGTAGTTGAAAACAGCTATCAAATCCCCCCTCATTCTTCTCTTCTGCAGGCTAAACAATCCCAGCTCCCTCAGCCTCTCCTCATAACTCATGTGTTCCAGACCCCTAATCATTTTTGTTGCCCTTCGCTGGACTCTCTCCAATTTATCCACATCCTTCTTGAAGTGTGGGGCCCAAAACTGGACACAGTACTCCAGATGAGGCCTCACCAATGTCGAATAGAGGGGAACGATCACGTCCCTCGATCTGCTCGCTATGCCCCTACTTATACATCCCAAAATGCCATTGGCCTTCTTGGCAACAAGGGCACACTGCTGACTCATATCCAGCTTCTCGTCCACTGTCACCCCTAGGTCCTTTTCCGCAGAACTGCTGCCTAGCCATTCGGTCCCTAGTCTGTAGCTGTGCATTGGGTTCTTCCGTCCTAAGTGCAGGACCCTGCACTTATCCTTATTGAACCTCATCAGATTTCTTTTGGCCCAATCCTCCAATTTGTCTAGGTCCTTCTGTATCCTATCCCTCCCCTCCAGCGTATCTACTTTGTCATTTATGTCAGATAAGGGACTTGGTTGCAATATGGATACTCATTTTTTGAGAGTAGATGCACGCCTATAGAAAGTTAAACTCACTGGGCCGGATTCTGCTCTCATTTCACCCTGATTTTACAAGGCAAACACCATTAACTTGAACCTTAGACAGAACTGCTCTTGATACATCAGAAGAGAATCAACCCCGCACACAGAGATTTAGTGATAATTATTTTATGTTATTAGGGAGCTGCAACAGTTGAAATTTTTAGATGTCCAGGAGCATACTGGTGAGAGTTCAAACATTACCGTCTAGTCTATATAGAAAAGGTTTGCTGGTATAGCTATACCCACAAGCCCTTCTACTGTACACACAGTTTGTAATGGCAAAAAAATGCTTTTTCCGGTATAACTTACATCAGTTCCTTGACCAAAATAAACTATACTGGCAAAAACACATGGGCTTTTGCCAGGATAAAAAAAGGTTGCAAAAAACTCTCACCCCTAACCAACATCATTATACTGGCTAAAGTTTCTAGTGTAGACCTGGCCTAAAACTTTCCAGTCCCTGCAGAAAGCCAAACTCTGTGAAATCACTGGCAATTAATTGTGCAAAGCTCAGCAGGATTGCCAGCCCCTGATAAACTCATTCCAAAATTCAGCCCTGAGGCCAAAAGACTGCAATATTTTAATTTCCACCCTTTCCTTAACCTTCACAGATGAGATTTCTCTTACATTTAAAGAACTGCCCAACATACTCTGCCTTCAGAAAACCTGAAAATAAGAAAGAAATTCTAAATTGATGGATGTGAGTCATCAACAGCAAATTTCCAAGTGAGCAGTTATCTTTAAGAATATCCCGCCAAAAAAACAAAATAAAACACAAACCAAGTAAAATTAAATAAAAAGCACTCTGCAGGTGGCAGCCTGAGGTCCAGTCTACACCATAAAATATAGCGTAACCAGCTCCCTTAACACAACATGGCCTGACCTTGTGTAGCTAAGAGTCTTTCAGAACCATATTACTGAGGAATGTGATTTCATGGACTTCACAGGGCTGTAGGAGGATCTGTTAACACAATTACAACACTTTCATTTAAACACATTAAACATAAAACCCACTGATCCCACCATGTAGGCTGCTTGATAAATAATTACAGGGATTAGCAACACCTACATAATTAAAGTTGCCTAACACTTTCCATTGTAAGCTCCTGTTTTCAGTTACTTATAACTCTGCCAAATTTTAACCATTTGGGATATTTTCCATGTTTGCACTCTGCCTCAGGCTGAATTTTATTTTTAAGTGTCTGAAAAGAAGTTAGCTGCTTCCAAGGAGGACAGGAAAGAGGTAGTTTTGCCAGACAAAGAAATTGCTTTAACTGTCTTCAAAGAGCTCTAGCATCTCCATGATTTGGAGAGCAGGCATTTGTCTTACGGGGCACAGTCCAAGAAGTCCCCTTTGCAAAGCCACCAAGATTTGACAGTTAAAAGCCTCTGAAAATCACCACTTGCACATCTTCAGTAAAGCTTCCTCTCTCTGAAGACCTTCATGCACGGAAGCTGAATTAAGGTTGCACAGGCAACTTAACTTCTGACATTTACTAACTTTTGAGTGCTTGATTTTGCAACTGTAATGTTCTTTTAACATTGTTTTTTTTAATTTAATTATAAAAAATTAAATACAAAACAGCTCCAGAATCTCCACTGTGTGCAACTGCACAGGAAGAGAGGTTGTCCTTCAAGCAGACAAGTCCCAAGTCATAGTCAAAAACCAAACACCTGAAATTTCACCCAGAAACTGATAGGTAACCATGATTCAGTTCTGGCTCCAGAATGTGTTAATCATATTAGGAACTACTGTTCTGTAACCAGACCTCCCAATCAGGTGTATTGCATAACACACATGGGACCTATTACATATAAGAAGGGTTGTTCTCTCTTCACTCCATCTTCCTCCTTTACCTACTCAACCCTGACTCTAGCCACAGAAAAAGATTCCCACACCTCCATCTGATCAGAATCACATAACTGCTCATCTTACTGAGCCTCCAACCCTCCTGTTTCCCTGATCTTTCAGCAGACACACATTGAATGTTCACCTGGGAATTATAAGCAACACTCCCACACCAGAGCCAGTAACCTCTCCACCTCCAGGCACTCAGATCAACATTTCCACAACACCATCCATCTGTCAGTCTGAAAAGCAGAAGGACTAAAGACACTCCCAAACCTAGGCTTTGATGGGGCTTCATACGAGTCTGCACTTACGTTTCTCTTCGCAGGATCGAGATTGAAGCGTGATCAAAAGGCTGCACTGAAAGTTAACAGACCTCTGGAAACATCTTCTAGAGAAGAAGCGGTGGAGGAAGATGACAAGAATGGGTGAAGAAGATAGCCTTCTCTTCTATAAAGCCTTAGATGGAGGCCAGCAATAGGAACAAAGAACCTAGGAACACAGAGGGCACGTCTGAAACAAAAGATGGCCTGTACACAGAAGCAGCCTGATCCCATCCCTTTTTCTCCCACCTTCTTCCCCAAGGCAACCTTATTCTCAACACAGTGATCACAACATTGTGGATGCTCCAACAAGGAAGTGGATAATAAAAAGCTAGTAAGATAGGTAACTTAGCACAATCAAGTTTGCAGAACCTATAGCACCTGAAATCATATGTTCAAATCCCATCAAGGATAAGTCAGCCCTTTATTTCCACCACCCCTGAGGAACAGAAATGGAAGTTTACTGTGTGTGTCTGCATGGTGGGGAGGAATTTCTTCACAATGAAACTTTAATATCTGTGGTCCAGCCTGCGCTACATGAATATTAAAGACCCTATAGTGCTTTTGTTCATTTGTTTTTAAAGAGGATGGATTTGCCCAAAGGTACCTGGGAACAATTTCTTTTGCTGTAAGCCGGATGATTGCGGCCCCCCTCCCCCCACATTTAGATGAGCCTGTATTTCAATGCTGGAGCACACACATAGCTTCTGAAATGCTCTGGGATCCTTTATAGCCTTTCACTATAGACATGTGTAAAATATTATTAATTATTAAATCATGTTAATTTAATGTCATGTTCAGTGAGAAACAGGGATAAAAACCAAGAATACTTATCAAATGCATAACCCAAAACCAAAAGAGATAGGACAAAAAACAAACAAACAAACACACTTCGAGCTAAACCAAGAGGGTATGCAAATAATGGAAATATCGTACACCAGTACTTAACATTATCCCATAAACAGCAAAATTCACCTCATCTGAAATAGAGATGTAGCTGTTCCACTTAGCTTCATTATTCAAGGAGTTACAGGTTACACCCAGTCTGCTGGCAAAAATGAGCTGGTTTGGGCAAAACAATGTACACATGGACTGTAAATGAGGGAGGACACCATTACAATAAATACTGAATTACAAAATTCTCAAACGCAAATCAGATATTTATCCTCTGAGACCCTTGCTAGACGAAAACCATCCCCTATGCTAAATAATAGACAAAAACCATCCCCTATGCTAAACAGACTGACCTGATTCCCCTCTCTCCTATACTGGTGTAACCAAATTGACTCCAATGTAGTTACTTCTGATGAATGCAGGTGTAGCTGAGACAAAAATTAAGGCCTATCCATGAACATACTGAAAAACAAACTCTAAAACTGGACTCAGCAAAAGCTCGTATTTGAGATGGGAAGAGGCTGTTTACAGTACCAAAATAAAATGGTAAACGTATTGTTGCTAGCAAACAATACATTATTTTAACATGTTATGATACTTATAAATATACGAAGTTTAAATAAGCAGATGACAGAAAGTTCCTTTTCAGCTACTGAATGTTTATTATTCTTCGCACATTAGCACTTTTCCCCCCTTACGTTATATCTTCTGCCATTTATAATTAATTTTAACAGCTTCTGCAACTTACCCCACAGGTTGTTGCTGTTTCTTTTAAACAGCATGCTGCTGAGAAATTGATTTGTTTGCTCCGTATGCCTACTGAAATCACATCATGAAATATGCATAAATGTCATTTCTTGGGCTGTTTCTGAGGATTAACAAAGAATAAAAACTGACTTTAAAAAAAGAGAGACACCCACATACCCCCCCAAAGAAAAAGAAAAACTTAAAACTGAAACTCAGTTCAGATTATTGGCAAAAAGAACATTCCATACTGGGTATCCAACGTGCCCTCAGATACATGGCTCAGATTGCTACCTAACTGGTACAAACACGTACTCCCCAGTGCAGCTGTTTCTCCGAAGCAGTAGAATTCACAAGGCACATCAAGTATCATGGGGGTCAGTATGGAACTCTTCAAGATAAAGTGGGCCAAGACTGCCACTTCCATTAAGTATCAGGTAAGGACAAAGGGGCATATGTTCTCTGACCCCCTCTGTCAATGTAAAGGTTCACATTTGCCAAGTGTTGCAGTGTTGCAGATCTTGGCTCTCTAGGAACTGTCTCCGGCCCAAATCAGTTTGAGGATAGAAAAGAGCTAGTGAAACCTGGACTAAACTAACCCATGACCAAATCCCTATGAGGCTGCAGAGTACTACCCAAATCCTATGAGAGAGAGGAGGCCCAAACATCATTTGCAGCCATGGAACAAGCCAGTTCTGTAGCTATCCTGCCCAGCTCCAGAACAGGAGCTGTGACATCCCAGTATTAAACGAGCTAAACAACAGCCAAATAATTCAACTGCAGAGAGAATTTTCTACGTACAAACCCTTATACACATTGGAGAAGACAATGGACCCATTCGCATTTCCCCTAATTCGCAAGGCAATAAGACGCAGGGCAGAACCCCACAAATCCCCTGCCTGAGCCTCCCCCAGCTGTGTTCTCTCCTGCCAAAAGCCACCCCAGCAAGCAGGCTGCAAGAGTCTCAGCCCTGGTCTATGGTACAGAGTTGGGTCGACGTAAGGCAGCTTATGTTGACCTAATTATGTCCGCGTACACACTACAGCCTTGCTCCTGGCGATGTAAGAGCCTTATTACACTGACAACATAACTCCATCTCCATGAGAGGTGTAGGGCTTATGTTGGTGTAGTTAGGGCAACACAATGTCTGTCTAGATGTCTCTACGCTAGAGCCATGAAATTGACAAGAAAGCCTCACAGCTCCGGCTTTCACCCCAGGGCAGGTGGGGGGCTCCAGCTAGAGCCCAGCTCCTGCTGGGCTCCACGTTCCCAGCTGGGCAGCTGCCCAGGCTCCCCATTCCAAGCCAGGCTGCTCCCAGGGTCCCAGCTCGCCACTCCCAGCTGGGCTGCTGCCCACTGCCTCTCTGCTCTGAGCCAGGCTGCCCCCATGGTCCTAGCCTCCCGTTCTGAGCCGTGCTGCTGCCCTGGATTCCAACACCCGGCTGGGAGCCAGGGTCCTGCCTGGGCTCCCACTCCCCTGAGAGCCCGGAAGCCACCCTGACTCCAGTGTGGAGTGGAGAGCCCGGTCAATCGCCACACTCCTGGCAAGGAGCCAAGAGCCTGGGGGGACGGGGCAGCTGCATGGAGCTGAGAACCTGGGCTCTCTGCTCCAGCCCCTGTTAAGTCAGTGAAAGCACTCCTGGTGACGACGCGCACCACCGACAGAAGGAGTGTAGCGTGGATGTGAACCACCAGAGTAATTACTGCAGTGACTGTAAGTCGACCTAACATAAGCCGACTTAAGTTTTTAGTGTAGAAATGCCGTGAGTCGTGTCCACACGGGGAAGGCAGAGCAGCAGACAGGTGGGGGCCCTGTGCGGGAGCACGAAACACTTGCCTATTCCTACTAGACTCGGACTTGAAACCAGTGCAGAGCTCCTCTAGTGTAGAAGCCATGGGCCTATATTCCATATTGCTCAGGTTCTGGGCCTAAGAATTTAGGCCTGTTCTTACACAGGTACTAAAGTAGCAGACACTTTCTGTGTTATTATTTTACTCCTCCTATCAGAGGTCTAATATTTAACTTTTGGTTATTCCACTTTTGCAGACACCTCCAGCTGCTTCTGGATATGGAAATCCAAACAGATTACATGTTTACTGTTTTAACGGCATTGTACATGGTATTAATGCATTTTTCAAACAGTCATTGTTTCATACATATGTATAGATAATTTACAAATATAATAGGATCTATTTCAGTAAAATATCAGACACCATACACATCGGCGCTTTGCCTTGCACAGCCCGTAATCAGGTTGGGAATGCAGATGGAGGAAGACGGGACCGAGATTCTTTAGGTTGTACCCTTCCCTTGCAAAGAGCATAATACATCTTAAAATCCACATGGTAGGACAAAGTTATTATAGAATGGGCAGGCAGGGCCTGCTATATTTAAGCTCGCACAACAGCTTTGGTATAAAACAGAGTGGAACACAATCTGATACAATACAAAATGAACTGTGATACAGGCTAATGGAATACAATGCTGTGCACGGCAACAGAAAAAGCTTCTCAAAAACTGCAAATTAGTTCCGACTCAATGGGATCAGAGTGAGATCATTCTCTGAGACGAGTCCCATTGACTCAGTTCAAGCAGCAGCATGCTATGCATATGTTTAATAGACGTAATGGTAGACCAAGATGGAAGGCATTTTTCCCCATGTTATTTTCTACAGCAAAACATATTCAATTACAAGTTCTGAAATGCAAACAAGGTGTCTTTTCTCTGAGACCTTGTTAGACATATCACTCTCTCGAATTATTATAGAGAGCTGTCAAAATAGCCCGATGAGAGAGCTCTTGCAAAAGTATAACTATCATAGTATCAACTAAATTCCATTAACAGCTACACAGTCATTATTTTGCATAGTGAAAATAAAGGCTCTGTGTTTGGGATCTACTTATTTATGGCCATCTAACCAAGAAGCACTTATTTTTCCCTGATGCCTTTGTTAAAATTACAAGATAATTTGGAGTTGTTGCAAATATTAATGACTGACGACAAAATGCCTCAGGAAATTTGAGGCGGCTGTCATCTAGCACTATTGACACAGTAATAACTCCTGTTCCTGTAGGAGTAAGCAAACTAACTCAAAGAATAATTATTTTTAATTTATGTCAGCACAGCAAGTACTGAAATTGGGAATGCTAGAAATTCTGTGCAATGATTATGAAATTATATTTCTTCTCTTTTTTGGCTATCTATAAGGTAATCAAAACTATGCAAGGTTTTTCATAAGGTGAAATTTTTCACAGCCCTGAGCAATGTAGCTAGGTCAATTTAATTTTTAAGTATAGACCAGGCCTCAGCGCCCTTGCAATGAAGCAGCTGCTGATCTTGAAACCCTCACTCAGGCTAATCATCCACTGACCACCAGCACCTGCATGTCCCTGAATCAGAAAGGCATATATAACAGACAGAGTGAAGGCAGAGAATAGAAATGGGAGATTTTTCTCCCTTTTGACAAAGATGTACAGTACTTGATCAGAGTGAAGATGATAAATCCCCTAAACAACAAAGAATCCAGCTCCTCCAAATAGCTATTCCAGCCTTACACAGAAAAAGAAAAAGAGAAATGGAGTGGTTGGATGTAAAGTCTTTTAAAGGTTACAGAGTTTTCCCAAAAAAACGTTGCTCAAAAATCTTGTTGCTATTAACTGGATACAGATCATGGGTAAGGCTACAAGTTTGTCACAAAGGTCATGGATTTCGTGACTTTCCGTGACCTCTGCAGCTGCTGGTGCACCTGGCCTGGGGGAGCAGGGGATTGGAGCACAGGAGAAGGTGAGGGCTCTGGGCGGTGCTTACCTTGGGGGGCTCCCTGGAAATGGTGACATCCCTCGGCTCCTAGGCGGAGGGGCCGGGGGCTCTGTGCGCTGCCTCTGCAGGCCGGCACAGCCCCCACAGTTCCCACTGGCCATGGTTCCCAGCCATTGGGAGCTGTGGAGGCTTTGAGCCAGCGCTCCGGGCAGAGACAGTGTGCAGAGCCCCCTAGCCACGCCTCTGCCTTGGAGCAGAGGGAGGGGGATATCGTCACTTCCGGGCAGGCGCAGAGCCAGATAGGGAGCCTGCCAGCCCTGTCACTGCCTCCAGCACCCGCAGCACCCCCCGGGCTGCCCCACTTCCCCCCGTCCCTCCCCCTGATTTAGTTGGGTATATAGTAAAAGTCATAGACAGGTCACGGGCCATGAATTTTTGTTTACTGCCTGTGACCTGTCCATGACTTTTACTAAAAATACACATGACTAAAACATAGCTTTAATCATTGGAAAGACTCAAGAGGCAGCAAACCCTAAAATGTAACCAATAAGAGGCCTGGTGATAACAGATTTATTTTTTGCCACTATAAAAGATTTCTCCCTACAGTAGTTTACTTTTTCTTTTTTTTAATTATTACTCCTTGATGGACATGATACTATTAATTCAATTTCAACTTGTGTTTCCTATTAGTATAATCTACACTGAGTTATCTCTATGGCAGTAGCAAAATCACTTTATAGTGAGCTATATCATTTCAGAGTTAATTACATGTATTTTGGCTTTGATAAATGAAAATATCAGACATGATTAACTGAAGGGCAGTCAATATGATCCAGCTATTAGACAACCTGATGAGCTACCCAGAGTACAGGGACAACCTACGGTAATCAACTAATTGAAGAATATGTACTAAAAAAAATTTAGGAAATCCAGACTTCAGCTTTAAAAATACTCCAGTAAAACTCACCAGGAAAAATGCTCTCACAAAACCATGTAGGTCTTGCAGCTTGAGAGACTTTTTTTTTTTTTTAAAATAAACAGAAATGTTGCTTCATTGGCTTAAAACCAAGTTACTGTGATAAAACACTGAAAAGCAAAATGAATTTGGCTGGTGAATTCTGAAGAGTGTTTCTTATTTACATCTACCCAAACTCCTTTAATTCTATTTTTCTAATGCCTTCCGATTTCTGGAACTGCCCGAGATGTTTTAAATGAAAATATTTAACACTCTATTTATCTTGGTTTAGTCACACACCAGATCAAATTAAGCAGTCAAATACTAGAACAAATTAACCCTTTCCATGTCTTTTGACGTGAAACCAATTGGGAGAAGCAGTGATGCTGTGCCATCACCCTGTAAATGTCAGTTAGCGTTACACTTCCAAAGAGGTGTGCAAGAGTAGATGGAGTAAACAATAAGTGCAAAGCCAAAGTGTTACCAAATGTTTTTAAAAATATGAATTGCACTCTGGAATTCCATAAATCTATGGTATGTAAGTACTGTTAGCATAAATGCAGACAACGGTTAATCTACCTTAACCCTGATTAATGGTTGCAGTTGCCCATTAATACTAGGCATTTTAACTTACTACTGAAATTGATTAGTCAGTTAAGAATTCAATCCTAATGTTCAATAAAATCGCACCTTCTTTGCAAATGCACTATGAAACGAGGTGATGCATTTAACAGCACTCACATATATTACACTGCATGTAGCATAAAGATGAATTTGCAGTGTAATCAGCATTGCTTTAACTATTTTAAACACACCTGTAGTTGTAATGAGTGGTGGGTAGTGGTAGTGTCTAAACACTCAATTCTCTTGGAAATAAAAATGTTTCTCTGAACTTCCACAGTACATGTAAATACTGTATACAATTGAAATGTAGAGTAAACTGGCATGTAACACAGATGTGGGGGTGGGGGGAGCTGACGGTGAATCTTAGATGAGGGAGTGGGTTGGGGAAGACAGTAGGGAAAGCCACATGGACAAGGGCAACAGCTATCTTTCACATGGGACATTTTACTGGAATCACTGAATAACTCCTTTGCTGCACAGCCATGAAGCTGTACAACAGTGGCCCGGAAATCAACTGCCATTGCATGACTTACTTCCTTGAAGAGGCGTAAATGAAGAAGCTCAGCATCTAGATCCCATGGGTCAGAGAGAGCCTAGACACAGCTGTGAGTCAGACAAGAGGAAAAGGACCAAGCCTGGGTAGCCACTGGGGAGATGAAGTGGGCTGTAGCCCACGAAAGCTTATACTCTAATAAAGTTGTTAGTCTCTAAGGTGCCACAAGTACGCCTGTTCTTTTTATTGGGGGGGGGGGGTGGTAAAGGATGTCTGGAGCAGGCTGGAATAGAGTGAGCTGGCCACGAAGGAAAGTTCAAGGTGATTCATGCCCAGAGGGAGTAAGGGTGTAGGGGTGGGCAGGAAATGATTGGCAGGGGTTTCTTTTGGAAGGGGTTTTCTGATGCAGACTTAGCCAACCCAACTCCCTCCCAAATGCAGACCTGCACTTTTTCCTTTTTCTAAAATCTCTAATATATTAATTTTAAAGAATTATCCTAGGGCAAAATATAGAAACCACCCTCATCTCATCCCATCCCATCAAAAACCAAAACCACAAACCAAAACCTCTTGTTGATAGTCAGTCAAACACCAAGAGGAAAATGTCAGTTTACTGTAACACTTTTTTTTTAAAAACATAATCAGAAGTTATAATATTTCATGACATTACAGTGGTATTGTACTGCTCATAGCACGGTAATTACGGGTCTGTCTAAGTTTCCATTAAAACCCTCTCTTTCCAGGAGGGCAATTGCACTATGGATGCTTACAATACTTAAGACTAAAACTCTGCACGCAAACACCAAGCCCAGGGCTGGCCTCAAGGTTGGCGATTCTCCAGGGCACACATGCAAAAGGTGGCACTGTGGGAGTTAGAGGTGAATATTTACAAAGGTTGGGATGAGAGGCAAGTTCCACCTCACTCAGGCTTGGCTGACAATCTGAGACAACAGGAATGAGGGTTGGCTTTTTTTCCAATCCTCAGATGTTAAATGTGTGAACCGAAGACCACGTGGTGGCCCTACAAATGTCCTGGATGGGGACATGGGCCACAAAGGCAGCCGACGAGGCCTGCACCAAGTCGAGTGTGCCTGCACAATGGGCGGCAGGAGAACCCCCGCCAGCTCATAACAGGAACGGATGCACAAAGTGATCCGCTTAGAAAGCCGCTGAGTGGAAACCGGCTGAAACTTTGTGCACTCAGCCGAGGCAACGAACAGTTGCAAAGACTTTCTGAACGGTTTGGTCTGCTCGAGGTAGAAAGCCAGAGCTCGCCTCATGTCGAGCATGTGGAGACGGCGTTCCTCACTAGTCACCTGAGGCTTAGAGCAGAGGACTGGCAGAAAAATGTCCTGACCCATATGGAAGGCGGAGACCACCTTCAGGAGGAACACAGGGTGTGAACGGAGATGGACCTTGTCCTTATTAAAAACCGTATACGGCGTTTCGGAGGTTAGGGCCCTGAGCTCCAAGACCTACCTGGCCGACGTGATAGCTACCAGGAAGGCCACCTTCCATGAGAGGTGAGACCAGGAACACGTGGCCAGTGGTTCAAACGGGGCTCCCGTGAGATGAGCCAACACCAGGTTTAGGTCCCACTGTGGAACCAGGGACTTGGAATATGGGTAGAGATGGTCCAAATCCTTAAGGAATCAGCCGGTCATAGCATGGGAAAACACCGTGTGCCCTTGCACCGGGGGATGAAAGGCCGATATAGCTGCCAAGTGTACTCTGACTGACCAGGGCGCCAGTCCCTGGGCCCTCAGGTGGAGGAGGTAATCAAGGATAAGCTGGATTGGGGCGGCTGTCGGGGAAACACCCTGACCTGCCGCCCACCTCGAAAACAGAGACCACTTCGCCAGATAGGAACGGTGAGTGGAGGCCGTCTACGTTCGAGGAGGATGTGCTGAATCTGTTCCGAGCATGTCCTTTCCTCACCACCTAGCCACTGAGCAGCCACGCCGTGAGGTGAAGCATTGCTAGGTTGGGATAGAGGAGGCGGCCCTGATCCTGAGAGCAGGTCCGGGGGGAGCAGCAACTGCCATGACCACCAGCCCTGAGAAGGTTCCTGCTGCCTGGGCCAGGCTGGGGCAACAAGGAGGATCCTGGCCTTGGCCATCTTTATTTTCTCCAGGGCCCTGCTGATCAGAGGGAACAGGGGAAAGGTGTAGAGGAGCTGGCCTAACCAGGACAGGGTAAAGGCATCGGCGATAGCGCTCCTCCCAAGGCCGCCCCTGGAGCAGAACTGAGGGCATCGTCGGTTCTGCCAGGTCGCAAATAGGTCCACCTGGGGAGTACCCCACCTTTGAAAGAGCTGGTGAGCCACTTCCGGGTGTAGAGACCACTCGTGCTGAGAGGAAAAATCCCTGCTCAGGCGATCCGCCCTCACATTCCAGGCACCCAGCAGGTGGAAAGCTTTTAAGTTGATGCCGTGGGCTATACAGAAGTCCCACAGACTGAGGGCTTCGTGGCAGAGGGCAAAGGATTGGGCCCCGCCTTGCCTGTTGATATAGAACATCGAGGCCATGTTGTCCGTGAGGACCTTGACTACCTTGCCATCCAGGTGCAAGCGGAAGGCCATACACGCCAGTCGCACCGCCCCGAGTTCCTTGTCGTTTATATGAAGGGGTAGGTCTTCTAGAGACCACAAGACTTGGGTCTGAAAGTTCCCCACATGGGCCCCCCAACCAGGTCCGACGCGTCGGACACCAGCTCCAACAAATGGGCCCTGTCCCTGAATGGGACCCCTTGGAGCATGTTGTTTGGGATGGACCACCACCGCAGGGAGGTGATCACTGGAGTTTAGCACGGTGAGGACTTTGTCCATTCTGTCCGTGGCCTGGGAGAACTGCGAGGCCAGCCAGAGCTGGAGGGGCCTCATTCTGAGTCTGGCTTGACGGACCACATATGTACACACAGACACGTGACCCAGCAATTGCAGGTAAACCCTGGCTGTCGTCACCGGGAACCTTGTGACCGAGTCGATGAGCCCTTTCAGGGTCTAAAACCTGTCTGGTAGGAGAGAGGCCCTGGCTGACATTGCATCCCATAGCGCCCAGATAAACTCTATGCATTGGACCAGGACTAACGTGGACTTGGATAAACCAGTTGTTTATCAACAGGCCCAGGGCAGTATATGTGGACAGGAGAAGCACCACATGATCCCTCACCTGCAACTGGGAGGTGCCTTTGACTAGCCAGTCGTCCAGATATCAGAATATTTGGACCGCCTGGCGTCTGAGATAGGCCGCTACCACCGCCATACACTTTGTAAAGACCCTGGGGGCAGTGGACAGACCAAAAGGTAGGACCGTGAATTGGCAGTGACTCTGTCCCATCACAGAACGGAGGAAGCGTCTGTGCCCCTCGAATATGTGGAAGTACACGTCCTGTAGATCGAGGGCAGTGTACCAGTCCCCAGGATCCAGGGAGGGGATGACGGAGGCCATGCGGAACTTGAGTTTCACCATGTAGTGGTTCAGGCCTTGCAGGTTCATGATGGGCCTGAGCCCCTCTCTGGCCTTCGGGATAAGGAAATACCGAGAGTAATACCCCCTGCCCAGGAACTCCTTGGGCACCGCCTCTATAGCGCCTAGGTCCAGGAGCCGCCCCACCTCCTGCTCGAGCAGGGCCTCGTGAGAGGGGTCCTCCAGAAGGGACGAGGCTAGAGGGCGGTTGGGCAGGGAGGAGGTAAACTGAAGGGTGTAACCTCGGGAGATGATGCTGAGGACCCATCAGTCCGAGGTGAGCAGCAACCATTCCAGGAGGAAAGCACACAACCAATTGGAGAAAAGGAGCTTTATTGGGAGTAGGTCCCTGCTGAGAACTGGCAGGGTATCCCCAAGCGTCCTGTCAAAAACGCCTTTTGCCTGCCTGCTTGCCCTTAGAAGACCCAGGCTAGGGGGAAGGCCATTGCGGGTGCTTTCTATAGTCCCGCTGCTTTTTGTGGGCGGTCTCGTACTTCAGAAGGGGGGCCTGGGCAGGAGCCTGCTGCGGCCTAAACTTGGGTTTTGCCGGAGGAGGGACATAGAGGCCCAATGTCTGGAGGGTCGTGTGGGAGTCTTTCATGCCATGCAGCCTTGTGTCTGTTTCCTCAGCAAACAGAGCCTTTCCGTCAAAAGAGATCCTGAATTGACGACTGTGCTTCGCTGGAGAACCCAGAGAGCAGAAGCCATGACACCCGTCTCATGGACACCGCCAAGGCCATGGACCGTGCAGACGTGCCTGCTGCATCTGAAGCGGCCTGCAGGGATGCCCTTCCGGCCCCCGTCCCTTCCTCCACGAGCACCTTAAACTCTTCTTATCGCGCTCCCGGAGGGAGTCCTCAAACTTGAGGAGGGATTCCCAGAGGTTAAACTCGTAGCAACCCCAGGAGGGCCTGACGGTTTGCTAATCATAGCTGAAAGCTTGACGACAAATAAACTTTTCTCCCGAAAGTATCCAGCCTCCGAGCGTCTTTGTTCTTGGGGGCATACAGATACTCATGTCCCTTCACGGGTACAAAGTACTTGCGCTCCGCCTTTTTAGAGATGGGAGCCAACAAGGTTACTGTTTGCCACAGGGCCTTTGAAATTCTTGCAACCCCTTCATGGAGCGGCAAGGCCACCCTGCCCTGTGGTGAAGGGGACAGCACATTAAACAGGGAGTCTGAGGGCCCTTCCATCTCCTCAGTCTGAAGGTGGAGGCTCACTGCCACCCTTTTTAGGAGGTCTTGGTGAGCCAGGTAGTCTTCCTGCGGGATGGAGGGGGGCGGGGCCGCAATCAGCTCCTCCGGACAGGGCGAAGCCAGTGAGGTGCTTTGGGTGTTGTTCGGCACTGGAGGATCCACCACTTGGTCGGACTCCGGGCACGGTACGGAGGACACAGGTCCCGCCAACCTTTTTTCTGGCAGTCTAAAGATGGACGCCGACTGTGCTTCCAAGGCCCCAGCCACCGAGCAAGCCCCCACTGGGGGCTGTGCCGGAGGCCACGGTGCCCACTTGTATCACTGGGCCAACCACTACACTTGGTGCCACTGCGCTTGCTGCAGCACCGGCAGGGCCAGCTGTACGGACTGGCTAGCTTGGCCTCTAGACAGGAGGCTGTGAGGGGAGGCCAGGCTGGTGTATGATCCGCTGCTGCCTCTGGACCAGGAGTATTGGTGGTGCCGGGATCTACGTCGGCCACGGGACCGCGATCTCGACGCAGAGGAGCGGCACCGACGGTAGTAGCTGCTCCGCGAACGGCCTCACTGGGCAGACCCGCATCGGCAAGATGCCAGTGATCGACGCCCGGGGCTACGGTGCCTTGGTGGAGACTTGGAACGGGAGTCTGAGCGGGAGCAGATCATGCCTTGACTGACTGCGGTATCATGCCTTGACTGACTGCGGTATCTCCTGCGAGACAAGACCTGTTGGCGATGTCCGCCACGGTCCCATCGATATTCGTTTTGCGAAGATGACCGGTGCCGGGCGTCCCGGTTGGACAGCACCCATCCAGACAGTCTGGCCGACATCGAGGGCAAGCCACATGGACTGAGCCCTGAACGGTCACTGGGCGGTGAGTGGTGTCGGGAACGTTCCTTCGACCAAGACCGGTACCGGGCTGGTGGTGACTGCAGTGATCCCAGCGGCAGCTTGCCTCTGGAGCCAACATCAGTGGAACTCCAGGCGCTGACATGGACATGACGTCACTGGCTGCCTGGAGGGCTTCGGGCGTAGATGGCATCCGGAGAGGCCTGCTCTGAAGGGGCCGGGCTACTCCACTCAACGTGAGTCGGAGGCCTAGGGCCCAATGGGGATCAAGGACTACCTGACATGGGCCTAGCCTCTGTCCCAGACTTCCCTCGGTGCCGTTGCAAAGAGGGAGTCTTTCCGGTCCTCTTGGCGTGACTCGTGGACAGAGAGTGGTGCCCACAGCACGATGGTACCAGAGGGTCTCCACGTATCGACACCACGGTTCCAGGTACCGGTTCGGCCAGCGCCGACTCCATCAGAATGGCCCAGAGCCTAATGTCCCTTTCTTTTTTAATCCAGGGCTTGAAAGACTTGCAAATCTTGCACCTTTCGCTGATATGGGTTTCTCCCAAGCAGTGCAGGCAATCCGCATGCAGGTCACTCCTTGGCATTGAGCACCTACAAGAGCCGCACGACCTAAAGCCTGGGGCGCAGGGCATGCCCTGGCCCAGGCTCAATGACTAACTAAACTAACTGAATTAGCTAATTACAGGTACTACTGAACAAACAAAGAGTTCTGGGGATGAGCAGCAGCAAAGCTGGAGTTGAGCAGTTCCGACGCACCTTCACTGGCGGCAAGAAGGAACTGAGGGTGGGGGGAGCACAGCCCCCCTTATACCACGCCATGCAGATGCCCCTGGGGGGGGGGGGTGCTCCCCCCTACAGGTACTGCTAGGGGAAAAACTTCCAGCACCGGTGCACATGACGAGCATGCACACCTATTGTGGAATACACATGAGCAATCACTTGAAAAAGAAAAAATATTACCATAAGGAGCCACAGGAAACTCAAGCATAACGCTCACCCCAAGAGTATTTAGCTTTTCATAGTAAATTCACAGTTATATAGGCAGGACATTCTTTCCAGATTTCATGCCACTGTGCCTATGATACTTGCTTGTTTTTAATCAACTGGATCTTCAGACTATATACATAGATGGTATGTGTCTGCGTGCACACACACATTCTCCTAAGCATTTATTTGGCAGGCAGTATGAAAAGTGCTGGCACCCCAAGGGTTAAACTGACAACACAAAGTGAAAATTGATTAACTCCACTGTGATTTGCAAAGTTACAACAAATATGCACATATTTTTTTAAAAGATGTAGGGAGACACTAGCCAGAGTGCCATGTTATGGACTTCAGTGCAAGAGATATCCAGGTTAGAACATGACCTTTGAAATCTGCATCTCTGGCCAGCACAAGTTAATCACACAGCAGGAGTGGGAGGGATTGGCCTGTCTTTCTGCAGATCCTTTTTTTCTACTGATGTACACTTTCCCAGAGTCTGACTACAGA
Organism: Caretta caretta; assembly: GCF_965140235.1. Taxonomy (NCBI): domain Eukaryota; kingdom Metazoa; phylum Chordata; order Testudines; family Cheloniidae; genus Caretta; species Caretta caretta. The sequence goes on along the minus strand of NC_134212.1, from coordinate 104,674,614 downwards.
TGTTCACATGGTGACAGAGAGGGGAACTGATCACAGAATGCAGTGATGCCAGAGGCCCTTGACTGCTTTTATTCTAGTGCTTCTGTGCATCCATATAACATAGCCCATTTAGGTCCCTATTGCTCTTAATTAAGCCTTACTCGGTTAGGGCTTAATCCTGCCTCTAGCACTGAATACTTAGATCATAAGGATTTGAGGGTGCAAAATGACTCCATAGCTCAACTCAAGGCCCTCATAAGTTTAAGGCGGGCAATGAAGCACTTAAAAAATAAAAATAATGGGAGCGTGTGAGGCCAGAGCCTAAAACAGCTGCAGTCCCAGGGCTCTCCCTAGCTCCATCTTGGCTCTGTCGCCACGGTCCAAACTGCACAGTAGACACACGTTCAGATGAACGACTCTGTGTCTTTCCAGCCATGTGCTACCACTGTTACTATGCAACCAAACAGAAGTTGCCTGTGTTCATATGGTCGACTGCACACGTGTAATAATTACGGTGATACTTAGCACTAACACAGAGCTATCATCTGCAACACAGAGCTATCGTCTGCAAAATCGTCTGCAACGCTTTACAACCATTCATGCAGTGATGCCAGAGGCTACCCCAGAAGTATTAACACATGGGGGAAATCACTGTTTTTAAAAGTGGAGTATATTTTTGTCATAAAAGCTACATATATTTTCCAAAGGTGCAGTCTGATTTCATTCATTATTCATCAGAAACAATAAGAATGAATGTGTTTTGTAAGAATTCTCCCTTCTTCAGCAAAAGACTTGAGAAGGGGTGGTTATTCACCCGTAACTGGAAGTGCTTCAAGATGTGTGGTCCCTGTTTTGTATTCCGAATGCAGGCGTGCATGCGCGCCATGCGCTGGAGCTGGAAGTTTTCAGCAGCCATGTCCATTGACCTGCGCAGCCCTCCTACATACCATGTGCTCCAGGCAAGGTTATAAGAGGCATGTGAGGTGAAGTGACCACAGTCTCCCTCCTACCGCTGCATGTAGAGAGTCCACAGCAGAGGGAACGGTGGGCAGGTACTGGAATGCAAATAGGGACCACACACAAAGGTGCTGGAACAATTTGTATAGTGAAGGTGCTGAGAGCCATTGAACCAAACTAGAAAAGGAGGACTTGTGGCACGTTAGAGACTAACAAATTTATCTGAGCATAAGCTTTCGTGAGCTACAGCATGTCAAGGTTCCTTCCCCACTCTGAACTCTAGGGTACAGACGTGGGGACCTGCATGAAAGACCCCCTAAGCTTATTCTTACCAGCTTAGGTTAAAAACTTCCCTAAGGTACAAACTTTGCCTTGTCCATGAACCGTATGCTGCCATCACCAAGCGTCTTACACAAAGACCAGGGAAAGAGCCCACTTGGAGACATCTTCCCCCAAAATATCCCCCCAAGCCCTTCACCCCCTTCCCTGTGGAAGGCTTGATAAGAATCCTCATCAATCTGTACAGGTGAACACAGGCCCAAACCCTTGGATCTTAAGAACAATGAAAAATCAATCAGGCTCTTAAAAGAAGTTTAATTAAAAAAAAGGTAAAAGAATCACCTCTGTAAAATCAGGATGGTAAATACCTTACAGGGTAATCAGATTCAAAACACAGAGAATCCCTCAAGGCAAAACCTTAAGTTAGTAAAAGACACAAAAGCAGGAATATACACTCCATTCAGCACAGTTTATTTTACCAGCCATTAAACAAAAGGAAAACTAACGCATTTCTAGCTAGATTACTTACTAACTAACATGGGTTGTGAGGCTGCATTCCTGATCTGCTCCTGGCAAAAGCAACACACAGACAGACAGACCCTTTGTTCCCCCCCTCCAGATTTGAAAGTATCTTGTCTCCTCATTGGTCATTTTGGGTCAGGTGCCAGCGAGGTTATCTTAGCTTCTTAACCCTTTACAGGTGAAAGGGTTTTGCCTCTGGCCAGGAGGGACTTTGTAGTTATGTATACAGAAAGGTGGTTACCCTTCCCTTTATATTTATGACCCCCCACCCCCACCCCCAAAATCACAGATAGGGTGAAACAGATAGGCTGTGATTTTTTCCTGGAGCTCTAGGAGAAAACAGAGTTAATAAGACATATGCACCTCTAAATATACTACTAACTGTATAAAGACTAACAATATTTTCCACATCTCAAGGACGATTTTAACCAGTTGATTCTGGGAAACTTTCACGGGAGAGTACATTAGCCACTTTGTTAGAAGCTCCGGAAATGTGTTGTATGTTGAAATCAAAATCTTGGCGAGCTAAACTCCACCAAATAAGTTTTTTGTTGTTTCCCTTGGCGGTATGAAGCCACTGTAGCGCAGCATGGTTGGTTTGCAGATGGAAATGCCGTCCACAAACATAGCTTTTCCAGAGCGTAGACAATGGCGTAACATTACTTTTCACTGATTGACCAGTGGCTTGCCCTCTCATACAGCTTCTTGTTGAGAAACACGACAGGATGGGACTCTTGATTCAGTCCTTCCTGCATTAAGACTACTCCCACACCACGCTCGGACGCTTCTGTGGTTAGTAGGAACGGTCTGTCAAAGTCTGGGGCCCTTTGCACATGGTCAGACAGGAGTGTCGCTTTAAGCTGGTTAAAGGCCTTCTGACACTCTTCAGTCCACTGAACTGCGTTTGGCTGTTTCTTTTTGGTTAGGTGTGTCAGTGGGGCGGCAATTTGGCTGTATTTGTTAGTCTCTAAGGTGCCACAAGTACTCCTTTTCTTTTTGCAGATACAGACTAACACAGCTGCTACCCTGAAACCTGTCATTGAACCAAACTGTAAACCCTGTATATACAATGGAAACCACTTCAAGCCAGGTGGTGCAGCAGCACCCCCAACACATTAGTTCAAACACCTATGACTACACATCTCGAAGAACCTCCAGTTACAAGTGAGTAACCTCCCCTTCTTCTTCGAGTGATGGTTCCTATATGTATTCCAAACGCAGGTGAGTAAGGACCAGTGATCAGCTTGGAGGCGGGTGCGAGGACGTGACAGGTAAGGCCTGATGCAGGACTGCACGCCCCAGTCGATATCATAGCATGAGGTGAAGGTGTGGATGGAATGCCAGGTTGCCAGAAGCCAGCTCTCATGCCAGGGGACATCCACCAGGAAGGCTGAGGGGGTAGTGTGTGCCCGCGTGGAGTGGGCTGTAATCCTGGCGGGTGGTGTGACACTGGCATGCACAGCACTCCGCGATGCACTCAGAAATCCATTTGGATATATGCTGCGAGGAGCAGGCCTCTCCTGTTGACCACTCTGCAATGGCCACAAAGAGGGTTGGGAAGGTGCGGGTCCTGTTCCAGTAGAAGGCCAGCACCCTGCGAATGTCCAGGGAGTGCAGTGTCCTATCCGCGGGAGTGTCATGCAGTTTAGAACGGAAAACCGGGAGATGGATGGACTGGTTGAGATGGAACTCAGAGACGACTTTTGGCAGGAACTTAGGGTGAAGGCACAAGGAGTCTCTGTGAAAAACAGTATACGGTTGGTCAGCCATCATGGCCACTAGTTCGCTGACCCTCCAGGCAGAAGTGATGGCCACAAGGAAGAGGGCCTTCATGAATAGATGAGCGAGGGAACTTGTAGCCAGTGGTTCAAAGGGAGGCCAGTGAGGACAGACAGCACACGGTTGAGGTCCATGGGATGGGATAGGGGTAAGGACTTGTGGGAAGCACTTTGTCAGGTCCTTCAGAAACTGGGCAGTAGTAGGATGGATAAATACTGACCATCTGTCCACTGGGGGGGCTAAGTGCCATGGATCAAACTGAGTGCAAGACCTGAGTTCTTGAGCTCCAGGAGGTAGTCTAGGCACAGGAACAGATTGGAGGGGGAGGTGGTGGCATTGCGCCCAGGTGAAGTGTTTCCACTGTGCTGTGTAGCACACCCTCATGGATTCCCATCTATTGTGTGTACGTATACGGTGGACGGGTGACAACAGGCGTTGTCTACACTCAAGCCTCATCCAAAAACCAGGCCGTGAGTTGGAGCGGGCCTGGGTTGGAGTCGTGAATCCTGCCGTTGTCTTGGATGATTAGGTTCGGCAGAGTGGGGAGGCTGATCAGCTGCTGCACAGACAGTCCAAGTAGATCAGGAAACCAGAACTGCCAAGGCCACTGTGGGCCTATCAGGACAATCACAGCACGCTGCAAGGTGCGCCTCACCCAAGCAATAAAGACAATGAGTGTGCTCGTCACTTACAGAAAATGATCAAGGACGTGAAACAATTTTTAAACCTCGGACCACGGGACATAATCCCCCAACTCGGTCAAGGAAGACCCCTTATGGGGGTCTTATTTATTTATACTAACTTATTTATAAGTTATTTATACTAACCGACTAACTATTTATAGGTTTACTACGAAGAAAAAGGAGACTAACTAACTATGTACAATGGACAATCGTTCTCGTAGCAATTGCGAGCACACAAAGAGAGGCTTCCAATTCTGACCATGCAGTAAGAGGGAACTGGGGGCATGTCACCTCACATGGCCTCTTATAACTTTGCCGATGGCGATGTAGGATGGCTGCATGGGTCAACGGACACTGCTGCTGAAAATTTCCAGGGCGTACATGCACTCACGTTTGGTACACATATAGGAACCATCACTCGAAGAACTAACTCTTTCCATATTCATATACAGCCACATTTGTAATACTACATTTAAGGACCTATCATCACTTCATTATTAGCTTCCCCCTCTACATTCAGAGGTTTAGCAAACTCTTTTGAAAAAAATTCCCCATAGGCAAAAACTCAACATGCAGGAGTCTTAATACAGGAGGGAATCTTTATGGAAAATCTGCAGTCAAAAAAAAATCTGTCCAGTTGGTTTTAAATTATAAGTATGTAAAATTGTATATAAAAAGCAAAACACACACACACACACATTGAGACTCTCTTTTGTACTCAGTTGTACCCAGGGCCAGTAGAAAAATTGAAAAAGTAACAAAACTGGCAAACATTTTAATGAACTTGTCACTTAGTTAAAATGGAAAATTGCAGGGTTTTCCCACTAAGATAAACAAACAGGGATATCTTTAAAATGGTGCACTTTTCTATTAATTTCATTTACTGTTAAAAAAGTATATTATACTCCCGCATCACCTTTATAATAATAATTAATAAGTATTATTATTATTATAGTTGATACTTTACTGATAGCGGACTCCTTCTGAAAATCCTAACAACTCCCACTGACTTAAATGGGGGCAAAGTCAGGCCAATCCTAAGCACTTTCGTACAGCACTCTGAATTCATAGGGTGCGTTTTTCAAATTTTAGATCAATCATCCAAGGATTTGAAAGCACTTCACACACATTACAGCCCAGTCCACACTATAATTCTTAACTGTGATTTCGTACTCAGTTAGAGGCATGGTCACCTCAATCAATGACAAGAGACATAATTAATTTGGCTTCCACACAGCTGCTTTTCTGCCGATACAATTACGTTTGTCTGTCCATTCGAACCACGCTGCGTATCCCTATTTGTACCAAGGCATTTAAGAAAGTCTGGCTAGCAATACCAGAGGGCCTGAGCATTGAATACTGCACTTGATCCACAACCTGTTGAAGCCAACAGAAAGGTTCCCACTAATTTCAGTGGGCACTCTAACAGGCCCATGGTGCCCAGAAGACATGCACACATGAGGCAATACACACTGGGATGCTCTACTGCACAGACCATTGGGTGGAAGGAGCACGAGAACTTGCCAAACCAATTACACAGACACAACTAGGGGTCCTTTTCGCATGACCAAAAATAAAAGTGTGTTGGACCATGTAGCAGTACATGGTCAGCTCTGCCCCTGCTTTTTTACCCCACAGAAACATCCTCAGACTTCTCTGGTTGGATAGCCGCACCATGCTGAAAATTTCAGGCCACTGCACCAACAGCTTTACAGTTTTGTGCTACTTTCCTTGCTTCCTCAGCCAACAGGAGAAGAAGTCTCCCTTCCTGAAGATCTCTCTGACTCAAGGCTCAGCTAGTCTTGCTTCTCTCCCCGCACTTCCTTCCTGTGCCTCTCTTATCAGTCTTGAGCAGATGGACCAATTGTCTCTTTAGTTTGCCCAGTCCCCCAGTTAGATAATTAACTTCACTTACCCCAATCAGCCTTCTCCGTGTAACTAATTGCTGGAAGAGTGACCAGAGTGCAGACTCCCCTGTTAACTCCCTCCACTGTCAGAGGCCGGTATCAGAAAGACAGCCCCGCGCCAGCCTAGGCCTCTGGGGAGGTGAACCACTTTTATAGATATCACAGTTACTAACTGAATAACAGCAATAAAACAATAAGACTTAGTGTTTATATGGTGGTTTTTGTCATCAAAGCTTTTCACAAATATAAATCAAAGAGACCATGAGCTCATGTTTTGAACTGGAAATTAAGTACCATGCTGCAAATATGGAAGACCCTGTATGATGAGACTTCCCTCCTCCTGACATCCCATGTTTTTCTGGTCTAGGCAACGAGATAGGAAAGTCTTGCTGATGGGCAAAGAGAAACATATTAGGTCATCAAGTCACACTTGCAGGAGCAATGCAGGATTGCTCCCTCTAGTATATTTTCTGCGGCTTTGTCTGGTGTAGTTTTAAACATCGTATGCAACTGGGCTTCCACCACATCCCTTGGAAAATTAATTTTCAAAAACGTTAATAATTCGTTACTTTATCTACACAAGTTCCAAGTAACTCACAAGGAAAAAGTGGCTACACTTTGGAATCCAGGCTCAGTGGAGCAACTTATAACTATATCAGGAGACTGTGATGCAGTTTGGACATTGAGCCCAGAGGAATTGTTGAGCACTGAAATGTCAGACTCTGCTGATCAAACTTGTACTGGTTTTGCTCTTGTTTTAGACTCATTTGCCTTCAGCTATTTCATATTCCTACAGGTTGCTTGTGAAAGGAAGCCAAGTCTTATGTGACTTCAGTTACACTCACTGTTGGTATTAGACTCCCTTTGCTAACATTTGCACACAGAGATTTTAATATACTGCATTGGCTAAAGTACTTATTGCTGCATTTTTCATTGTTTTGCATTGGGTATTGTGATTGCAGAACTTCTGTCTATTCTGCACAAAAGATCTTTTGATATTATTTAGTGGGTTAATGAGGGCTTAACAGAAAGCTTCTAGCAAGGGATAATGGGGCTGATTATATAATGGCATCTTTTTAAAAGTAACTTGGCTTGACTTTACTAAGGTTATAGTGAGCTCCAGACAGCTGAGGTTCTGGCCTATTCAAGGTAGTAATGTGGTGGAGAGATGTAGTTCGCTGTGCAACTGGTGCTCTATAGGGTTTAATTTTAGATTTAACTGCTCTAATTTTAGGTTTAACTTCTCTCACAGCACAGGACATTCAGGATGGACAATAACTAAGGCTGTCAATTAATCACAGTTACTCATACAATTAACTCAAAAAAATTAATCGCGATTAATTGCAGTTTTAATTGCACTGTTGAACAAGAGAGACTACCAATTGAAATTTATTAAATATTTTGGATGTTTTTCTACATTTTCATATATATCTTGTATTCTATGTTGTAATTTAAATCAGTGTATATTTTGATTACAACTATTTGCACTGTAAAAATGATAAACAGAAGAAATAGTATTTTTCAATTCACCTCATACAAGTACCATAGTGCAATCCTTTTGTCCTGAAAGTGCAACTTACAAATGCAGATTTTTTTTTGTTACATAACTGCACTCATAAACAAAACAATGTAAAACTTCAGAGGCTACAAGTCCACTCAGTCCTACTTCTTGTTCAGCTAATAGCTAAGACAAACAAGTTTGTTTACATTTTTGGGAGATAATGCTGCCCTCTTCTTAGTTACAATGTCACCATAAATTGAGAACAGGCATTTGCATGGCACTTTTGTAGCCAGCACTGCAATGTATTTATGTGCCCTTCATGCTTCAGCCACCATTCCAGAGGACATGCTTCCATGCTGATGATGCTCGTTAAAAAAATAATGCGTTAATTAAATATGTGACTGAACACCTGGGGGGAGAATTGTATGTCCCCTGCCCTGTTTTACCCACATTCTACCATATATTTCATGTTATAGCAGTCTCAGATGATGACCCAGCACATCTTGTTCATTTTAAGAACACTTTCACTGCAGATTTCACAAAACACAAAGAAGGTAGCAATGTGAGATTTCTAAAGATAGCTACAGCACTGGATTTAAGAATCTGAAGTGCTTTCCAAAAACTGAGAGGGACAAGTTAGGAAACATGTTTTCAGAAGCCTTAAATGAGCAACACTCTGATGCAGAAACTACAGAACCCGACCCACCAAAAAAGAAAATCAACCTTCTGCTGGTGGCATCTGACTCAGATAATGAAAATGAACATGCGTCAGTCCACACTGGTTTTCGAGCCAAACCAGTCATCAACATGGATGTTGTCCCCTGGAATGGTGCTTGAAGCTGGCACATAAATATCTTGCAACACCGGCTACAACAGTGCCATGAGAACACCTGTTCTCACTTTCAGGTAACATTATAAACAAGAAGCAAGCAGCATTATCTCCTGCAAATGTAAACAAACCTATTTGTCTGAGCGACTGGCTGAACAACAAGTAGGACTGAGTGGACTTGCAAGCTCTAAAATTTTACATTGTTTTATTTTTGAATGTAGTATTTTTTTATGTAATTCTATATTTTTAAATTCAATTTTCACAATAAAGAGATTGCATTACACTACTTGTATTAGGTGAATTGAAAAATACTATTTCTGTTGTCTTTTTATGGTGCAAACACTTGTCATCAAAAATAAATATAAAGTAAGCACTGTACACTTTGTGTTGTGTTGTAATTGAAATCAATATATGTGAAAATGTAGAAAACATACAAATATATTTAAATGAATGGTATTCTATTATTGTTTAACAATGCGATTAATTGTGATTAATTTTTTAATTACTTGACAGCCCTAATAATAACTTTTAAACACTGTACCTTTCTGAAATGCAATGTAAATATATTTTCAAAAAGCCCACAGAGCCTAAAATATTTTACTTAGAAAATCAGGTTCTCAGGACCTTAATTTTTCAAGGCAACCTCTACTTTTACAATTCATAGTAAAGTATATAGCAGCTAAGATGGACTCCTGAACATCTGAATGTCAGTGGTAAGGGTTTCCTCTAAAAATCCTGCTGATGCAGCTTTCTCTTCATTTTTGGCTGATCATATCAAGTTAGTACCCAATATGTTATATAACTAACATGAGAATGACTACACAAAATGTCAAATATGTCAAAATGTCAAATTTACCTTTTATTTGAAATTTTATTCCTGCTATATATTTCAGTGGAAATATAAATTTTTATATTGTAACACATCTAATATTAAATCTGCAATAAAACAATACCAAAGGATACATATTTCCATTTAAACATGCAAGAGTAATAAAGTGGAAATTTTCCCTGCTTACTCATTTGTTTATTGGACATCTTCTAGACCAGTCCATTTGCTTGGGTTATTGTTACAGCTGGTCAAAAACAGGAATATTTTTTGTGCAAAAATGCTTTCATCAAAAAATTTAAAAATCCAAATTTTTTCAACCAGCTCATTATAGTTTCTCCCAGCCTTCAGTGGGAGACAATAAAAAACCTTTTGATGACATCATGCCCTCATACACAGGGTCTAGCTGAAAGAGGGGGTCTAAACTATTAGAGGAAATTTAATATAATTAACAGGTACACACAGTTTCAGTCTTCTAGACCAGTGGTTCCCAAACTTGTTCTGCCGCTTGTGCGGGGAAAGCCCCTGGTGGGCCGGGCCGGTTTGTCTACCTGCCGTGTCTGCAGGTTCGGCCGATCGCGGCTCCCAGTGGCTGCGGTTTGCTGCTCCAGGCCAATGGGAGCGGCTGGAAGCGGCGGCCAGTACGTCCCTAGGCCCGTGCCGCTTCCAGCAGCTCCCATTGGCCTGGAGCAGCGAACCGCGGCCACTGGGAGCCGCGATCGGCTGAACCTGTGGACACGGCAGGTAAACAAACCGGCCCCGCAGGGGCTTTCCCTGCACAAGCAGCAGAACAAGTCTGGGAACCACTATTCCATACCAATCCAGATCCAGAATTCCCAAGAGCAGTACATATTTTTCAATTAGGAAAGATCAGTATCTAACAGCCGCATGCAACACCATCCTACTAAATGCCACAGACACCAATGCACCTACACTGATTTAGTGCCTAGAAATGGTATGTACTTGGGTCCAGTAGCTACCTTACAGGTCTCCAACAATGCCTCTCTTCTCTGTTTCCATGACAATGCTATTCTCACACCAAGGGACTAAAGGCTGTGGGATTTCACCCAAGTTAAAGTAAGCACCTTTGATGAGTTCTTTGATCAATTTTGAGATGGGTGTGTGGCCTTTCCTTGGCCCTTGACATAGAATTAACCACCTATTAATTTGTTAGTCCTGTCTGAGCAAAAGGCTCTATGGATGGCCAGGCAATCTAGCCTGGCATCTGTGGTCAAAACTTTCCAACTTACAGGGCACCCCTTTGATATGTGTTCACCAGTCAGACTCCACTCCAGGGGTCCCAGTACCTTTGGAAGGAGTTCTAGTCAGTTAGTTCTCTAAGTATATTTACTATTGGGACAGCAGGAACACCTGGGTTGGTTACATACAAATGGGCTGAAGGAACAACTGGGAAACCCCTTGGAAGCCCACTGCCATTAAGTCTAAGACCTGCAGACTGTATGATTCTGTGACTTGCAATATGGATTTTTGCAATCTGAGTGACTCACCAGCTGTGGATGCCCCACCCAGCATTATTCTAGGTTCAAATCTGTGTGAAATTCTATAGACTGTACCCAGCTGATGGATTTCATGCATTGGTCTGCACTTCATCAGGCCATTTGCATGGAGCTTGCAGATATACCCAGGGGTATGAAGGGAACTGAAACAGCTGAATCCTCTAGTTTCTAAGATGATTCTATTCCCTTTTTCCTGGCCAGAGGGCCTCTGCCTGTGCTAAGATGGGTGGCACCTCCTGACTATGTAGGCCTGTCCTGAGGCAGGCCTTGGTTCATTGAGCCCGACAGCAGCTGCTCAGTCTTTGCCATCTCTTTCTCTGAAAAGAAGCCCACTTTTGAAGGACAGAGTAGCCAGTCTGGTTTAGACTACTGGTTTGCTGCCCACTACTTTGAACCACAGGAATCTCTTTGCTGAAACAGAGAAGAACAAACAGCTATTCTGATATTGTACGTGGGGATCCCAGATGTACCCCAGTGCTGATGCCAGGAATGCAGGCCTATCTGATTGTCCCTATCCTCTGGGGACCTGGCTAGACTGTTGCAGACATCTGACCGCTGCCCTCAATGTGCATGCTATGACAACCCAAGCCTGCAGCACCAAATCCTAACCCTCTTTCAGTCCAGCGGTTTCTTTAGGGCTGCTTCTCCTCCCCCCACTGCCATAGTTCCACTCATTGTGACCCCAGAGATGGCCTCATCCATCAGTACTCAACCCACAACGGCCTGGGAGGATAAAGAGCTCTAATATTCTAAATATAAAATGGAGATAGTAGTACTTACCTTCCCCACAGAGGTTTTGTGAAGCAACAGAAGGTGCTAAGTATTATTATCCTATTGCCACACCCTACTTGCCTCACTTCTTCCATTGTTATTGCCTAAGTTCACCCCTTATTAAAACAACTCAGTGTTGTAACAGCTATGCACTAGAAGTAATTATGTGATAGTGACCATATACAAATAAGCCATACTGTATTGCTGTGCATCTTAGACAATCTACTCAAGCTCAGGAGTCCAAGTACACAACGGTACACACTACGCACTAGATGTCAGTGTCTGGCCCAGGTATCCAAATGCTTTCTTTCATCCAGGAAATATATGACAGTCTTACCAAATCTCTTTGAGTGATACTTTCCCCTTAATTATGCCATACAGTTGCACTATAAACTTCCAAACTCTGTTCATGAAAGCAAGCAAGCCAGAGGGTAACAAAATATCAGGATCCAATGGGGCTCAATAATAAGCCTAACCCTAATTTGTAAAGATTTTGAGAAATTCTTAAACAATGATTGATTCAGAAGGATCAGTAGTTTCAAATCACTAACTTTGCTAAGCTTCCGAGACGGTTAAAATGTAACAAGAAAGTCTATTGCATGAATAAAAAATTACATTTTACATAAATTAAATATATAATTCGATTAAATATGTTTATGTCTTTGCAGTGACATTTAAAATAGGAAGTGTTCATTTTCTGTTTTGAAAGGGGAAAAAACTCTTTCAAATGTAATTTGAAGCTGTCAAACCAATCTTCTTTACAGATCTTTTAAATGTCACATACCTTCGAAAGGGGGTGGCAGATTCCTTTTAAATATGCAATTGCAAACTAAGTCCAAGCTAAATCAAGAATTTATTAAAATATGCTACTGACATTTATACTGATTAAGTACAGCCCTTTACTTTCTTCCTTTTGATAGAAACCCTTACAAAAGATGTGTCACAAAATCTCATATTACCATACTTACTGTAATTCCATAACACTCAACCAGTCTTTACTAGGTGTCACACACACAACTAACTAGCAAAATCTGACTGCATGAAAAGAATCTGCCACTTGTTTTGTATGGAGGCTAATATGAAATTGTGGTCGCTTTACATGAAGAATTGTTGAGGGGGAGCTTCTTTGTTTTTATGATTTCTTACTAGCATGTCTGAAATTTATAATCAAAAATATTAACTGCACTTAGTTTAAATCAATTACAGCACTATACCTAATGGCTTTAAATGGAAGAGTGTATTAATCATAAGCATAAAGAAAAACCTACTAAAATTCAACTTTACATTAGTGACCTGTATGTTTTGTTTTATAATCTCAGTATCTATCATTGGGCCATGTTTTTAATTACTCTCAAGAAATGCTCTATTTCTTGTAATACAAAGGATAAAGGCCACATTTTAGAATGACTGTTACATATACTTGTTTTGGGGCTGGAGGTGGCGGCAGACATATTAGCTACAGGTGAACTTTCAAGTGGAACCACTATGCTAGCCCATGTTTTTAGTTTACTCCCTGTGACATACTGCACATTTTAGAGTAATACTTTCTGGAGTATAGAGAATTTAAACATATTTTTCTTCTCCCCTATCATCGTGCAGGTGAACTGTATGTGCATAACTCTCATTAGCATTAATGGAAGTTACCAAATAAAGTTCTCCCCTGTGAAGCAACATTAAAAGGAAGGCTACAGTGAGCCTGTGTTCTCACATTAGAAAACAAAATATACCTCCTATTTTTCTATACCACCACAGGGGAAAATGGAATGGAATGAAAGAGATTAAGCCACAATTCCAATATCAAATCTGTTTTGTACTCTATAATTACTCAACAGAATGCATATAACGGTTACTCCTAGAGCATAGGAATTTGTTGCACATTATTTAAAGATTTTATCTTAATGCTCTCAACTTCCTGGTGCATAACACAGCAAATTACAGCACAGTCCTCATAAAATCAATCTTGCTCAGCACCCAATACTGGCTTACTTAAAGCTTATACTCCATATTTAAAAACAAAAATTACTAACAGGAGTCTTAGTACAGCAAAACCATGCATCAGCGCCAGCCACTAAGGACATGAAACAGCAACTTGGCAGTAGTCTGTGCTGATCACACTGTGGGTCTTTTTTGATGCAAGCATGCCCTAAAATAGCCAGTGCTACAATCAGCATTTTCTGTCGCATTCACGTGTGACATTCACTTAGCCGGCACCGTCATTCCATAATGTGATTTTAATGTAGCCAAGAAAAGAAAAAGAAGAGGGAGGAGCTATGACCTGTTTGCATCTTAACATTGAGATGGTTGCTATGTACCTGACCCTGCTCCTACTGAAATCACTGGCAGAACTCTCGCTGACTTAAAGGCTGAGGTATGTCAGCAACCCTGAAAAATCAGGCCACCTATTTAGGTGCCTAAATATGGATGTAAGGGCCTAAACTTTGGCACCCAAGTTTGAACATTCTGGTCTACATCCCCACCGTAATCTGACCCCCAACATCTGGTATACTCTTCCACTGTAGAAGACATATGCCAATGTAGTTAACTTAGAAATGTCAATATAACAAACTTTTCCAAAGAAGAGCTTTTAAAGATTTCCTTCAACTCTGACGTTTCATTAGTCGATATAATGTTTTTTATTTTAATATTAAAGTATGGTCTTTCTGTGAAAGGGACAATAGTCATCCTAGAACAACTGCTGCTTCTCCCTACTGTAGCATCTGCCTTAAAGACAGTTATATTATCGGGCTCTTAAGCTACCCAGCGCTGGAAACAGTGTTACTTTACAAAACAACTCCAAGTGCACTGGAGAACAGACAGAATAATTTCTCAGTGGGAAAGAACTATGAATATCAACATGTAATCTCTTCAAGAGCAGCTACTCTTTATTTTAGAGATCTACCAGAGGTTGAGTCCTTTCAGTTTAGTCTGCAGATATAATATAGATGATCAGTGTAATAAATGCAGTTTCAGTAAAACCCCTGAAAGTTTAATACAGCTGTAGCCAAGCACACTACTTTTTTTTAAGTTTTCCAAGAGATGCAAAATAAGCCACTCTTCCATGTATAAGAGCTTCTTCTTCTGTTCCTCAAAACTGTAACTTCTTTGTTTCAAACTCAGGTCAGCCTGGTCACCAGAGGAGACCCTGCATAAAAAACTTCCAGCATGCCATTCTCAGTCGTAAAAATTCAGGCATAGCACAAGCAGAGACAGATGTTCGAAGACTCAGTGCCTATACTGTTCTGGGTCCTGATCCTCCAAAGCTGCATAATGCCACTTCAGCATTGCTGAACATCCTCATCTCTCAAAGTGAGGGTGCTCAGCATCTTGTAGGACTGGATCCTTTCTGTTCTTGTCCAAGACCCAGATCAGCCCTTTTGCTTCCAGGAACAGAAGGGATCTTTTGCTGGCCCACATTCCCATCACTGCAGAGGGAGAAGAGGTCACTGTTTTGACAGTAGCAGCATCTCCCCACTCCTTACACATGGCAAAAGCACTTCCACTAGGGCTATGCTGAATTTTGGGCTTACAGGAGCGGACAAAGCAGGGCTTTAACCTCTCTTTGTCTTCTGCAGATCTGTAATGCCCCCACATTGTTTCCATGGCTACTAACGCAGAAACGCCGGGGCTCCCATCCAAAAGTTACAGGGAAGGCAAATGAACAACACAAAGTGGAAGTCTTCCATTTAGTCAGCCCCTGCCCCCACTGATCTAGGGTTTCCTCTTCTTGTGGATCCTCCTAAATCCAGATGGCTGAAAACTCCACAGCTCCAAGCCCATCCTCTTCTCTGTACAAAGGACTCCAGTCAACCCTGAGTTATTTTCCAGCCTCTTGTAGCTCCTTGCACAGGTTTTATCAAAGAAGAGAGTACTCTGGATTAAGAGAGGATCCCTTTCCCCTTTTGGCTATTTAAAGAAAGGAAGAACTACTCAACAAATGTGTTATCAAAACATGATTTCCATGCTGCCACCTATTATGCCGTGAAGACTTGGAGAGAAGCATTAACTAGTGCTTGCATAGGTTGATGAAATGCCATTTATAGTCTAGATAGCATACTAAGCTGTCTTTTTTGGGGTTGGGGAGAAGGGCTGAGGTCAATACTAGTGTACTGCAGTTTGAAAAGGTATGAAATCTGTCTGATGAGTTTCCAGAAATTTAAATTAGGGAATGCTTTGCTGCCTGGCAAGAAAATCTTGGTTCCTTTGTTCAGAAATTTGTTTAGTTTTACGTAACCAGACATGCAGATGCTTCTATTTTACCTAGCAGAAGAAAATGATTATCAACCAAATAATTATCGATCAACGGCCTCCTCAGGTTCTGAAAAAGAATGGTTCATTTTAGAAGTAAAGTAGGAGGAGTCTGTTTTCAATATGAATTCAGTATCCAAATTTAGGTAACTAACCAGCAGTTGAGATGGATACTAGGAGCTCTGTGAATCTTCTCCTTACAATCTCCCCATAATGGCACAACCATAGCAGAAGGAAAGCTCAACTAGCCACAATCGGTGTGTGCCTATAGAACTATGCAAGGGCACTTTTATTGGTCAAACGCTGTATGGCTGAGACACCCAAGAGAGTCATAATGTAGAAGACTGTTTTCTTTACAGTGATAATTTAAAAAAACAAACAAAAAACCAGTTTGGGAATAAACTTGTCTGTTCATCTGCAATCAATCACGCTGCTAATTTTATTTCAAGATACTTTTAGCAACCCATGATTTTCTAGCACAGAGGAGGAGACACCGAAACTAAGGGCCCAACACAGTAAACAGTGCAGTTCTATAGTCACAGCATTTCAGAGAATTTAGTTCAATACAGTCAAATCAGTCAAATATAAACCTGAGTGAAGCACTATATGTTTTTAAACTCCTTTTTTCCTGTACACAATTGACCTCCAAGCCCTTAGGACTCAACAGTGAACAACTACGAGTTCTGTAGCCAGTTAAAGCTGAACGGCAGAATATATGACCTATAGCCAGAATTTTCTCTAAGTTCCTGCAAAGTCCTCCACAAATGGAACTCCCACAACATCTCCAGGAGCTCCAGTGCCAGGATCAGTTCCCTCTCTACATTTCAAAGTTTGCCCCTGACCTGTCAGCAACTCTTAACTTCATCAGCAGGCTGGCCCTTAAACTACACCACCTCTCAAGCTTGCTAGTTAAACTGAGCACACCAGTCCCACTTTCACTTCCATCTAAAACATTTACACAGTGCCACTGCATTCAGCAGCACCCCAATATTTAGATTCCCAGCTGACGCACAGTTTATCCTTTGTTGCTCATTTTGTTTTGGTTTGATTTGCAAGCAGAAGGGGAAAAGTGTCAGGTTAGCTATTTTAAAACATACTATATAACAAAAAAAACCTGCAGTGTATCTGATTATGCAGGCATTTCTCCTGCAGTAACATGATATGATTAATGTGAAAGACATTGGGGTCAGGTTATTTTTCCCGTGCAAAGCGTGCATTATTTTTTTATCCGTTTGCTTAAATTTCCAACTGAAACTTAAAGCCAACAAATCAGGGTGGCCTTCCCTTTTATTTCTCCTCCTCCTTCAGTTCTAGCCAATAGAATTATTTATTTAGTTACTTACTGTATCTGAAACGCCGTAAATTGCACTGCTACCTAAGTCACAGAGGGAATTCCTTTAAACATGTACTGTAAGTAAAAATCCAGAAATAACCTTCGGCAGCCTACAATAATCATCTACACAACAAATTCATTTTCATTCCTGCTTTTAAACTAATCTTCCAGCTAACAAATCAAAACAAGTACCAAAACGCAATTATTCCATTGTGATAATGATCTTCTAACACTTGGATTGTACCTATGCTTATTTGCTCCCACCAAACAGGCTTTTGTTAAAGTTGTACTGATAGGTGCAGAGGACAATGGGGTGGTGGTGGAGGTAATACAGGGAAACAGTGCAACTTGGGTCCGATTGTCCATTGCCCTGCACCTTTTGTATTCAATTACACTAGTGTAAGGTTGGTGTAAAATGCTGCCAGATCAGAATGTTAATATAAATTACTTTACAATCTTCAGGGCAATGGAGAATCAGGCCTCCTGTGAGTACATGATCCTAAAAGATGGCTACACTACCGCAAGAAATGCAACTGCAAAATGAAGTCAGGAATGAATCTGGTATTAATTGGATCAGAAGGCCAGGAAATGTTTTGCAAAAGACATTCATACAGGACAGCTGTAGCCAACATAGGTTTTACCCTCTTTATGAATCTACTTCTTGTTTCCTGAAACTAGCCCTCATCATTAATATCAAACACACTTCATCTGCTTGTCTTTCCTCCTTATAGCTCATATGTTAATGGTGCATCATAATTCAGACAGCTGGTAATCTTCCACAAGACCACATCACACCAGCGCCAAATATAGGGGAAAAGTTCAGTGTTTATACTGAAAAACATGAACAACTGACTTTAACTCAGGTCTGGGATGAACAAGGTAAATGACATGGATAAATGAAACCAAACAAAAATATTGACATGTCAGATTATGTTATTTCATATCGTCTTGTAAAGGGACAGAAGTAATACAACAGAAGATGGACAGCGTCAATAAAAAGCTAGATGCAATGAGCTAAAAATAAAACACACACAACTAAACTTGACTCAGCTGCCTGCCTCTTGAATAATCAAATGCACAAAACTTGGAGAAAAAACTACAGTAATTAATTTACATATTCAGTATGGTAACACATATGCTGTATCACAGAAAAGGAATCACATCAAAAGGTAAAAGGTATGTATCAGAATCATAAAGGTGCAACATTCTTCGGCCAAGAGTCCAAATACTACATTGAAGGTGACAGTTATGGCCCAATCCTGCAAGATACTACTTATATCTTGAAAGATATAACTAGTACTAAATATCTGATCTACTAGATATACTAGATCAGTGGTCCCCAATGCAGCGCCTGTGGGTGCCATGGCGCCCGCCGGGACGTTTTTGTGCACCCGCAGGACACACCAGCGCCGACGGTTCTTGCCACTGCTGTTTTTCAGCAGCATTTCCGCGGTCGGTTTTCCAGCAGCCGCACTCGGTGGCGGCATTTCAGCGGCAGTGTGTCCAGCGCCCGCCACAGCTTTCTGTGATGTTCACAAATATACACTAACATTTAAAGGGTTAACAGTTTAGGTTCTGATACAGCAAAGACAAACACATGCTTAACTTTATGCACCGTGGGTAGTCCCATTGACACACTACTCACAGTGCATAAAGTTAAGCATGCCTTTGATGGATCAAGATCATAAGACCCAATTAGTGGGTTCTTTCACTGGCACTACGCCTCAGAAATGCACCCACATCTCAAAAAGGAATAAAAAAATGGAGTGTTAGTTTGAATTCCTGTTCATTCCCACTTACTGCAGTGCTTCTAAATTTAAATCTTTATAGTTTAACAAAAAATCACTTGGTGCTTTTTCTTTAAGTTTCTAATAAAACTGGACTGTCAGAAGGAAACTTGCCACAATAGACCATGCTATGGACTGGATAAGTAATAAAATCCCTAAAATAAGGGGGGGAGGGGGAATTATAATGAAAATGACGATGCATCCCTAACATAAGGGGCCCTGTAATTTCATTACATTGCTAAGCAGGTTTTTTCCTTTACTCCAAATACCTGGATGCCACTTGAAGAAATAAACACAAACTGCAACATACATATTATGTATAGGCACATAAAGGATGACAGAATAACATCTCTGAAATACAGTTAAATTCCAATCTATGATGAATCAATCCTGTTAGAGTCATTAGGTAACTGTTGCTAAATGAGTGGCCAGAATCTTCTGAAGCTCATTCTAACTGATCCTATCTCTGAGTTTTTTCTGTATTTTTTTCCCTTCAGTATGTTCTGCTTTACAGTATTCAAAACAAAAGTGACATCCTTCCCTGTTTGATGACACAGAAGCTGACTTTAACAGTGCATTGCTGGCTAATGCTTATATTGCACTGGGAATCAAATGACATGGATTATTTCCCCAACTCTGACACAGACTTGATATGTGATCTTGGGCAGTTCACTGAACCTATTTATGCTTTGAGATCCTCGGGTGAAAAAGCTCTTGGAAGTGCTAGTATAACATCTGTTAGAAACTCATTCCCCAACACTGGCTGTTTATTGAGTTTGTAAGAAAGGTAAGAAAAATCCATAGGAAAAAGGCTAGTATAATAAACTTTAAGTAACAGTAACACTTACCATTGTTATGGCTCTACTTCTGATTTCCAAGATCTGCCCCATATGCCCCAGCAAGTTAGTCACATTCTGAACAGATTCAATGTTCTTTGATTAATCTCCACACAAGTTATTTTATCAGCTCACTTCTTGGCCTTCTGGCTAAGATCAATGGGAATATTATATTCCCTATGATTTGAGAGGCCTTTCCCACTCTAGCTACGATGATGTTACAGTGGTTATCATTAAACCCCCAACACTTGGTAAGAGTTACCATACCCTGGGAGCACAGACAGCTTCTGAAGGCCTCCACTAATCCTGGGATTTAGAAATAAGGAGAAGAGCCCCAGATTTCATTAAAATAGAATTTCTAAGTCTCTTTCTTACAAAGATATCCTTGAAAATTGGAACTGATCACTAGGGCTGAACTCTTGTCACTGATTTCAGTTACTCACAGCCCCCTCACAGTCAACCGGGGCTGGCTTTTGCGACCTGGGACAATTATAGCCAGAGGTCCTTTATTTTTAGGCAGATTCCAGATGAGCTCAGAACTGTAGGGGGCACTGCTGCCTAGGTTACCAGGGTTGGCACTGGACTCCCACAAGCTCCAGATCAGCTTGCTCACAGCAGCTGAGACATCTCCTTTGTTGAGCAGCCAGAGCCCGGCAGCTCAACTGCATGTAAGGCAGTATGGCCTGCCCTAGTGGGCCGATCGACTGACTCAGACAGTAGCACTGATACCTGCTGCCTCGGTAGCCTTTGTCAAGCCACATAAAGCAAGATTTACCTACCTGGGTATCTCAAGTTAGTACCTGCAGATTTATAATCCTGAATGCCTGCAATTTCCAATTTCTATTTAATTATAAAAATAGGATTGTGGGTGCAACTTATGATAGACAAACATAAGTTTATTTTCTTCTCTTTGGGAGGAGTATGTATAGGAACCAGTAATACTTTTTCTAAAGGAAGTGAGGAGGGGGAAGCTGCTAGCTTAGTGCTTCACAGGCCTGGCAAAAAATGTTAAAGCCGGCCCTTGTGGTATCTGAGATAGCACAGCTTCCCCCTATTATTTAGAACAGGAAATTACTGTGGAAACTGTTCTTAAAAACTGTAAGCTCATCAGAGCAGGTGCCATATCTTCCTTTGTGTTTCCACAGTGCCTAGCACAATGGGACCCTGGTCCCAACTGGGATGCCAGGGAATACCACAATATAAATATTACATAATTAACACAACCGGAACCTGTAGGTACTATCTTTAGACTGAAGTGCCATCAATCAGAATATCACCATCCAATGGACTCCAAGATACAGTTTGTCTTATTTTCTCAGGTTTGCAATCAGATGGTGAATCTGCTCACCCTCCATACACATTCAAGAGTCTCCTTCCTCAACCAACTAGTCAACAAAATAGGAGAAGATAAAGACCAGCAAGACATACTTAACTAGCAGGTGTGACATGTGGAGTCACATGCATTCATCTGCTTCTTTACTGAGGTTGCAGGGAGGAAGGGGAAGTCTCCCACCTAGTTGTGGAGACACAAAGTAATCTGATCGATGTCTTGGAAGCAACATGAGAACAATGCTTCAGTCATCAAGTCGGGTAGAAGACAGCAGAAAGAGGAAACACCTGTATCTATGGGTAAGCTATTTCTGATGGCACGGAGCACTGGGATAGGATGTGTCCTGAGATAGGTAGGACTAACTAAGGGTGGACACAAATATCCCAGGCATACAGCAGGACAGGAATATTCAGACTAAGCCTGTATCAAGTATGTAAAAAATCCTTAAACAGAGCTATAAATTTCAATCCTTTGCAACATTGGCCAATGATAATATATCCATAGCTATCCCTTGCAAAAACTGCTCTTCTTTATCAGACTTGCCCACAATCCAGCACGTATTCAGTGCACATCTTCAGGGCTGCCAGGGGCAGTATCACATTTGGAAGGACTTTGCTGACTGGAGCCACTGTTGAGCATCTCATTGTTTTAATGCGGAGTTTGGAAATGTTTGGATTATACATACATCTGTCCCTTTAACTTACACCTTGGAGGATAAAGCTGAGCATTGTGCAGCACGCAAATGGAACATGGATGTCTCTCTCCATGGAAGACTCCCTCCTCCCCCACAGTAAATTAAATAGCTTGCTAGCTGGCTATCAATACAAACTGAAGCCCGTCTGCCACATACATACGTACGTGTGTGTATGTGTGTGGCACTGCTTATCCATCTACAAAACACGCCACATGCCAGCTGTCTGACTTACGCTAAGTTGGAAAAGAGGCAAGAGGATTGGGGTAGAGAGTGGGGGGAAAACAAAACAAACCCCCAGCACAGTTTAAAAGATTTCTTCCTGCTCACCGTTTTTATTTGCTTTTTTCCAGTTTCCATAGGAATTGTCTTCTCCCCCACTCTACACAGTGCTCCTTATTGTTAATAAGGCAACACTTGGTGTATATCCAGGAGTTAATTCTGAGTTTCCCTCTTAGGTACTCACCTACCCTTTTTCCGATTACTTGTTAACTCCCGAGCCAAGTTATTCAATGGGAGGCAAAGGAGCTCAGGTGGGATAGGTAGGGAGATGAGACTGCTTGCATCTCTCAGTTCTATGTGTCACAAGGCTCCCCCAAGAAGTCATATGGTAAATACAAAATGTTTTAATACCCACCAATCTATTCCAAAAATGCCACGAGACACACACAGAATCTCATTATGCATGCTGTCAACAGTGTGTCACCTGAATAGAGAAGTAAGTTTTTAAATTTTAACTGCATACACTAAATACTGTGATACATATATACTTTATTTGATTTACTGCTCCGCAATGCTTTTCTTCAATCTCTTGAAGGTAATTTTTCTCTAAAGCACAACTGCTTAATTGGCAAGTGTACAAAATGTAATTACATTGCGTACAAGTTACAATATTGCTTATGGGAATATCACTGTTCACGCATTCTGCTTTATTTTGTGTTTAATCTCTATTAAGAGATCTGTATGAAAATAGATAGGTGCTCCTGATTTTATAAACATGACATATCATTCAGTCATTTCCCTACTAATCCAAGCCTAAATGCAATCCAAAAAAAAAAAAAAACCCATCTTGGATTAGTTCAGTACAGCTGAGTTAATAACAAAAGTCTTATATTTTCCTCTAAAGAAAGTTCAGTACTGGGACATCAAAAAAGCTGAACCTCTCTGGGCTTATGTTTGTCATGTCCATTATATGAACAAAATGGTAAGAGGCAAGAGCATTGTACAAAGGAATATTTGGCTTTTAAGGATATGAAACCAAAACCCTCAAAACATTTCCCAACAGGATCTTGGCCATCACATCTTTATTGTAAAAGAGGCATAAGAATGCAGTGCAGCTTTACAGAAATAGATGTCTAATGCCAACTCTGTGAATAGCACCTGATATACTGAAGTCAACAACAATCAATGAATGCGGCCTTTATCTTGTGAGCTCTCTTTTCTGAGCAGAGTATCAGATTAATAATACACATCTTTCTCTTAGTTGAGAGTCCTATCAGTCATTCAACCTGCAAGCTATTCTGCATTTGAGTATACTTGTCTTATGCCCCTAGATGACCTTCACTCGTCAGACTATCACAGTCCTGATTGCAAATGTATCCAGTTATGCCATTTTGCACTAAGAATTATTAACACCATAATAGGCCCTGATACTGCAAACACTTAAGTGTGAGTAATTGTACGCATATGAGTAGACCTGTTTGCAGATGGGCCTTACTGTGTACTCTGGTTAAATATAACAACATTGGTATTATACATAAGTGCCTTAAAGGTTTGTTTCATTTGCATGAATCTTGAGATTAATGTTGTTTGTTTGTTTAAGCTAATGCACATAAAGCCAAACGCCTAAAATGTCTTCAATTCAAGATCTGCTTTACTATTGTGTTTTTAATTCCACTGGCAAGTTCATATTTTGCTCCAATCTCACTGTAAAGAAATGAAGTTGTCCAGTCTACAATATTTTGAACTACTTAAAAAGTTACAACGTACATCAGTATTTGTTATTGTTTATCCAGTCACAGTTTGATCTGGTTTACTTCTTTCATTATGACACAGCTTTTAATATGTTCAGTTTTAGACTTAAAATGCGGTTCCTGTATATTCAACGGATGTCACGCAAAAAGCTTTAGTGCCTCAAAGGCTTTTGTGAAGTAAGTGAAATCCAGCTGTTGATTTTTTTTAAACTAAAAATAAATGTCTTTCTTGATAACTCCAGCCTCACCCTTAACAGCTAATGCTCAGCCGCACAAAGTGTAGATAAAAAAAAAGGATGTAAACATTCTTAGAGTGCTCTTTCTACAGTGTTTTGTGATGCATGATAAAGTATGATCTCAATACTATGTGGAGTCTTAGGAAGCTTAGAGTGCATACAAAAGGTTACAATCTCAAAACCCAACTTCTTACCCTGTCAGTTGGAAAGGTGCCCAGACATAAGTAACACTATTCAAAATCTCGCTTTAGAAGACTTGAACTGTGGTTTTAAATTGTTCATTTTTAATTGTTTTGTACTTGTTCTCTTTAAAATGCAACACACACTCTCTTTTTTGTTGCATTGGTCACACTATCACAGTTTATTTAAATTTAAGATCCATTTTAGACCCCATTTCAGTCATTTGTACTTTTTTTCAAAAGTTGATCATGGGTGCTGGGGGGGGCGGGGGTTCCCGCAATTATGATGGCAGCTAAAACGTGTTTTAAAGTTTAAACAAGTTCATTCAGTTGTGTAAATGACTTGACAATCCAGTAAGAAATTTTTTTCCAGACATTTTCTGCACTTAAACTAAAGAAGGAAAGTTCATATTTGACACGTGTTGTCCCACATATGGAATGTGACCTTTGCTAATTTCTTGTCTGTTTGAGTCCACAGTGGTATTTACCAGGTGCTGACACTGCAGATAGTTCATCATTCTCATTGCTGCAATAGATTTTTAAGATCTTGAGGACTTAACAATTGAGCAAAGAGAAGAGTACAGAATTAAGACTCTGCAATCTTTACTAAGTGTTATTCACTAAAGGACAGACTCTGCAAACTTTTACCCTTGTGAGAAGGCCTTATCCTATGTGAGTAATCCTATTGAAGTAGACTGGAGATGCAGGTCTACAGCACCTGTGGAAACCGAGCAATTTTCATTTAAATGTCAATCTTTTTATAGATGATAAAGTCAGAAGGGATCACTGTCATCACCAAGACTGACCTCCTTAATAACACAGGCCTTAGGAGTTCCCTGAATACATTCCTGTTTGAACTAGAGCCCATCTTTTAGAAAAACAACCAATCCTGATTTAAAAATTGGCAATAATGGAGAATCAACCATAAACTTTAGTAAATTGTTCCAATAATTAACTACCCCACACTGTTAAAAATTTGTGCCATACTGTTACTCTGATTTTGTCTAGTTTCAGCTTCCAGCCACTGGATCATGTTATACCTTTTCTGCTACATTGTAAAGCCCTATATTATCAAATTTATTTTCTCCACGTAAGTACTTACAGACTGTGATCAAGTAACCTCTTAACCTTTTCATTGTTAAAATGAACAGACTGAGCTCAAGTGTATCACTATAAGGCATGTTTTCTAATTCTTTAATCACTTTGATGGCTCTTCTCAGAACCTTCACCAATTTATCAACATCCTTCTTGTATTGTAGACACCAGAACTGTACACAGTATTCCAGTAGTGGTCACATCAGTGCCAAATACAGAGATAATATAACCTCTCTACTCCAATTCAATATTCCTATTTATACATCCAAGGAATACATTCAACCTTTTGGCCACAGTGTGCACTGGGAGTTCATGTTTAGCGGATTTTCTATCCTCCACACCCCCCATATTTTTCTGTCTCTTAATCCCAGGATAGAGGCCCCCCTGCATTCCTTATTCCTAGATGTATACATTTACAATCGGCCATATTGAAACACAAAATATTTGCTTGTGTCCAGCTTACCAAGTAATCCTGATCATTCTGTATTAGCAGTCTGTTCTCTTCATTATTTACCACTCCCCCAATCTGTATGTCATCTGCAAATTTTCAGTGATGATTATGTTTTCTTCCTGGACATGAATCAAAATGTTAAATAGTATAGGACCAAGAACCAGTCCCAGAAGCACTCCATTAGAAACACCTGCTCAATTATGATACCCTGTTTACAAACTACATTTTGAGATCTGTTAGCCAGTTTTTAATCCATTTAATATGTACCATGTTGATTTATATCACTCTAGATTTTTAATAAAAATGTCATACAGTACCAAGTCAAATGGCTTACAGAAGTCTAAGTATATTACATCAACACTACTTTCCATAAATCCATGATGACTGACATTAATAATATTACCTTTCTTTAATTTTTTTTATATATTGAGTTCTGTATCAGACGTTCCATTATTTTGCTCTGATCAGCATCAGGCTGACAGGCCTTTAATTGCCCAGATCATACCATTTACCCTTTTAAAACACTGGCACATTAGCTTTCTTCCAGTCCTCCGGAACTTCCCCACTGTTGAAGACTTACTGAAAATCAAAATTAACAGTCCAACAAGCTCCTCAGCCAGCTCTTTTAAAACTCTCAGATGCAAGTTATCCAGACCTGCTGATTTTAAAAAGGCCTAACTTTAGTAACTGTTTAACATTCTCCTGAGTTATTGTTGGAATGGAAATTATTTCATCGTATGATATAAATGTATCATGTTTTTTTCCCAAATACAGAACAGAAATATGTATTGACCACTTCTGCCTTTTCTGCATTATTCTTGACAATTCTACCACTTCATTCTAGTAACAGACCAACACAATGTTAGGATTCTTTTTGTACACAATGCACTTAAAATACTCCTTATTGTCCTTCACTCTTCCAGCCATAGATTTGTCCTCATGTTCTTTGACTTCCCATATCAAATTTCTACAGTTCCTAGCTTCTGATTTATATTCATGACCATCTTGCCCTATTACGTACCTATGTTTGAAAATTTTGGCTGTACTGCCACAGATAGATACTTTTAAAAAAAAATGCATAAACAGCCTGAAAAACACCAGAACAAAGGCTGGAATGGAGGTAAGCGAAGGGATGCAACATGGAAAAAGGAAGTTTTGAGAATAGTTTTCAAGAAAGAGATTGAAGAGTCATGGTGTACCAGGTCAAGCAGGATATTCTCAGAATAAGGGGTGGCATGAGGAAATTCACATAACCAACTGTGGGAAGAGGTGACAATGGGCCTGTTCCTGTGAGGTGCTCTGGCCTCAATTCTCAATGAAATCAAAGTCAATGGGATATAAGGGATGCTCAGCAACCCGTAGGATAAAATCTCTTTGTCATCACTTCCCACAAGTGGCTCTGTATAATACTCAGGGTCAGGTGGGTCAAAGGGCAGTCCAGATCAGTGGTCAGAGTTCACATAAGCGGTTTGATAGCTAGGAGATCCAATCCAAGGAGAATGTACAGCGAGGTAGTTGGCAGGGTCAAGTGAGATAACAAGGCAGGGCCCAAGCAGCAACTAACAGGCAGTGGCTTGTTGCTCAGACAAGGCCAGAAAGGAAGCAAAAAGTCTATATATTGTCACCAATCAGAGTCAACATCATGTGAAGCAGGATGCGGAATCCTGGAAGCTGGCCCACCCACATCTGTGAATTCCGCAGTAAATGAATGCATTGGTGTGGTGTGATGGCCAAGGCTGCTTCCCAAGAATCCAGTGGGACTGGGTACAAGGCCAGGGTTTGACACCAGGATTCTCACACTCTGGATTTCCTCATGCTGCCCCCATCTGGGAGTATCCTGCTGTACCATGAGGTTTCACTCTTTCTTCAAAATTCCTTTTTCCTATGTAGCCTTCCATCACTCACTCCGCCCCATGCAACTTTATCTGTTTGATACCTTGCCAAGTAACCAAGTACTGACTCCCTGGGCTTGTCCAGTATCTCTGCATTAATTCTATGGGAGACTTATTAAGTTTGATTCCAGCTTCTGATACATGGTGCTCCTAGGATTCCATAGAAACAGCCAAGTCACCTGCAGCCAGACCATCAAGAACTGTGACTGCGTCAGATTTCATACTCTAAGCAAAGTCTGGCCTGGTGTTTAGATTAGATGGGACACCTCCTCAAAAGAAAAAAAGTCTGAGAAGATACATTGTGAGTTGTTTTTTGTGGATCAGCCTACAACTGTAATTCCACCTCCTATGGAGACTCTTCCAAATGCGGGATTATACTTCATCCTTCCATCACCAAAAACTTTTTCATCTCTTTATTTTTCATATTTTTGCTTTTCAAATAATGCACAAGAAACCATGTGGAAATAAACTGTGCATCAAAACAGAAGCGTCAATGTACAAAAGTTAGGAAATTCAGAAAGTGCTCAGATATATATAGTAACCTCAAAACTGTCCCCTTGCATGCATATGTTGCAGTACTGTCATTTGTTGCACAAAATGAATGGTATGGAAAAAAAAAGACAAAAATACTACATCTGTGCTTCTAATGTTAGAAAAAGAGTTTCTGTTCTTTTCTACGACATTATATTACATACCTTTTAGTTTGCCATAGTCCTCTGTTTGTGATCTTACAACTATTGTACTACGGCTACATCTACACTACGGGCTAGGAGTGAGATTCCCAGCTTGCACAGACATACTTGTGCTAGCTCTCATCTGAGCTAACACACTAAAAACAGTAGTGTAGCCATGGCAGCACGGAGAGTGGCAGCGGTGGCACCATGATAGCAGCCCCAAGTACAAACCCATCTAAACCTTGTGGGCACATACTCAAGGCTGCCAGCACATGCCACGCCTGCTGTCGCTGCTACACAACTATTTTTAGTGTGCTAGCTCAGATGAGAGCTATCACAAGTATGTCTACAAGAGCTGGGAATGACACCCCCGACTCATAGTGTAGACGTAGCCTAAATGAGCAAAGGGTAGTATGGCACATTGGGGGCAAATAATACGGTGATGTACAACAGGATTTCACTTATTTCTGTAATCTTAGCATTACACATATTTTGTATTCCTGCATTTCATATATGTTGCGAGATCGTGTAATGAAAGACCCTATTATAATATACACTAAAAAAGGAAGGAGGAAAACCATGGTTAATGAGGATACCCTAACACCTAACATTTTCTGACTCTCGGGTATGTAAACTCTCACCCATAGTGCTGCATTTTAACACTTCTGAACACATAATATAGTATGTACTAGTGGCATTGGCTAAAACATACAACAAACATACACAAGTTACAGAAGCTTCAGATATTCTGCAAGAGCATGGAAACCAGATGAAACACTTTTACACATAAGAGACTGAATTTAAACTTGGGGCCGATTAGTCTAACTTTAGTTTAGATCTGTCGACTTTTCAATACAACTCCCAATATTTGGGCTAAAATATTTGCTCAAGTTTCAGATGGGGTAAATGGCCTGGGATCAAAGTACCAATTGGTATCTGATTCTCTCCATATGCCAATCCCACCAAAAAGTTTTCACATCATAAACGTGCAAAAATCTGTTTTTTATTATCCCTTGTAAAGGATCTCTTGTATTCAGTGTTGCACATGTTTAAAGAGAAATTTACATTTTTCCACCAACTAACACAAATAAAGAACACACACACAAATAAAACTAAAGGGTAAACTGATAAAAACCAAGAAACTGACACAGAGGGAAACCTGTTGTTAACCTACCCTATTTGCACTCGGTATTACAGCACACATGCTATGTAAAAAAATCACCCACTGTTCAGAGACCTCTGCAATAACTAGACATAGCAGGGTGGGGTAAGAGATAGAATTTCAGCCATAATTCTGATGCTCCTGCCTTTTGCCAGTTTAGGCCATATTCTTAAGGCTATGTTAAAAACAGTCTCTTTATGTGCTGGAACTCGTCTGATTTTTCATAATTACACAGGCTTATTTCCCCCTGCCCCCCACAAATCTTGCCTGAACAGGAGGCCAGGTAAAGTCTCTGCTCAATATCCAGAACAAAGTTCCTCTGAAATACAAAAATTAGGCACTGGTAGGGCTGTGCGGTTTAGCAGACACATTTCAAATATGAGCCCTGGGATTTCCCCTTTCTAGGCCATACAACGGGAAGCATAAAAGTCTTAACACCAGCTGAACACTTTACAACAGCAATGCATAATTACAGTCAGCCAGAGTTCAGTTCTACAGCACTTGGGATCCTAGACAGGGGGCTTGCCAAAACAATTCCCTAGAAAGTGCCCCTTTCCCCCCGCAGCTGGTTGGGAGGGGGAAGGCAGAGACAGCGCATCCCAGAAAAGCACTAGGAGACAGCAAGGAATCCTACTGTCCCCCTCCTAGCTGATGGGAAAAAGGGAAGAGATCTACACCATTCCTGCTGACTAAGGGAAGATGACTATCGCCCAGGCTTTGTCACTCACGGGAGGACAGAGCACTGTAAGCCCTTTCCTCCTCACCCTGGTAGATGAAAGCTCCGTTCCAAGCCGATGGGTGAAGTGTGGGTATTCTATACTCCCATCTACCATTCTGGCTATTAATAGGGATGGGGCTCTCTCTTTTGTCCTCTCTTTGAAGTTGATTATGGGGGTGGAGGAGAAAAAGTCACTGTTGCCAGCTCCTTCCTTGTCCTGCCTATACTGGGCATCTCTTTCCACGGCCCCAACCTCTTATTCGCCATTGGCTCTTTCCTCCCCCACAAAACCCTGCTGCCTCTTTATTTAGAAAACAAAAAAGCAGTTTGTAAATGTAGACATGGCCTCAGTAAACCCAGGTAGGCTCATTTTAGAGTCTCCTGTGGCTTTGTGCAGACTTGCTTACCACAGAAGACAGCTGTATTTTCAGAACTGAATCAGGGCCTAAAAATATACAGGACAGCATTCATTTAATAGTAGTTATTTTTGGTAACAACGAATCATTCTACATTATTCCCAGTCTCATTAAAGCACTTGGCTTCTCATAAACATTATGTCTCCACTGCACACATTCTCTAACCACACTGTGGTTCAGGGGTCTAGTTAAGTAATAATTGGTATGCATTGTCGCAAATAAATATCAATTGATTGTTTGACAACATTACACAAGTTTACACATGCTAGAGCGACTGCAGAGTCCTGTATTTGAAAATCAAGTCTCTGGGGCTATTCTACTGTCTATTTGTTTTAAATCTCTAACAGTCACCTCTGGTGCATTTCACACTTTTGTCCAAATGAGACAATGACTTTTGTGAAAAAGGACATTCAGAGAAAGGGGTGAAGCTAGGAGCCTCCAATCTTGCAACCGACTCAGCAGAGACAGACCCTTGTGCCCACACAGAACCCAAATGAGGCTCCACTGAAGCACAAGGCTCAAACTGTGTATGATCTTTGTCACAGCCGCTGCCCTAATTCTGTGTTTTGAGAGTCAAGGAAGATTCATTTCAAACAAATAAACCTAAAAACTTACTTAATTATTAAAATCTATTATTGACTTTTGTAGATTTTTTTTAATTGAATTTACATTTCAGTCCCCAAACAGCATTTATTTCTGCCAGATGTTTACTTTCACTCTTTCCGAAGATCAGGTATCTTAAAAGATTGGTCAATCGGAATGAAACAAAACATTTTAAAAGGTGGTTTTGTAAGACTCAAGACTAATACAAGTTTCCCCACATACACGTCTTCCAAGTATACAATTTCACAATTCATTAAACGCTGTCCAACCTGTGGCCCAGTGCCCTGCTCTCACCAGCGCACCAAACGGAAAGGGCTCCATGCAAAGCGGGAGAGGGGTATACTGTTCTGTGCAGCACATAATGGAATGTAAAACAAGTATACTTACAGCAACACACACAGCTCAAGACTGCGTGGCTCAGTGAGGCAAAGTTTCCATTGATGTCAAGGGCCATAAATAATCCTTTGGAAACTGAGCCTACTTAGGTGCTACTATATAGGGCCCAGTTGAGATCAGGGCCCCATAATGCTACACCTGAATGAAGACACAGTGTATGACTACACTAGAGTTTTTTACCTCAAATTAGGAACTCAGGGTACTTAACATATTTGTAAAGGCTAGTCTGGATACTCCCCACACATCTGTCCCCAAGTAACCCACAAATGTTCATATGCTGGAACAAACATGTGGGGAGGGTTCAGACACTTCACAAAACCAGGGTGGATTTGATTTAAATCAAATTGATTTAAATCACTAGACAGGAAGACTCGATTTAATCATGAATTTCTACATAAACGGACATTCTTGTTGTTTTAACCTCAATACATATTCTTTACAACTCAGAGATAGATGTAGGATTCATTTTTAGAAGGTACACACTATACATTTTTAAAGTGATTTATTTTGAAAACTTTTCACATTAGTTTTACAGCTATATCAGAAAATGAATGACTGTTTGGTTATTTCATTTACCAAAGGTAATTGAAGTAGACATTTATGAAGTCATTGGGAGGTGAACTATCTCCAGTTAAATGGGTTAATCATTAATATTTGGAGGATTTTCTTGCCATGCTGTATTAGGAGGAGAATAAATTGTTCTATTTAACTATTTCTCACCTCTATATATTATTTATTTATTTGAAAACATTTTTGTTGTTAACAAGCATGTTATCTCTGGAGACACAAATCCACAGTTTGAGAACTGCAAAACTAAGCATCTCTGATGGTATCTTCTAGACTGAGCACTGAGTCCCATTAGGTAGATAGAAAGATTAACCTAAATAATCTGTACAGAAGCCCCTGGAACCCCATAAGATTGGGTCCCTAATCCATGAACTATTGGAATTCATTTACAAACATTACATGAATATATTGTCTCAAACTATAGAATTCAAATCTATAATCCCTATTCCATGATGAGATAGTTTTAATTAAGCTATATTATAGCTAAAAAAATATCTTTAGATAGGTTTTTCCTCAAAAAACATTTTAGCAAAAAAATCCCATTTAAATAAAAAAAATCCAATTTTATTTTTTAATCATTGATTTTTATCCACCCTGTCCCAAACTTTTACAAATGTGTTAAGTACCTCTAATTATTTAGCAGTCAATAAACTTGAAGTAAAAATCTTTAGTTTGAATCAGCCCATAAGTCAGACAGACAGATAATCTAAACAACCAGTGACTCAAACAAGGTTACAGAGCAAATAAATAGCAACATTGGGATTAGAATCCAGGTCTCCTGACTCCCACACCCTTTTCAAAAAACCATATTGCTTTCAAAATGCTTTCAAAATGCTTTCAAAATGCTTTCAAATTGCTTTCAAAATGCTTTCAAAAAACCAAACATGAGATACTCACTACACATACAATTTCTGTTCTTTTATTAGGTCAGAACTGAAAGGAGTTTTACAAGTAAATTTTTGCAGCTTATTGCAGCTATTAAAGATGCTCTCTTGTGCTGAAAAAAAATACTTCTCTTCTTTGTTATCAATTTTTTAATGCAAATTGTTACACTAAGGGGACTGAGAGACGCAATTGGTACACCACTAATAGATATCCTCTGGGTCACCACAGCTTTGCTACTGGGGAGAAACCATCAGTTATGCAGCTAACGGTTTTTCTGTTCATGTGATATATAGTCTGTATGTGCAACTGTCATGTTACCAGCTGAGATGGGCCCAAACCAAAACTGCATATCTAACCATTGTTAACCTTTTGAAAAGTTCGTATCTATGTGCAAATTCTCTATCAGGTCAGCTTAGTCACACGGTGGTATTTCTTCCTCAAAAGTGTTCTAATTTTAAATTAATTTTTTTAATTAATTTTTGAAAATAATCCTGTGGAAAAGTCAGAAAATAAAAGCCAGGCATGTACAAAACACAACAGAGCACAAATGATGTCTAATTTGCCAGCATTTCCATCAACACATTTCCCCACCCCTTGATTTCTTTCTACCAGCTCTATTTGTAAGAAGACCCTTACCAGATCAAGTTACCCAACCAAAATCAGCCCCATAATTTGTAATGTGAAGGGAGCAGTATATAGTAAAGTTCACCTAGCAGTACGAATACAATTGTTGCAAGCAGGGTATTAAATGTAGCGCAGAGAGAGAGTCAAATTTGCACCCAACCCCCACCTTCAAGTCACAGAGGGGCCTGAACACAATGGAACTAATATTGTTCAATGTATGTTTGGTGGAGGCCACATAAGGATGCAAACCTCCTGTGTACCACGGAGTTGTAATCAGCAGCAGCAGGTCATCTGTTCACACTGGAGGCGGGGAGTGGGGGGGGGGGGGGCGCGAATGGAAGCAGAGCCACTGAATGTGCAAGTACACGGACCCAAAATGCACAAAAGACATATCCGAAGAGCTCCTACAGAGGGCTCCATGGCCTGGGAGAATGGAATAGAATTCTTTCCCATCACCCACACGTCACCCACAAAACAGGGAACACAGCGCATAGCCCAGTTGCTCAGGTAGTGTGCTGAGAAAGGGATGTGGCCTATACACAATACTTACCACTTACACAGCAATGTATACTTTTCAAAGCATTGCACAACCATGAACTAATGAGACTTTAAAGAGGTGCTGATGGTCTCCTGAAAAAAAGTTGTAACAAATTCTAGTTCAGAACATTTACTTATCTGCAGCCTTATGCTGTCTACATTTACTCCCCCTTCTTTAGTAAAAAAGACGAAAACAGGATTTTGTTTGAGTTTGTCTTTCCCTGCTGTTTATTCTTCCAAGATAAATCATAATCTTCTGTCTGCAACATCACCATCATTTACTGATAAACTACCTGACATCACACACTCAGGATTATGACATCAGGGGCGGGGGTGGGGCAAAAAACAGCAACAGATGTTTAGTCCTGGGTAAACAGAGCCTGTTCGCAAGCAAACAGTCCACAGTATAATGAATGTGGGTAGAAAACACAGAAAAGAGTAACTATATCATTATGTATACAAGCAGGACTGGTCCTAACTAGAATGGTTGCCTGTGTGAAATGAGTTTGTGTTCTTGGTCCAATTCCCAGTAGATGGGTATCAACATCATAAAAACCACCATCACAACTGACATAAATTTGCCAATTTTGACCTGATCCTGCTGTCCTTACACACCCAAAACTACAACTGAATTCCAGGGGGATTTTTGTCTGGCCCCTTTATGGGAGTCTCATCAGAAATGACAAGACATGAATAGGCATGGAGACCACACTACTTTTTCACACTGAAAGATATTCTCACCGTGGTGGGGCTGAAGCACATTGATGATGCAAACTTCCTCACCTTGCTCAATGTCAATAAACAGAGGATTCAGCCTTCAAGGCCTGAATTCAGTAACTTCCATTTCATACAGGATATTTCACTTTTATCTTTACTTTTCTTTTTTTCAGCCTTCCCTTTAAAACCCATCTTATCTGTTTTTACTTCCCCTCTCTACTGCTGGAAGAATACCACTGATTGCAATGGAAATACTTGTCTCTTATTCCTTTTTCTGTTTGTTTCACATCCGTTTAGAACTTCATATGCATGAAAGTGACAAAGTGTGCTTCTGAATCAGAATTTAAAGTGCCAGGTAACATTGTACAAATACCTGTCAACAGAATTATAATTGCTAGGGTGAAATCCTGTCCCACTGAAGTCAGTGGCAAATTGCCCATTGACTTCACTGGAACCAGGATTTCACCCCATTCCCTACAGATAGACTGAAGAGGGATTAAATTGCCCCTTGTTTTCTGCTATGCTCATTCCACGCTAACAATAGCCCTCCTCTCTCCCTACTGCACATTCCGTATGCATATGTGAATCCTCATGTCATTTCTCCTTTCAGAGCCTAAAAACGAAATGCCCTTAGTGGAATAGTAATTTACATAAAAAGACTTAAATGACAGGTATGTATTTATACAGGATGTACAGATGGGACAAAAAGGTTGAAGGGCCTGATCCTTCTATTAAAAATCCATGGGGAGTGTTGACTTCAATGGCCCTAAATTAAGAGTGTTATCACTGAAAAGCCACTGATCACATTTGGTTAGTCTCCATTAAAATCAGGAACTAAAGACACACTGAACCCTTCAGAATACTATTCTGAAACTATGACGAATAATCGAATGCTGTCTTACAAATGACACTGTGAATATATTAGAAAAGAGCTTTCACCCAGTTCTTTCATATATTCCATCAAAATTAGCATCAAAGATCTAGGGAAAGACCTATTTTGTAAAGATCATCATTACTTAATATATTCCACAATTATTTAACTTAGTTCAGATATAGTATAATTTAAGGAATCCTGAACAAATATAAAATGCAAGACCTAGCAGACTGTTACAATTTTTCACAACAGCATCACACTCCAGTATTTTAACATGCCCATGGCAAAATTTTCAGTAGTGTATGTTTATAGGAGCGCAATTTCACTACTCATAGAATCATAGAATATAAGGGTTGGAAGGGACCCCAGAAGGTCATCTAGTCCAACCCCCTGCTCGAAGCAGGACCAATTCCCAGTTAAATCATCCCAGCCAGGGCTTTGTCAAGCCTGACCTTAAAAACCTCTAAGGAAGGAGATTCTACCACCTCCCTAGGTAACGCATTCCAGTGTTTCACCACCCTCTTAGTGAAAAAGTTTTTCCTAATATCCAATCTAAACCTCCCCCACTGCAACTTGAGACCATTACTCCTCGTTCTGTCATCTGATACCATTGAGAACAGTCTAGAGCCATCCTCTTTGGAACCCCCTTTCAGGTAGTTGAAAGCAGCTATCAAATCCCCCCTCATTCTTCTCTTCTGCAGGCTAAACAATCCCAGCTCCCTCAGCCTCTCCTCATAACTCATGTGTTCCAGACCCCTAATCATTTTTGTTGCCCTTCGCTGGACTCTCTCCAGTTTATCCACATCCTTCTTGTAGTGTGGGGCCCAAAACTGGACACAGTACTCCAGATGAGGCCTCACCAATGTCGAATAGAGGGGAACGATCACGTCCCTCGATCTGCTTGCTATGCCCCTACTTATACATCCCAAAATGCCATTGGCCTTCTTGGCAACAAGGGCACACTGCTGACTCATATCCAGCTTCTCGTCCACTGTCACCCCTAGGTCCTTTTCCAAAGAACTGCTGCCTAGCCATTCGGTCCCTAGTCTGTAGCTGTGCATTGGGTTCTTCCGTCCTAAGTGCAGGACCCTGCACTTATCCTTATTGAACCTCATCAGATTTCTTTTGGCCCAATCCTCCAATTTGTCTAGGTCCTTCTGTATCCTATCCCTCCCCTCCAGCGTATCTACCACTCCTCCCAGTTTAGTATCATCCGCAAATTTGCTGAGAGTGCAATCCACACCATCCTCCAGATCATTTATGAAGATATTGAACAAAACCGGCCCCAGGACCGACCCTTGGGGCACTCCACTTGATACCGGCTGCCAACTAGACATGGAGCCATTGATAACTACCCGTTGAGCCCGACAATCTAGCCAGCTTTCTATCCACCTTGTAGTGCATTCATCCAGCCCATACTTCCTTAACTTGCTGACAAGAATACTGTGGGAGACCGTGTCAAAAGCTTTGCTAAAGTCAAGAAACAATACATCCACTGCTTTCCCTTCATCCACAGAACCAGTAATCTCATCATAGAAGGCGATTAGATTAGTCAGGCATGACCTTCCCTTGGTGAATCCATGCTGGCTGTTCCTGATCACTTTCCTCTCATGCAAGTGCTTCAGGATTGATTCTTTGAGGACCTGCTCCATGATTTTTCCAGGGACTGAAGTGAGGCTGACTGGCCTGTAGTTCCCAGGATCCTCCTTCTTCCCTTTTTTAAAGATTGGCACTACATTAGCCTTTTTCCAGTCATCCGGGACTTCCCCGGTTCGCCACGAGTTTTCAAAGATAATGGCCAATGGCTCTGCAATCACAGCCGCCAGTTCCTTCAGCACTCTCGGATGCAACTCGTCCGGCCCCATGGACTTGTGCACGTCCAGCACAAGTCCATGGGGCCGGACTTTGTGCACGACTTTGGCACAAGTCAAGTTATTTCCAATTTTTATGGCTGATACAAGCCATCCAAAAAATGTATTGTATTTTGTTACTAAAATTAACTTACCCTTTCCAATGGGTCAAGCAACTCCTGATTCAATTACTTTAAAAAACTGTATTGTACACATTCTTACAGAAATGTTAGCTGAACTGCAGAAGTGTTATTTCAACTGTACCCAGTCTGGCAGACAAATTTCCTTCACCAGCCACAGACTTAATGAATGTGTATTTGTAGCCAGTGTCTAGGACACAGCACATTTAGGTTGATGTTTTTACTGATACAAAGATTATTAACACTGGGACCCAGGCCATGGTCACATACATTATGGTGACAACTTCTCTATACTGAAATGACAGTGTTAAAAATGAAAGTTACTGCCACCATTCTACCATTACTGTAAATTCCTTTAAAATTTTTCCATTTAGGAAAAGCATAAGTGCAAAGGTTACAACTTTGCCTTCAAAACTGATTCATGATAGGAATGCACTGTTAGCAAATAGCATTCTGGTGCTAGATCTCTGCAGGATGTCATTCTGTGTCAGGGATCCTATTCGACTGAACCTCCTGGATTCTAAACAGCATATGCCATAAAGAAAACCAGGTTTAAAAGCCTGGTGGTTTGATTGTAAGACATGAATTCATCATTTAAAAGAAAAAAATGGCATTATTTTTACATTATAAAGTTTTACAAGAACAACATTTTCTATCCTGACAAACTACTTCCCACGGTCAACATTAAAATGTTTTTAAAAGTGACTGCATTCTTTTTCTGAACATGTACATTTTACCTCCCTCACCAGACAAACCATATTTGATTCCATGTTAGAAATAATAATAAACGCAAATAAAGATGTAGCCACTGACGATACAAGAAAGTGAAGACACTCAACCACATAATAATTTTTACTAATTAACGTGTATTTGTAAAACCATAAAAGCAAACCCCTATACCTTATTAATGACAAACAAGTGTTTTACAAAAGCCTTCAAAACTAAGAGTTCCTGTCTAAAAATATCACCCTGCATTAATAATACAAGTTTTTCACAGACTATATCAATTATTAGTAAGATGTCATATACTACCACTTATAGCCATTTTATGCCACCCTTCTGACAAAAAGTTTAGTAATAAAACATATAAGACCTTATTTAAGATGAAAAGGCTATCTGTACAAATCACTTCACTTTGGCAACTCTATGAAGTTTGAAGACAAATCAGCTTTGTGGTACTAAAAGATTACAAACACATACAAATCACTAAAAATAATTTTTACTACAGTACGAGTAAGTGAAATGCCTGTGTTACAACAATCACTTGTATAATCATAAATGCCTCATAGTATTCTGAACAGAGTCTCATTATAGGAGTGTGTCTTCAGTTTTGCTTGTTGAAGCAACCTTTAAAGAATGGTGAAGCAGGCATCGCCCTTATCCAGTGAAGGAAAGACTAACAAAAATATTCTGTCACTAGACAACTTATCTGCCATTTACTTTATTCACTAAGCTTGCATAAACTAAAAAGTACAGACATTTTTCTGCAAATCTGAAATAACTGCACTTTTATGTCAATTGATAAACTGCCTCCCCTATGGAAATAACTGGTCACAGAGGCTAATAAGCACTGGACATCTTTAATTCTATTTATTTCACTAATATCACCAAAAATATATGATCAACATATATAAAATATCCCTCAATGCACTACAGAACCGTACATGTTTGTTTATTTTGTTCGGTTATGTTATATTTGATCATGTGTGAACAATTAAAGTGGTCTAATTAGGACTGAATACATTCATTGGTTGCATGCAACTTCACGGGCAACTCTAAGTATATCTGAAAGAAGAAATGACTTGTCTTGTTTTATTTTCAAATCTTCATCTCCTTACACTTTCTTCCTTGTGTAATAAAAAGGACAGCATCACAGTCTCAGGCAACATGTAATACATTAAGCCACATCCAGGATTTACCTTAGGGGTGCAATCTTGTTGAAAGACAAAAGACGACTCTTTATTTCAGTTCCATGTCTAGTTAGTTTCTGTTAAAAGAACAAGCTCTTTCAGGCTCAAGTATACAGCATAGCTTTAATCCACACACATTTACACACGGCTGCTCTGTAAAGGTTGAGACACAGGTTTGTTTTAAAGCACAATATAAAATTGTTAAAGCTCCATGTATATAAGCAGGAACCCTAAGCAACAGGAAAAAAACTAAAATGATATTTTACTGTCCAAAGATTATGGAAACTACATGAAAAAAATATTTGTTTTCTCCTAGGACTATAACAGTTGTAGTGAGTACACACAAGAAAAATAAAACAGAAGTAGATCTTATATGGAACATAATTCAAATAATGTATGAACCTTAGCGTGCAGGGGGACAGAAAGCATCTTCTATTGTACAAAACAGTGCAAAAGAACACACAAACTTTGTTGCTGTACTACAAACAAGTTAAATTTAATAATTTTGCTTCCTTCTAAAACGTATATGTCCAGGGAGGATGATTAATATTATATATAAACACAGAAACCCCTAATGTGTACGAAGGAATTGCTAAAGTGACTGATCTGCATTTTAATTCTTCAGTGCATTATTTATCAAAAAGGTGAAACCCTTTTCCAGCACATTCAGGCATCTCATTCTGGAAAACTGTATCTAATTTTCATTTCAACAGCACCAAAAGATGGTTACTGAGTCTGCTGAGGATAGCCAGTGGTATTAAATACCAAACAATCAAGATCGCTTCTAAATCACACACACACAGCAGACTGTGAGGCACAAACTGCAGGCACGCCGAAATGCTGAACGCGGAGCACTGTTAACTACGTGCCAGTTACTGAGTAAGAAACCTTATTCTGTTTACAATCCCACTCTGTACGGTAGGGTAGGCTCTACGGTACCCTAGACTGCAGGCGCACCAGCTTTCCAATCGCTTTAGCGATCCATGTGGAGTAAGAAGTGTTGCATTACGTTGCAACGTTACAAGGAAATTAATCAGGACGCTTCCTCGGAAAGGAGTTTTTCAATCCACCCTCCAGAACGAAGCCGATGGAACGTGTCACTATCGCATTTACAAGCCCTAGGCTTTCCCCTTCAAACTCGACTGATTCCAAAGTACCTGTGCCAATGAACCGGATTTCCCTCCAGATGCTCATGCCCCCTCCCCCCCGTCCCCCAACTCTGGAAATGTTTGTTTTATAAAAAGAACAGGTGTACGTGGGGCACCTTAGAGACTAAATTCAGTGCCTTGCTTTTATAAGGTCCACCAAACGCGTCCACGTTGCAAAGGCTCCAGCAAGCCCCCAAATCAATACGTTCCTCTCCGGGCGGATTATGCATAAAAGAGCCGCGACGCGCCACGCCCACCACGACCCAACTCTGCCATTGTTAGCATCACGACTGTTTGCACCAGGCAAACTTTCCGATTGCGGCTTCAAGTGCACCGAAAAGTGCACGAGGAAAGGAGACGTGAAGTGCAGGCTCCAGCATGTGGTCAAAAGGAGGAAGTCCCAGGCCAGGCTATATTAAAGGCTGAGTGAGAAACGCCCCCCGCCGTTGTCTTGGCCGAGACTTTGGCAGCCCTGCAAACCGTGGGTAACCCTGCTAATCTGCTGGCAGATGTTGTCCATCATACTCAACACTAAGTAAACAATGCAGAGCCCAGCGAAACAAAAGATTTCCACTTCACCTCGTTTAACGTCTTTCACTTACTCTCCGGCTGCACTGGGGGAGCTTCTTGGAAAGGGGAGATTTGAAGAGGACGAGAGCAGCAATTTAAAGATTTGTCATTCTCCCTTCCCCTCCGCCCCCGAACGACAACAACAAAAAATATATATGCACTACCTCGGCTGGCTTGAACTCGCTCGCTGGCTTGAGCCACTGGCCCATATTTGTCCCTGCGTGCTCCGAAGTCTGCATCACATATACATGCATGATCAATCGCAGGGGCATTACGCACACGCACCGATGTTTCAAGCCAAGACAATAATCAGCACAATAACACACCGAACGCGCGCACACACCCCTGGCACCGGGAAATATCCCCCCTCCCCCCCGCCGGTTCTAATTGGATCTGGTAGTTTTGCATCCTCCAGCAACTAGAACTGCAAACATCCCCGCCCCCGTAAATTTGTAAATAGATATATATAGCAGGGGCTCTCTCCAGGCGGATTAAAGCCGGGGGGGGGGGGGGGAATGACCAAAGATGTCCTCAGATTTCAGGCTTCCCTTGTCCTTTTTTCCCCCCGCTCTGTGTTGCGCAGTGAAGCGAAAACACATGGGCACCACCACGGGCACAAACATTAAGAATGCAGGTAGGGCGAGAGCGCACACCAACCCAGCCCTTCATTGCAAATATCCTGCCCCCCCCCCCTTTTACCTCTGCCTTGGCTCCAAATATCCACAGGGAGCAAAGCCCCCCAGCTTGCAGCAGCCGCCGCCGCCTTCTCCTCTCAGCGCTGCATCTCTCCCTTTATCGATCGCCTCCTCTCTCTCTCTCTCTCTCTCCGGGGCTCTTGCTGCCTGAGATCCACCTTAAAATGACACACACACACACACACAAACTTAATCCCCTCCTCCTCCGAGCGGCTGCTCCAAGCGGGGATGGGGGCAGCCGCGGGAAAGACTCTTTCGCAGGAGCGAGGAGGATGCGAATTTCAACTTGGCTCTTTTTAAAAAAAAAGAGCAAAAAAAAAAAAAAAAAGCAAACACCCCCAAAGTCCTTGGCGGCTGCTCCCTGGGTGGAAAGGCTCAGCACCGGCCTCCCCGCCTCTCCGTGCGGAGTAGCTGGGAAAGGTAGGGGCTCGCTCGCTCGCTTTTTTTTTTTTTTTTTTTTTTGGGGGCAATAGGCGGGGTCTCTCTTTGCAAACCAATGACACAAACCCACATGGGCCGGCCTCGCCCCCTATAGAGACTCTTCACTACAAATAGGCGCTCTCGGGGGATTAGTGGCTCAGCTAAAGTGCAAACAGACGCAGCGAGGAAGAAAGGAGGGGAAGGAGAGAGGGGCGGCGGGGGGGGGGAGCCACACGGCGGGAGCCGGCCTCTTTCTGCTGCACTTTTCTGCGCCCGCCCGAAACAAATGAAGTTGGAAACTAGGGGAAGTGGCCGAGTTGGGGAGGAGACAATAACCAGGGAAGCGCAGCGCCAGCGTGAGCGGAGAAAGGCTCGTCCCTTTGGCCGGGCACCCCGCGCTCCCGCACGGCTCCCCGCTCCGTCGGGATCCCGCCTCCTCCCAGCCACGTGGAATCGCGGGGTTCGGCCCTCGGCGGCTCCCCACGTGCAGCGGGGTGCGGGGGGGGTGTCCTCCGCTCCCACGGCGCCGTCCCCGCTCCCTCCCGCCGCCACAAACACCCATCGCCCGGAGACAGGGGGATTCCCTCCTCCCCGCTGGCAGCCGCGGAGTCCGGGTGCTCCTGCCGCCCCCCTGCGCCGCCACATGTTGTCCGCCTTTGCCATCAACTCCCTTCTCCACCCCAGCCACGATTCCTCCGCTGGCGGAAATTTCCCTGCCGGGGGATGGCCGCGTTCAGGCTACACGGTGCGGACTATTTAGCACTGGTGGGTCGCCGCAGCCATAGTAGCCTTAAGAAGGCGCTTTATTTGCTAACCCTCTCTTCTCAACCGCAGAGGCGTCCCCCCCTCGTTCCCCTGGGAGCTGACACCCGTGTGTGTTCCGTGCCTGAATTTGGGGGAAGGTTTATCCAAATTGGACTGAGCCAGTTCTTAGCCATGCAAGTGAGAAAATAAGTGGTTGTCACGCTGCAAAATTGTTCAGACACTTTCACTGCCCGTAGATAACCGATAAGTGTTTTGTTTTATAACTAGGCTTGGACCTCGTCCTAGATAAGGACAAGCATCTTTCACACGTTTGAAATAAATATCAGTATTTGGCAGTTCTATGCCCCACTTACACATTGGGTTATAGGCAGTGCATCATTTGTCACTGACCTTT
The DNA here is from genome assembly GCF_965140235.1 of Caretta caretta. NCBI lineage: Eukaryota > Metazoa > Chordata > Testudines > Cheloniidae > Caretta > Caretta caretta. The sequence continues at coordinate 104,630,951 of NC_134212.1, read as the reverse complement.
CACAAAAACATTGCAGAAAGATATCTGACTCAGGGATATAACTGGAGCTCATTACCCCACACAGAGCTCATACTATTTGAAATTGATGTTGTGGGGCCTGAGGATAAAGGCCACTAGACATGCTGAGCCCCTTCTGCTGACATCTTTGAAGACAGAGGAGTTGAAGTGTACACCCCCACCGAGCACCAAATTTGATAGGAATATCATAATCACATGGTGGTGTTTGTTTGAATGTGAGATAACAGGAGCACACTCAAAAGGTGCATTTATTTGTGTTTGTATTCTCTATTATCCTGGAGGTTTGGGAATTACTGTTTTGACAGACATTCTGCATCTGCTTGTAACAAGGATGTGGGCAGGTGGTAAGCCTCTCTTTTTGTTATATAGTCTAGCTTTCCTGGGTGTACATAGTCCATACTTTTCAATTTTAGAGAAAAAAACAGATTCCTTTTCTGGTTGAATAAAAACCTTAAACCAGATCAATTGTCCATCACAATTAATAAAAAAACTTTGAGTTTTGTATGTGCAATTACAAGGCAATGGCATAAAAATCTTAATTCTCGCCAGTAAATTGTAGGATTTTTCTAGGTTTTTACACCATACCCCTCATTGTGGTGTCTGAGCACTTGAAGTTGTGAATTGTGGCCTTGGCCCTACAAGTGCTTGAGTATCTGGAATTCAGTGGAATTACAAATGTACTAAGTGTTGGGGGGGGGGAGGCTGTATTCATATGCAAATGACAATTCAATCTCCTTGTGAAAGAACGCAAAAAAAAATCATACCATAAGCTAAAGATTCAAATTACACTGGATCCAACTGTGAACCTCCGAGTAGATTTGAAGTGAGCTACCATTCTTGCCCTAGTACCCAATGCAGCACTCTTTGCTCTGACCAAACTCCCACTGAAGAGAAGGCTCCAGCTCTTCAGAATGGAATTTCACAATGTGGACAACCTCAAGAACATAAATCCAAATACGTCTCAGGTTTTTCATCATTAACAACTTTGCTAATTATCAAAGATATTTGGGACAGATCTTCAGCTGGTGTAAATTGTGGCAAAATGAAGCTATAACAGTTTACACCAGCTGAGAATTGCCCACTGTGTTTAAACATTTTTTTTCATCCAGCATCACCATTTCTCCTTGCTTTATTGCACACTTAATTCACATGTGTTTGTATGCATTTGTAAAGTACTATCTCTGCAACCTATGGTGCTGTAGGAATCAACAATAATAAATAAAACTGATTTTTTGACAAACACAGGAACATACATTGAGGTCATAAAGACAAAAAAGTGATTTTGCTAGAGGAGCAACTCAATGCTAGGTTTTAAGAGATACAACTGTTATGCAAACACGTTTTCAAAATTAGCAAGGGGAATATAGCAACTAGGGATGTAAAATAGTAAACGGTTAACCAGTAAGGATTAGTCTTACTGGTTAACTCAGCCTAACCGTTAACCCCCAGCCCTGGGTGGGCCGGAGCAGCCCCACCCCGTGGGCTGGCCGACCCCAGAAGCAGCCCCGGGCTGCGCCAGCCAACCCCAGCAGCAGCTCTGGCCCTGCACCCACTGGCTGGAGCAGCCTCAGTTCCTCTCCCTTTAATCGATTAACCAGTTAAACGATATAATTTTAATCGTTTAACCGGTTAACTTTTTAAACTATATTTACATCCCTAAGAGAAACCATCAGGGAAAGTCAATTGATTTTTCTATACAATATCTGTTCTTTCTATTAAACATTTTTCAGATTTTGCAACTGTGAAAGAATCTTTGTAATGAATCACTGGAGAAAGAGACGTATCTACAAAGCTCGAAATAAAAATGTCACAAATCAAATTCATCATCAGAGGAATGGTGAAGGAGTTGTGAGACTTTTTAACATAATTGTTTTGTGAAAGAAAATAGACTGGTGAAATACACTTAAGAATTACAAGTGTCGGTACTTACAGTGAGAATTACACAGAGTTTGGTGTGCAAGGTTTATTTAGAGTTCTCTTTTGACTGTCAAGCAGGGTTCACTTCACTTTCTGGAATAATGCTACACACTATAGCTGATAATGGGCCCTTGGTATTCACTATTCTAGTCCAGTGTTGGGATTTAACTACTTACTAAGATCTTATAGAAAATCTGGAGTGACTATAGCAGTAATAGTTATATTTGATTAATTATAATTATTTTCAGTAAGTGATTACATGCCTCTCTTACAAATAACTTTGCTTTCTACTAACAGTGTATAGTATTCAAAAAGACCAGGATGTTCAAATATTGCTTCATGACCCATATGCTGGTTTCTAAGCAGCTGAATGCAAGTCACACAAGGCACCCCATCAGCTGGGTACACAATCACACTTTCCCTCTACACTTCATTGACATGTCAGTCTGAGTGCAGCACCTCCTGTTACATTGGTGCTTTTCAAAATCTTGCAAGTAACTTAAAAAAATACAATCTGTGTTTCTAAAAAGATGTTGATTTGCATACGCAAATATGGACCCTGATTTTGCAAAGATTCAAGCACATGGTTAATTTTATACAGTGTGAGTAATCTTACTGATTTCAGTAGGACTACTCAGAGTGCATAAAGTTAAGCATGTGCATAAGTCTTTGTAGATTTGGCATCATGGTTTGTTGGATATTATAAATGACCTATTCTACTGCTGTGAACACCTATATAATTTGAGGATTCTAAATGTATGTATAAACAGTCTGAGATAAATTCTTCATAGTCTCTAATGAGACGAAGATTTTGCCTGCTGCCACTGGAAAGGTAATTTACTTTAGATTTTCAGTGTAATCTTGAATTTAACCCATGATCTCAATATCACAATAATTTGGCCATTCTTAAAGAAACAAATACTTCTGGTAGCCTATAATGAACACACACAGTAGGATTAGAATATGTTTGGAAGAGATGCAAAAATTTACTTAGAAATTTGTGGTCATAACCATTTTTTTCCCCATAAGAGGAATATTTGACTTTTTCCACGTTGATATACAAACTCATATATGATTTGTGTTAAACTGTTTGTAAGTGCAGGGACAGTCAGCAGGAATGTGAATTAATCAAGGTATTTCCCTAAAGAAATTACTGTATGTAAATTTGGAGATCCGATAAATGAACTTAAATGTTTATTTATCCAACTAGGTAACCAATATTTAACTATAATTTAACAGATTTAACTTTTAAACATATTGGGCCAAATTCATCCTTCTATTCATAATTTCAGTGGATTTAAACCAAGGATGAATTTGTTCCATTAGATAAATATTTGGAAAACTATTCTAGAAGTAGTGTTGCTGTAACTGTGTTGGTTCTAGGATTTGAGAGACCAGAGGGGTGAGGTAATATCTTTTATTGGACCAACTTCTGTTGGTGAAGGAGACAAGCTTTCAAGCTCCACAAAGCTTTTCAGAAGAGTTTTATGGAGCCCAAAAAAATTGTCTCTTTCACCAGCAGAAACTGGTTCAATAAAAGACATTACCTTTCCCCACCTGGTCTCTCTCTTACTCTAGATGTAGGCATTTAGAAGATTAATTATCTTTCCTATGATTTTGGTCTCGTTCCAGATTGACAGTGGTGTAGTAACCTCATTGATTTCAGTTACTTTTGATTTATTCTAGTGCAAGATCAGAATCCGGCCATTAATGTCAACATTAGTACATTAGTGCAGCTTGTTTCACTAAATTTGCTAACAGGATGGTTCAGTCTTTATGCCATTTACCTTAAGCTTGTATCCTGTTCTGAAAGAGAGCCAGAGTGAGTAGGAAAATCTCTTTTTACCAATAAGACACACTATATGCCATCTTATCCCATTAGTGATTTCCCCCTTTATTATTTAGTGTTGTGTCTGATTATCATAATGTCTCTGTTCACAAATCTAGGGCAAAACTCTTTACACATCTGGAGTTACATAACATATAAGCAACAACATTTAACTCAATATAAATAGATAATTATCATGTAAACAGTAAGTTACATAGTGGGAGTATGAGGATGGGAGACAAGAAATACGATAGATTTGAATAGATTTGTCTCTTTACTTTTTCAAAATCAAACTAAATCTTGGTCAGAATAGAGAAAGAACATGAAGGGAACATTGATAACTACTTTCAGCTACTTTCAATATTTGTTCTCCCCTCCTTCAATGGAGTTACGCAGAGCCAGTTTCTGGGGGTTAAATATTACTTAGTATGTTATGATGAAGAGAAACTGATATTTTAGAGGTGCTGGTAGGGCATTCCTTATAACGGCCCCTGGGTTCTGGAATGCTCTTCTGCACCTGGTCCAAAATAACCTAGATGTGTTGAGTTTCAGAGCACACTGAAGGACCCATTTGTTTCACCAGGCCTTTTAGGAGCGATATGTGGACCAAGGTGCAGGCCAGTGTATGGGGGGATAGTATTTGATTATGTGCTGCTGCTTGGTAGAAATGATATGCTCATTGTATTGCATTCTGCTCTTGTACTTTCAAACAACAGGCAGCTCACTCAGCATATGTGTGGATGGATGTGTGACTCTAAATCAATAGAAAATAAAAATAAATTTTAATAATCACTATCTTGTAGCATAGTAATAATACATTACTAGCGATTTCCACATAGTATGCATAAGGGATTATTGCACTAATTTTTCACCTCTGGGGACATAGGCTCATATCTGAGTGTGATCTTTGGTGAAATGAGGCTGGTGGTGTGCAATACTTCCTCGTAGATACAACGTAAATTCCCTTCTCCCTTTTCAAGGCATATGATATGGTAAGCAGTAAAGGAGAGACTTAGGCATGGAATCACAGTGAGGTTGAAGGCAGGGGTCTGTATGGGGAAGTTTACATAGCAACTACTTACGCAAAGAGTTGCAATCCTTCAGTGTCATTAACACTGCAGCATTAAACACATTCTAAAAGCAATAAAATAAAAAAACCCTCACATATATTATAAATACAACAATTTCATTCAATAGTACGTTGGCCAATAAGTTAGCAGTTATTCTGTGAAATAATTCCGTTTTAATTATCATACTTATCACACTAGTTCAAGGACATCTGATATTTTTCAACAAATGTCCCTGTTATTTCCACTTGCCAAATTTATTCCCATTGAGAAAGAAAAATACTTGCATGCTGAGAACTATTGAATTGAATCAGTGGTTAGAGAGGCAGGCAACACATATTACTTCTGCCTTAACTACAAACATTGAGGTCTGCACTAGTGGAAAATTCTCAAAGCCATTCCGTTCTGTAAACATGAGTAAAACCGGGACGGAGCGGGGTCCGCCGGCCCCAGCCCGCGGGGGCAGGAACCGGGTTGACCTGGTGGCCGGAGGAGAATTAAGCCCGGGGCAGGGGCACCCGGGACGGAGCGGGGTCCGCCGGCCCCGGACTGTCACCACCTGAGAAATGTCTCTTTTGACAATCCTGGCTTTTTTTGGTTGTTGTTCAAACAGGTTTCTCTGCTTTGTCTTCCATTTGTCTTGTATTTTTGTGCAAGACAAGACACAATAAAGGTCTTATAAAATGCACACATACAGTTTGTGTAACCCTTCCATAAATTTTTTTAATTTGGTCATTGTGAGAGCAGATAGCCCTGAAATATCTAATGGTTCTGTTTAATCCTTCCAGGAAAATTATATGAATGGCTCCTGAGTCAATCTATTTGGTTTAAAGTTTAAAGGGCAATTGAATGTACGATTTTGATAAATGTGCCAGGTGTTTCTAAACAAACAGTTATAGATAAACAAATGTTCACGCCTCTGCCTCCATAAACTGTGGACTTCCTCAACTAGGTGATCACAGTGGTCCCTTCTGGCTTTGCAGTCTTTGAAACATTAAACTTTCCTTTGCGCCAGCTTCCAACTAGTTAGGTAATAGAATGCTTTCGTTGTACTTTAATATCTTAACATGTTTATGCTCTGTAATCTCTAGTTCTGCCTTTGTGATTGTTTTATAAATTACTCACTGAGATATTTGTAGCTTGTTAATAATATAAAACCAATACAAAAAAATTTGATACGACAGCAACAAAAAACGGTGAACTGGGCCTTCCAAAGTAATTTGCAATTCACCAAGACACTGGTGTTAATGCATCATAGGTATTACTGATGGGTAAAATGCAACATTGGGACCATATTTTTCAGTGGAGTAAATTAGGCACACTGACCCTGATCCATCACTGCCCCATGCAAGTTGTTATTATTAATTATTTGAATTATGATAGTGCCTAGGGGCCCCAAATGAGATCAGGGCCTCATTGTGCTTGATGCTCTACATACCCCTAGTGACACATAGTCCCTGTTACGTAGAACTTAGTCTGAATAGAGAAGACTAGGTTTGCCAGTTTGGTTGGAGTTTCATCACATGACATAATCTTTAAATAAAAATTAATCTTTTGTTCCTGGAGATTCCAGGACAATCCTGGAGGGTTGGCAACCCTAAAGGGCAGGAGGGAAAAAGAGGGGCATACAGAAGTGAAGTTATTTACTTAAGGTCTCAGAGCGGGTCACTGGCAGAGCTTGGTTTCACAAGTCTATTGTCCTATTCACTGGACCATGTGTATCTAGTCTTTATGTCAGTGATGGAGTTCCACCAGTGATGCCAATAGTAAAGGCTGCCTACACTTTCCATTGTAAGACCCAGTTTTTGGTTGCTAATCATTGTTATTTATATTGTGGTAGCAGATAGAGGCCTCAAACAAGTCAAGGCCCCATTATACTGTGCTAGGCACTATACACACATATAGTAAATGATAGACCCTGCATTATTTGCATTTGCCTTACTCCATTTTCAACCCACACTACCCTACCTAGTTCAGTGACTAGAGGGATTTAAGACATTGTCAATTAAATGCAACAGTGTCCAGTTTTTATCCATAAAGAGCCTGATTCAACCCCACATTACACCAGTTTTATGCCAGCGTAACTCATTCTTTCCAAATGCTGGTGGGCTGCTGGATTAAAATAAAGAATAAATAAAGAAATGTGTACAAAACCTGGGATATTTTACAAGTGTGATAAAACAATCACATCAGTCACCGTCCCATGGGAAAGGATTTTTGGGATTAAAAGGCCTTTGTGCCCTTCAAAACTCAGTCTGTATGTCAGAAGGCATCTGTGCTGAGTAACAAGCAGCAGGTAGTTAGAATCAGCTTGCTCTGTCCCCAGCAATAACCACACCGCTTCCTTCTGAACAAACTGCGGGTGTCAGAAAGCCCAAAATAGAACGCACTGCAAGCGTCCAACCTTGGTGTCAGAGAAGCATGTTCTATAGGTCTCAGAGTATGGTGCAGGAAGAAAAGCCACAGTCTGATGACATACATATGAGGGTAAAAGACTGAAACTGACACCTGATGATCAAGGACAATGCTAGCCTGCACACCACATTAACCTGATGAAGGAATTCCCCGTTGAAGATAGCAAGCCTAGGAAACTGCTACCTGAACTAGCTAATGTAATATCATATTTGCTGGAATTTAATCACAGCCAGTCAGTCACACATAAACAGTCTCTTTCTTAGGATGCAGTTAGAATCTGAAAAGGGACTATAAGAATCCCATAGCTGGATTTGATGTTTATGATTTCTCTCAGTGAATCCTTATAAAACATGCTCGGTTTGCCAGTAGAAAGATGTGGTGGCGTTTTTCTGACAGCTAGCCCTGCAAACTCACTGTGGGATCTGAAAGTCAAATTGTGTTATTTCTGGTTTACGTGTCATCACCAATAAAAAGATTATGCAGTAGAGCTGATCGGAGAATGACAATTCTGTTCTGTTGCAAATTTTGAGGCTTTGAAATTGGTTTTCATTCCAATGAGAAAAGAAAACAAAACCTTTTGTATGGGTTTTCAAAAATGGAATTGTGTTGGAATGAATTTGAAGACTGAAATCTCAGCTTTTCAAGTTGGGAAGAGGTTGTGTGTGTCCCACTCCTCTGGTGGTAAGGATACTGCCCTGGGATGTGGGAGACCCAGGTTCAAATCCCTGATCTGGAGCACTCTTTTTCATCCCAGATCACTTCTAATTAGGCAAAGCAGGGACTTGAACATGGGTCGGCTATTGCCCCTAACCACCAGGCTATAGAGCATGAAAGAGTCTGGCTATCCCCTCCACCCCGCACAACAGTTAACTACAACACCTCTCCACAAAAGAACATTTTTCAGCAAAATAAAATTTCATTGAAAATGATCCAACCAGGTCCATTATGCGGCTAGAGCTCAGGCCTTGTCGACACACTAAGGCTTAGTCTGAACTTACCAGTTAGATCAACATAGCTACATTTGGCAGGAATGTGAAAAAACACACCCTAGGCCAACTTTTAGTTATGCCAGCCTCACCCCCAAAATAAAAGCACCTGCGTTGACAGAAGAATGCTTCCATCAATGTAGGTGCCGCTGTTTGGGGTAGTAGTGCTTCTACACCCATGGAAAAATCCCTTCCACTGCTACGGGCTGTGACTTTACTATGGGGTTATGCCAGCACAGTTGCAACAACATAGCTAGGCTGGTATAGTCTCTGTAGTGTGGACAGACCCTAAACGCTTTTACCATCTTGACAGAGGTAAAGTGGTGCAACCCTAGTGTGGACGCAGTTATACCAGTATAAATTATTCATGCCTGACGAGGGGAATAAGCTGTGCTAGTAGAAGGCACCACACTAGGGGTTGTCCTGGTATAATTATATTAGTAAGAAAACACACCCCTTACTGACATAATTAGACTGGGACAAAATCCGGGTGCATAGACCAGGCTTTAGTTAACCATTCTATTGTTGAGGGCGAGAGTCCAGCTCATTTCCCCACAGCTGCACTGGCCCCGAAAGACTAACAGGAATAAAATAGTAAAGTTTAAAAAAAAAAAAAAAGTGAGCTAGGATACACATGCCGTGCAGACAGGATGAATAAGAAGCAGTTTTGACACAGCCACTTTTCTGGCCATAATTGTGCTTTAAGCAAACCAGCTGAATCAGAGTCTAGGGATAGGTTTCAGAGGAACAGCCGTGTTAGTCTGTATTCGCAAAAAGAAAAGGAGTACTTGTGGCACCTTAGAGACTAACCAATTTATTTGAGCATGAGCTTTCGTGAGCTACAGCTCACTTCATCAGATGTTTACCGTGGAAACTGCAGCAGACTTTATATACACACAGAAATCATGAAACAATACCTCCTCCCACCCCACTGTCCTGCTGGTAATAGCTTATCTAAAATGATCAACAGGTGGGCCATTTCCAGCACAAATCCAGGTTTTCTCACCCTCCACCCCCCCAAACAAATTCACTCTCCTGCTGGTGCTAGCCCATCCAAAGTGACAACTCTTTACATAATCAAGTCGGGCTATTTCCTGCATAGATCAAGGTTTTCTCACATCCCCCCCACCCCCATACACACACAAACTCACTCTCCTGCTGGTAATAGCTCATCTAAACTGACCACTCTCCAAGTTTAAATCCAAGTTAAACCAGAACATCTGGGGGGGGGGTAGGAAAAAACAAGAGGAAACAGGCTACCTTGCATAATGACTTAGCCACTCCCAGTCTCTATTTAAGCCTAAATTAATAGTATCCAATTTGCAAATGAATTCCAATTCAGCAGTTTCTCGCTGGAGTCTGGATTTGAAGTTTTTTTGTTTTAAGATAGCGACCTTCATGTCTGTGATTGCGTGACCAGAGAGATTGAAGTGTTCTCCGACTGGTTTATGAATGTTATAATTCTTGACATCTGATTTGTGTCCAATTATTCTTTTACGTAGAGACTGTCCAGTTTGACCAATGTACATGGCAGAGGGGCATTGCTGGCACATGATGGCATATATCACATTGGTGGATGTGCAGGTGAACGAGCCTCTGATAGTGTGGCTGATGTTATTAGGCCCTGTGATGGTGTCCCCTGAATAGATATGTGGGCACAATTGGCAACGGGCTTTGTTGCAAGGATAAGTTCCTGGGTTAGTGGTTCTGTTGTGTTGTATGTGGTTGTTGGTGAGTATTTGCTTCAGGTTGCGGGGCTGTCTGTAGGCAAGGACTGGCCTGTTTCCCAAGACTTGTGAGAGTGTTGGGTCATCCTTTAGGATAGGTTGTAGATCCTTAATAATGCGTTGGAGGGGTTTTAGTTGGGGGCTGAAGGTGACCGCTAGTGGCGTTCTGTTATTTTCTTTGTTAGGCCTGTCCTGTAGTAGGTAACTTCTGGGAACTCTTCTGGCTCTATCAATCTGTTTCTTTACTTCTGCAGGTGGGTATTGTAGTTGTAAGAAAGCTTGACAGAGATCTTGTAGGTGTTTGTCTCTGTCTGAGGGGTTGGAGCAAATGCGGTTGTATCGCAGAGCTTGGCTGTAGACGATGGATCGTGTGGTGTGGTCAGGGTGAAAGCTGGAGGCATGCAGGTAGGAATAGCGGTCAGTAGGTTTCCGGTATAGGGTGGTGTTTATGTGGCCATTGTTTATTAGCACTGTAGTGTCCAGGAAGTGGATCTCTTGTGTGGACTGGACCAGGCTGAGGTTGGTGGTGGGATGGAAATTGTTGAAATCATGGTGGAATTCCTCAAGGGCTTCTTTTCCATGGGTCCAGATGATGAAGATGTCATCAATATAGCGCAAGTAGAGTAGGGGCTTTAGGGGACGAGAGCTGAGGAAGCGTTGTTCTAAATCAGCCATAAAAATGTTGGCATACTGTGGGGCCATGCGGGTACCCATAGCAGTGCCGCTGATCTGAAGGTATACATTGTCCCCAAATGTGAAATAGTTATGGGTAAGGACAAAGTCACAAAGTTCAGCCACCAGGTTAGCCGTGACATTATCGGGGATAGTGTTCTTGACGGCTTGTAGTCCATCTTTGTGTGGAATGTTGGTGTAGAGGGCTTCTACATCCATAGTAGCCAGGATGGTGTTATCAGGAAGATCACCGATGGATTGAAGTTTCCTCAGGAAGTCAGTGGTGTCTCGAAGGTAGCTGGGAGTGCTGGTAGCGTAGGGCCTGAGGAGGGAGTCTACATAGCCAGACAATCCTGCTGTCAGGGTGCCAATGCCTGAGATGATGGGGCGCCCAGGATTTCCAGGTTTATGGATCTTGGGTAGTAGATAGAATATCCCAGGTCGGGGTTCCAGGGGTGTGTCTGTGCGGATTTGATCTTGTGCTTTTTCAGGAAGTTTCTTGAGCAAATGCTGTAGTTGCTTTTGGTAACTCTCAGTGGGATCATAGGGTAATGGCTTGTAGAAACTCGTGTTGGAGAGCTGCCGAGCAGCCTCTTGTTCATATTCCGACCTATTCATGATGACAACAGCACCTCCTTTGTCAGCCTTTTTTATTATGATGTCAGAGTTGTTTCTGAGGCTGTGGATGGCATTGCGTTCCACGTGGCTGAGGTTATGGGGCAAGTGATGCTGCTTTTCCACAATTTCAGCCCGTGCATGTCGGCGGAAGCACTCTATGTAGAAGTCCAGTCTGCTGTTTCGACCTTCAGGAGGAGTCCATCTAGAATCCCTCTTTCTGTAGTGTTGGCAGGGAGACCTCTGTGGATTAGTATGTTGTTCAGAGGTATTTTGGAAATATTCCTTGAGACGGAGACGTCGAAAATAGGATTCTAGGTCACCACAGAACTGTATCATGTTCGTGGGGGTGGAGGGGCAGAAGGAGAGGCCCCGAGATAGAACAGCTGCTTCTGCTGGGCTGAGAGTATAGTTGGATAGGTTAACAATATTGCTAGGTGGGGTGAGGGAACCATTGCTGTGGCCCCTTGTAGCATGTAGTAGTTTAGAAAGTTTAGTGTCTTTTTTCTTTTGTAGAGAAGCAAAGTGTGCGTTGTAAATGGCTTGTCTAGTTTTAGTAAAATCCAGCCACGAGGAAGTTTGTGTGGAAGGTTGGTTCTTTATGAGAGTATCCATTTTTGAGAGCTCATTCTTAATCTTTCCCTGTTTGCTGTAGAGGATCTTGATCAGGTGATTCCGCAGTTTCTTTGAGAGCGTGAGGCACAAGCTGTCAGCATAGTCTGTGTGGTATGTAGATTGTAATGGATTTTTGAAACGTAAGGCTGGGTATCAATGTGTATAACGGTAATGATTTCACTGACACAGTTCCTCTCAAATCGCTCTCCTAAATGCAGCATATAGACACTGAAAAACTTTGGAGCTAGAAGCACCTCCTCGTGGAACATTATTTGTGGTCCCAGTACAGGCTGATGAGAATTCTCCTGAAATTAGTGATGACTAAGACTACTCTCTTAAGGTCTGATCTTATCCAAAGCATTTAAATGATCTTCTTTGCATTTCTGAATACTGCAACAATGAGATTCTCCAAGCACTACATTTCTTAGGGAGAGTTGAAGTCTTTTGGACAAAGTCCCAGATGGTTGGAGTCTTTTGGCCTTTCATTACACCTGGAATATGTGTTATATAATAATGCTCCCAAAGAGCATTGCATGTTATTTCTCATTGTTTAAATATTTTGCAAGTATTGTATAAACACTATATTTGACATTACCCTTCCTTTTACTCAAGGGTATGGCAGAAGCAGGAAACTCAGAAATAGGGTTGAGTTTTTGCACATTCAGCGATGAATTTGGTGTTAGCTTGACAGATGTTGGAGGAAATGGAACACCTCTTCTTTCCATCTGAGCCATCAGATTGACAGGCTACAATATTCATTTGTCATCAACATGCACCGAGATCCTGAGCAAGCTTCCTATGATGTCAGTAGAAAGGCTTCCATTGACTTTGTTGGGAGTTGGATCAGGCCCCATTTTCCATTTTCAATTATGTCTCAAACATGATATTTGTATACCAGCAACCAGCAAAGTGTGCAGAGTTTGTAGCTTTTTCACCCATATTTGGCTCTAGTCTGTATGGCTCAAGAATTATATAAATAGGACAAAATCATGGCCCAGTCTCCATAGTTTAATTAATTATGTATAGGTGTTCTCACAGCTAGAGTGTGTGTGTATATATATATATATATATATATATAGAGAGAGAGAGAGAGAGAGAGAGAGAGACCTATAGTGGCAAGAGTGGCTTTAGGTAACATCATGCAAGAAGTTTATTTCTGTGATTCACAAATCGAACAGGAAATTTAATGAAGCATTTGGACAGGAAGGACAAGTTACACGTGGTCTTCGCTCTAAATTTTTTAGAAGGATTTTAACACAGTGACCACACATAGACACACAAAACTGTACATGCCTCACATTCTCATATATAATACTAAAGTTGTGACAGACTATTACAGTTAGGAATTATTACACACACAGTATGTTAAAAGAACTTTATTAAGTCAAGCACTGTATGAAACAGGGATCTGTGGAACAAATACTATTTGATCATATAAATGAAGACTGGTTCTGAGTGCCTAGACACAAAGGGGCAAAATTAAGGTTGCACAGGTAACTTTAATTCTGGCGTTTCCTAACTTCTGAGTGCTTGACTTTGCAACCTTAATAATATTCTTTTAACATAGTTGTTGTCTGTGTGAATGTAATTTCCTATGTTTTTAAAAAAGCAAACTGAAAAAAACAGAAATTCCATCATGTAGCTTCATATTGACCCCCATCATTAGTCATCAGCAGGGTTGGAACCTTTAAGTTCCCAGACTTCTGCAACTTAGTAACTGATAACAGTAGCACAGCGGGATCTGTGAGTCATGTCCGGGGCCACCGGCCTCGCTGATCAACTTCTCCCACTCCCTGTTCAGCGGCATGCAGGAGGCACTGGAAGGGAGGGGGAGGAGTTGGGATGGGCGCGCTCAGGGGAGGGGGTGGAAAGAGGCAAGGAAGAGGAGGGGCAGGGGTGGACCAGGGGTGGGAAGAGGTGGGGTAGGAGTGGGGCCTTGGGGGAAGAGGTGGAATGGGGGTGGGGCCTGGGGCTGAGCACCCTCAGGGAAAATTAAAAGCCAGCTTGGCGTCCGCAAAATTTTTAAATGAAAATGGGGATCCTTGGCTTGCTAAAGTTTGATTGCCGTCATCTATGAGGACCAGCACTAGAGGGAGGATGGGACATTTTGCCAGAGAGTTTCACAGTTACTTGCTGACAGCTGAGGAATGATGAGATTTAGGAATCTTGGGGTTCCATTCCAGGCTCTGGAGGGGAGTGTGCTCCAGTAGGCCCAGACTTTTCTGCCCATTTCCCCTAACCATGACCCCTTCTGCCACATTCTCTCCAACCTATTCCAGTCCTGTCTCTTCCACATGTCTGGCTTCTTGTCCCAGCTCCATTCTCTTTACCTTGCTAATCACTCCTCAGGTTGCCTCTTGCCCAGACATTCCCAGTTCCCCCACTCCATCTCCTAGTTCCTTGTCCCAACTCTTTTTGACAAGCCAGTCCCATTTCTCCCCTTTCTAACTTTTCAGCCAATCTGACTTTCTCCCTCCTCCTGGCCTCTTCCTCCAATTGCTTTCCCCACCCGCCAGTTTTCAGTCACAATCTCCTTCCTTGGCTCCTTGTCCAGTCTCAATATGTCTTCCCCCAGTCCTAGTCCCAGAATCTTTCCCAGAAAATACCAGTTCATCCCCTGGACCCTGGCTCCTCATCAGATCTCTCTCTCCTCTCCCTCTCATTTCCTTCCCTGTGCCCCACTGATTCTCCATTCTAGTCTCCTGGCCCAGCCAATCCAAGTCTCCCCTATAGCTTCCAGTCTGAGTTTTCCCTCTTCTACTCCTCCCTGCCAGTATCCAGTCCCAGTTTCTGCCCCATCTCCCCTTGGTTCCTTGTCCTAATCTACTCCACAGGTCCAGCTCTCATCTCCTGTGCATTCACATCAGGCAGCTTCCTCCTCTGCATTCTCTGGACCCAGCAAAGGGCAGGACAGAGTCATTGAGAGCACAAGACAGACAGTCTCCCTGCTCTGAGTTCAGGAGCCTAGACCAAGCAAAATCCACAGCAGCTCATAGCTGCAATTGCAGAGAAAGTCCTTCTGAGCCCCGGGGAGGACAAAATTACAGACAAAATCATCAGTGAATTTAGCTGCTAAAATATAAAGAGGTCTCCACTGAGCATGTGCAAATAGAAATTTTTCAAAGACTTATAGTTTCACCAATTTGGGTGGATTTTCATAATGCAATCTTTTATAACTTTTATGTTAAAATATTCTCAATTAATATTATGTTGTTAAAGGCAATAACAACCCAACTTAGTTTCCAGGTTTGAGCCTCTTGATCGGTTACAGAAAATTTAGTAGAGGACCACTGGGTGATACTTGGAATGATACAACCAAACTTTAGTAAAAAGAAAAATGATTAATTAAGCAAACAGGTGTGCAATTACTATTTACACAAATGCTATTATTGGACTCACACGTAAAGATGAAATGGTGTATAAGTGGGGGCTCCATCCACTGACAACAGTACACCTTTATAATCCTGGAACCTAACAGTATCCTTTGGATGTTAATTGGAGCTCTCCTGAAATTTAGCAAGGCTACTCCTTTTATACCGCATTATAATACTAATTGACATTAAACTGCCCTTTACCGTAATTATATTTCTGCCACCTTCTTTATGACTCTTTACATTACACATGATTTAAATTAACGTCTGCACCAATGTCCTTCCCATATTATCAATATAGATAGCAAATTAATAAAACATTCGCAAAAACACTCATTGAAATCCTTGCTCACACAAGTTATGACCAAAACATAATGGCAACATAACCCTTGTTCATATTCTTGCTAACTCTTATTTTCTCATAACACTCTGTCTCCAACTTATCTTTAAATTTTCTCACACTAGCAATTTCAATTACCCATACTCCTCTACTCTTAGGCTAACTTAGGCCTAAAACCTAACTTCTACTTATTTCTTAACCCAAACCATCCTATAGGCTACAACAGGGACAGCAAAAGGTACGTCCCTGACAAAAATGGCAACCCCTCCGCCACATTTCAAGTCCCTGCCCCAAGGAAAGGGGTGCTAAATCACCAGAATTGTTTAATGCAGGCAAACAACATATTTTCTCCTAGCCTTGTTCTTGGAGACAACTGAATTGCCTTGGGTGAAACTGTCCAAAAATATTCATCCTGAAGCCGACACCCAACATGGAACATTTCATCTCAAATGGTTAAAGTTTGACAAAGTTATAAGAAACTGATAATACGGTCTTATAATGGGAAGTGTTGGGCAACCTTCATAATAGACAGAGCTGCTAGCCCTACCTATACTAACCTCAAGAAGGGTTTGGAGGAAAATTCACAAGAGAAAGAAGTCTGCTACCTGTAGCCAGAGCTTTGACCTTATCAGACCTCATAAATTAACCAGCGATTGGTCAGTACCTGGATGTGAGACTTCCACAGAAAATCCAGATGCTACAGGAAGTGGTATGGGTGATTCAGTAGGTGGTACCATTCCTGCTGAGTCAGTAATGAACTATGACTTAGCAGGTACTGTGCTTTTGGAATATCTGCCTTTTGGCTGTGATGCAATACCAAGGTCTTGACCATTGTGGTGATTAAAGACACCCCAGTGCTTTCCCACCAGAGTTAGGTGACTTGGCTTTGGTGTGGTGCCTGAGGAATTTGCGTAATTTTCTTCATCCCACTTCACCCTCTGTAGCTTCAGCTGGATTAATCCTGTCCTAAATCACTGTAAAGCATTGCAGTGTAGGATACAGCAGCAGTCTGCAGGAGCTATAGCAAGAAGCTCGAGATGGTTGAGGACTGAATGGAATAGGAGTGTAAAAAGAGGGAAGCACAGAAACCTGGGTGGTGTGTTAGTGGGAGGTGTGGGAAATAATGCAAGAATCCAGGGCAGGAAGGAGGGTTTGATGGAGGAGGACCTGGAGGCTGGGGAGAGTTCAAGTGGAGCAGGAAGTTGGAACAGGGTCAGGTGGAAGCAATTTGTAGGCCCTTTGTTAGCAGACTAGACTTTATATTGGGAAGACCAGTAAAAGGACAGGTCTCACTGTGAGAGACATCAAAGCCACTCACAGTTAATGGAAATATTACACAGTGACAGGAATTTCTGGAAAAAAATCTAGAAAAATCCAGTTTTACAAATCCCCGTGTTTTGAGTAAATATTGATTTAGCTATCTAACGAATTTGAACTACTCACAGCAGTTTCCTTTAATGTCTGCCATTCCAGATACGTGGTTTATTTACTGTAATGTAATACATCTTGAGGGAATGTTGTATGCAGATATTAGCAATTAACTCATTAATCTAAAAATCACAATTCTTGCAATTAATAGAGCACTACACAGTCACTCTAATTACAAACTCTGCACAAAAGGCCAGTCTCACAGGGAACATGTGGCCTCCTAATTAGCCAAGATTTCAAAGGCAGACAGAAAATTGAGATGTTGAGGGTGAGACAGGGAAAGACGTGAAGACACTGAGAGTGCATGTGATGGAGGGAGTGACAAACACTACATCTCAGAGAGAGTTTACTTGTTGACAGACTGTGGAGTAGATATTCATTTAGAATTGGACACATATGCCAACGTATACCATACGATTAAACAATCTATGGTTTTGGGGAACACAACAGGATAGAGTATGTCGCATAAGGGAGTTTCACTGTGCTTGCGTAGGCATATCCCTTAGCTTCTTTAGTTGGGGGCAGTTTAGCATGGCAAAATTGTCTGCAGACCACATGTTTACAAACTGAGAATGGTGGATGAGTTTAAAGCAGCCTGCACTACAGGGAGGCAATGTGTTCTAGTGGTAAGAGCAAAGGACTGGGGGGTCAGGATACCTGGAATCTGTTCCTGACTCTGGACTTGATCCCACGAGATGCTGAGCACTCTGGCTCTGATCCAGCAAAGCATTTATGCACATGCTTAACTTTATGCAGATGAGTAGTCCCATTGATACTACTGACTTCAGTGGGACTACTCACATGCTTAAAATTAAGCACATGCTTAGGTGCTTTGCTGGATTGGTGTGAGAGAGCTCAGCATCTGGCAAGATTGAGCCCTTTGGCACTGAATTTCTATGTATCCTTGAGCAAGTCACTTAACCTCTCAATGCCTCAATCTCACATCTGTAAAATGGGAATAATCTCATCTTTGTAAAGTGCTTTAATAGCCATGGTAGGAAAGCACAATAAAGTCCCAGCTTTCCTATTAAACTATTATTGTTACTATTAGGACAGTGCTGTTCTACCCCTGTGTGATCTGCTCCTTAGGAATCAAGAGAGAACAAATAAAAATGTACATATGGTAGTCACAGGGAGCATGAGTTTCCTCTCACTTACACCAGCATAAATCAGAAATTACTTCACTGAAGTCAATGGAGTTGCACTGGTGTGAGTAAGAGAAGAATTACATCCAAGTTGTTATTGCAAAGGCTAGCAGGAGATGTAACTGAATTAATATGTAGATAATGTCCAAATTAAGACATTTAAATCACTAATATTTTAGCCAAACATACTGGAGGCAAGATAATGGAGTGGCTGATATGGGATTTGATTAATAAAGAACTAAAGGAGGGTAATATAATTAATGCAAGTTTGGTTGATAAAGGTAATAGCATTGATGTAATACTGTTAGACTTCTATAAAGTGTTTGACTTGGTACTGTGTGATATTTTGATTAAAAAACTAGAACAATATAAAATTAACATGGCAGATTAAAAAACGGCTGATAAATCTCAAAATGTAACTGTAAACAGGAAATCATTATGGTGCACAGGTCTGTTTACAGTGGAGTCCCACAGCGGTTAGTTCTTGGCTCTATGCTATTTAACATCTTTATCAATGGCCTGGAAGAAAACATAAAATCATCACTGATAAAGTTTGCAGATGACACAAAAATTGCGGGAGTGATAAATAATGAAGAGGACAGGTCACTAATTCAGAGTTATCCAGTTTGCTTGGTAAACAGGGTGCAAGCAACCAATATGTATATTAATATGGCTAAAGGCAAATGTATACATCTGGGAACAAAGAATGTAGGCTATACTTGCAGGATGGGGGACTCTACCCTAGGAAGCAGTGAATCTGAAAAAGATTCGGGAGTCAGATTGGATTATGAGCTCCCAGTGTGATGCCATGGTCAAGAGAGCTAATGCAATCCTGGGACTCATAAACAGGGGAATCTCGAGTAGGAGTGGAGAGGTTATTTTACCTCTATACTTGGCACTGGTGTGACTGCTGGTGGATGACTGTGTCCAGTTCTGATGTTCACAATTCAAGAAGTATGTTGATGAATTGGAGAGGTTTCAGCGAAGAGCCATGAAAATGATTAAAAGATTAGAAAACATCCCTTATAGTGATAGACTCAAAGAACTTGCCCTGTTTAGTTTAACAAAGAGAAGATGCGGGGATGACTTGATTACAGTCTATAACTATCTAAAAGGGGAACAAATATTTAATAATGGGCTCTTCAAGCTATCTGGGAAAGGTATAACAGAATCCAATGGCTAGAAGTTGAATTTAGAGAATTCAGACTGGAAATAAGATGTACATTTTTAACGGTGAGAGTAATCAACTATTGGACCAATTTATCAAGGGTTGTGGTAGATGTTCCATCACTGACAATTTTTAAATCAAGATTGGATGTTTTTCTAAAAGCCATAGTCTAGGAGTTATTTTGGGGAAGTTCTATGGCCTGTGTTATACAGAAGGTCAGACTGGATGATCACAATGGTCCCTTCTGGACTTGGAATTTATAAATCTATGAGTCTGTATTTAACGCACAGTGTGGCCATGCGTGTCAAACTCAGATTCCTACAGTTAGATCTTTATTGGTCTAAATGACATAAAACATACCAAGCTACCAACAACAGTATTCCTACATTAGCAAGGAGGGGCAAACAGGGGATTAAAATTTGGTAATATCATGTCTTCTTTGTGAGCCTTCTTGCAATGGGACATTTCATAGACTGGGCTGGCAAGGGCCAGCTTCCCTCTGATTAGTCTTTTAGGGCTTTCTTTGTTTGTGCTTGGCCTTCCTACCCAGGCCCCTCTAAGAATGGCCAAGGAATTTAATAGTGGTGAGTGTCCTCTGCCATGACCATTTTGGCAGGGCTTTACTTCACTGTTCTAGATTGGGACAGGGCGTTTTAGTACTTGATGACCTTCAGCACTGCCTGTTCTGGTTTTTGAGACAGGAAATTAAGTTCTCTTTTCCTTGTTACAGTGGAGCCAGTTTGTGTACCTGGGTTGCCAGTAGAAGCAACAGAGGATGTAAAAACAAGTAGAATCCAAGCCAGAAGCATTAGCAGCTACCATGTACTCTTCACAGGAGAGTCTGATGGGAAGTTTTCTTTCTGCTCAGCATCCTGCGAGATGCCTTTTGAATAGTGTTCCATTTCCATGCTTCCATCCTTGTGCTATTCCAACTTTTATCTTGCACCTTCTCCAACTGAAAGGTAATGTGACTCCATCGTCTCAAGCTTTTGTCATTGGCAGACCTAAAGATCTGCTGCATGGAGAAAGGCCTGCTGTGGCTTTAAAATGGATATATAAAAATGCAGATGATTTTTCTTCCTTTCTGTTTTGTGTTTCGTCTAGAGTCCATTGAGGATTCTAGCAGGCTGGCAATTTTAGTCTCGAAGAGCATATTTTTCCTTCATGTTTAGTGATGGTGTCTCCAGAGTAAACTCCTCGGATGATCAGAATTTTTTCAAGGGACACCTCTCACCATCCACTGTTACTGAGAAGATATTTTCAGATCAGACTGAGTGATTCCTAAAAGAACAATATTCTGACAAGAAGTTCTTTGGGGAAATTTCCAACAATGTGAAAATCTTCCAAGGGAATGTACATATACGTACAAAGGAACACGGTACCGTAACAAAAATAATATGTATACTTCTGAAACACTCAACAAATGAGAAGGGGACAGGTTGTAGCAGTCAAGCCACTGGTTGCCTTGAAGGTTCAGCCAGTCACAGCTCCCACTAGCCGCAGTTTGCCGTTCCAGGCCAATGGGGGCTGCGAGAAGCGGGGGCCAGCACATCCCTTGGCCCATGCCGCTTCCCATGTTAGTCTGTATTCACAAAACCGTGTTAGTCTGTTAACCATGTTAGTCCTGTTCGTCTTTATCCACAAAAACAACAAGGAGTCCAGTGGCACCTTAAAGACTAACAGATTTATTTGAGCATAAGCTTTCATTCTAGAACCCACAAAAGCTTAGGTCCAAATAAATCCGTTAGTCTTTAAGGTGCCACCAGACTCCTTGTTGTTTTTGTGGATACAGACTAACACGGCTACCCCCTGATACTTGACATTATGCTAACTATGTTTGCAAAATCTCAGTTGGAACAATGTCAGCATTTAACTAGAAACGCCGTGGGATGCATAAGCCCCATTTACTCTTCTTTCTGCAAACCAGCCAGCTAAAAACATTTGCAGAAGAAATGAACTACAGCTGCTCATGTTCACTGTGCTCTACTCTATCCAAAAAGCTCATACAACTATCCCAGTGTCGGAATTGCCCTTAGAAGAACCTGTTTGCCTTGGTCAACAGCTTAGGCCCTGCTTCAGCAAGGTACTTAAACATGTGCCTAACTTTACACACATGAGTAGTCCCATTGGTTCTTGATGACTCCAGGCATCAAGCAGTACTTGCTAAAAGGGAGGAAAAATGGAATAGAAAAAGAATGAAGAATAATAGTCCAGAAAAAAAAAAAAGCCCCATGAATACCTACAGAGTTCCTTTTAGCTCAAAGTATTGTTATTGGTCTGCTGTTAATTGAACTACCAGCGATTTGTACCGCCGCCATGGGAAAAGGACCGGAGAGAGCCCCAGCACATGGAGTAAACTGAGGTTAGAAGAAGATGAAAGTTTCTCTTGGCAATGTGGAGCAACTGCCTTAAAATAAGTTTACAGCCTTACAATATAGCTGGATTATTGTTTTCCAAGAATTTGATATGTGGTTCTGATGTATTTTTTTAAATAACAGAGATTGTTGGACAAGGTGATAAGAAATTAATATAGTTCTTGTAATAACTAGCAAGTTTTGAGTTGTGAAAAAGGTGACTATTATGAAGTAAGCCATGTTTTGTAGTGCTTAGAGCAGGGGCACTGGGAGCACAGACATCTGGGTTTCATTCTCAGTTCTGCCCCTGCTCTCTCTGTGACCTTTGGCAACTGAGTTAACCTATCTGTACCTCAGGTTCCCCAGCAGTAAAATGGGGTTAATATTGCTTACCTAGCTGTCAGGCATGTTGAGAGCCTTTGATTAATGAATGTTTGTGGAGCACTTTGAGATCTCAGGATAAACGGTGCTATAGACGTGCAAGTATTATTAAGAAGGAACCTGAAAGTGTGTGGAAAAGCCAATTTTTCTTTTTCTTTTAAAAAATAATATTTTTGGTCCATTGCCAATGCAATTTCTTCTGCACAGCATCTTGATGCAACTTAGGGATAGTTATTCAAAGGGCAGGGAAACCTTTGTAAATCTTAAACTACCTCCATTACTGTCACATTATTAACTTTAGGCATATGCTAAATTTTACCAGGATTATCCCCACAAATGAATTATGGGAATAATAAGGTTTCAATATTGTTCATTCAGTAATTAATCTTTGCAGGCAAGAAATTTCATTTAAAGTGCTAGTAAAGTATATGTAAAATATTAATCAGTATGTTGAACTATTAGCAGATCGCTGGATGTGATCCAGTGAAGATGAAATATGAATACCTAACAATATGCAGCTCTAAAAGAATAAAAGAATTTTAGCCAGTCTTTTTAAAACCCCTAGTAAGTTATAAGTGCACTAACAGAAATCAGTCTCAGATTTAAGAATATAGCATTGCATTTCCTATTATATAAAAGAAATGAAGGAGAATAAAATCTAAAATATTGTTTAAAGTTCAAATGGAGCATTCTGTCTTGGAAGAAAAAAAAGATGATAAAAAAGAGTTGATTAAGTCCAAGCTGGCAGTTATTAGACTAGCAAACACAAAGTATTTATTTACATAATGGTTTAAATTAGATTAAAAACCATAACTTATCTGGAAACACTGTATTTAGTATATTGGTGGTTAAATATGGTTCATAGCAGCTCTTTCAATTAAATTGTTCTTCCCTCGCTCCAGTATAGTATATTAAATATAATTTCCTGAAATGTAACAAAAATCATTATTTTGTTTGCAAACGGCTACCGTTTTTTTTTTAAAGGGAAAACATTTTCAGTGATCCTTGTGTAGCACTGCATATTTTTTCATACTCATAGTCAGGATGCATAATGCAAACATGCCTACACCTTTTATGAACCTCTCTTGATAAGCTGGAAGTGTTTTATGGTAGGAGCCTGAGGTCTTGTCCATATTGAGGATTTGCGCCAGTGCAGACAGGCAATGCTGCTATTTGCAGCCTACTCCAACAGAGCCTACTCCACGTTGAAACGGTGATTAACTACACTGGTGCAAACAGCGGCATTGCCTGCCTCAGTTAGGGGTTGCATAAGTGCAGCTACATAAACCCCTCCCCACTGATGTCTGTAACCAGAGCAAATCCTCAGTGTCTTAGCTTCTGAGCAAGGCCAGGGACTTTGAAGAGGGAAGGGTTAAAGCCTCTGCAAGAGAGCTGGTCTCATTGCAGTTCTATTAGCCTCAATAAACAGTCACACTGGATGCTTTAGCTGGACTGACTTGCTTATGTAGTGGGTTTTTATATGGACCTGGTTAATAGGATGACCTTAGATTTATGATCAAGTACTTGTTCCAGGTATTTTTAGTTTTGGGGGATTTTGTTTTTAATAAGTATACCTATAATGAGAGTCAATACAGTAAACTTAATGCAAGAGTGAACATCAGATTCTTCTTGCTGCTGTAGAAGCAGATATAAATTCATAATTAGATAGAATACTCACATGTTTAAAGACTGACCTAGGAATGTGCAAGGGATTGTCTTCATTAGCAGCTGAATAGTCTGGGTCAGGTTCTGCACACATTTCCCTGTGTCAGTGAGGTTCTTTGCATCCCAGGGATTTCTATCATCACTCATCCTTCAGGTTTTCACCAGGGTAAGCAGGTTTAATTATCATCATGGATTCCATAAGAGTTGTGCATGGGAGCTGCTGTGGGGGGAAGCACTTAACCAGTGTGCTCCTCAATGGCCATGGCCAAACCTCCCACTTTGAGAACAATAATTCCCCATCAGCTGCCCAGTTGTAGTGAGGTTGCAGTGACTTCGTGTCAACTTTTCACCACTTGGACCCTCTGCCAAAGTTTACACTTGCATAAGCCACCATCAACTCCTTGTGAATGTTGCCCACTGTGCATATTGCCAGGTATTCTCCTTTTGAATGTAAATGGATAACATAGATGGATAATATAGGTTCCAATTTCTCTCGCCTCTTTGGTGGATGACTTTTCTAGCATGGAGGTGAAGTAAAAGAAAACAGACCATAGTTTAGAAATATATTCCAGGAGCAATATGGATGGTGAGCAGTGAACAGAGAGCAGTTAATATTTCTATATGTTTAGGGGTAAACTCTGGAAGTGTTCCCTGGGGTTTTACCTCTGTGACTCCCATTGACCTTAATGAGAGTTGCTGGTCATCACCAAGCATATGCAAGGGACCCATGTTGACTTGTAAATACAGGCTCTTCTGTGCCCCACAGGGGCTGAGAATAATTCAGAGACAGTGTCATTTAGTCCTGATGGGCAGGCATCACCCCATCTTGTTCTGCAAGTGACTCTTCTGGCCAATTGAGGAAGAGAGAATGATGGATGTTAGAAGGAATCAGGTTAAATTCTCCTCAGCTGGAAGAAGGGTGGCTGAGTCATGGGACTTGTGAAGTTAAAAAAATGGGGAAGCTCCTCGGGGCTTCATTATGGAAGTGAAGAACCATTGTGGGATTAAAATATAAAGATGAGAACTGTCATCTATTTTTGGAAATATTTTGCTTGCAGGGACTATCTTCAAGGCTATTAATCAGTGTAACAAGAGGGGGAAGAGACTCTCAAAGATCAATTGCTCCGTACAAGAGAAGTAGTTCAAAATAACTGTATATGTGTTGGGGCTCTTTTTGGCATAATTGAACAGTACCAAAAGAGTCAAGTATATTTAAGGGATAATCTCTCCAGCTCTGTGGTATACAAAGCAATAAATGCCTGTTGAGATTGATTAATCACTGAGACAGCGCCAAAGAGTTTAATCCACCCTTTAGTACAAGTATCCTGCAAAGCAGCAAGGATTATTGCTGTTATTCAACAAACCATACAACAAGGAATGAAAAACCCAATCTCTTTTCTCCATAGCAAAATCTGAAAATACTGAGCTTCTATCCATAGGCGCCGACTTCTACGGGCGCTGGTGGGTACTTGACCCCCCTCTCTCCCCTACTCCACCCCTTCCGCAGCCCCTCCTGCCCCCCTTCCAACCCCTTCCCCAAAGTCCCCACCCAAACTCCATCCCTTCCCACCCCCATTCCAACTTCTTCCCCAAATCCCTGCCCCGACCGCGCCTCTTCCCTGCCTCCTCCCCTGAGTGCGCCATGTTCCCGCTCCTCCTCCCTCCCTTGCGGAGCTCGCTACAGCTGTTTGGCAGTGGCAAGCTTTGGGAGGCAGGCAGAAGAGCGGGGACGCGGCGGGCTCAGGGGAGGAGTCGGAGGCGGAAGAGGAGGTAAGGTTGGGCAGGGCGGGGAGCTTGGCTGCCGGTGGGTGCAGAGCACCCACTAACTTTTCCCCGAGGGTGCTCCAGCCACGGCGTCAGCGCCTATGCTTCTACCTCCATCTCAAACCTACCCATAACACACAACATCTCGGCAGACAGACAAGGAGGGAGCAATTAAGTCCTTTGGCCCGATTTGCCACCACGTTGCTCCTGATATGGTTATTTACACCTTTGCAAAGGGAATGTAGAATGGTACCAAACAGAATGGAAACATTTTTCAGGACTTTGCACTCGCAGATGTAAATGACTGCACAAGGTGCAAGGCACTGGGAAATCGGGTACAAAGACTACAGACATCTGTCCCAGTCTGCACTGGGCTCAATAATAATAACCCTATGGATAGTCTCCACTTTGCTTGTTCCAAGTTCTCATCAGGAAACTGGATGGGATCTCCCCAGAATATTACGTGCACCCTACAGAACGTACTGTATTGGTCATCATGATTGTTTTAATGAAGTATGTGTCTAACAATGTACTGGTAAAACTGATTAGTGATAGGAATCATTAATGCACTGTATTTCCCACAATATGTTCTCTTTCCTGCCTTATTCCTCTCTGTAGTGCAGGAGGTAGATAGTAGAGCATTGACGGAAAAAGAAGGCATGGAAAAAGATCATTTATACTGGGCAATAGAACAGTATTCTTTTGAAAAAGCTTCAACAGGAAAGCCACATTCATTTCCTGTCAACCTGTACAAAACAACATCTGCCCCTTTCCCTCCGCACTAAACAAACAGTCTCCCTTGAGACCTATAGAGAAGGTCTTTCTAACATGCCACAAACACTGAACATGTGTGAATGAGCCTCCATCATTAAGTGAGAAAATGCAGGGGGAGCAACAAAGTTGAATTAAGAGAGAGACGCTAATAGAAGGAAACACACTGAGAATGAAATCAGATGTAGTGAAACCCCCTTTAATGGAGCTAAGCCACAGAGTTTGGCTAGAGATCCAAGCTTTTCACAAATTTCAGAGTTCTGATTAAGAGTTTGGTTTGGCCTGTTGGTGTCCAGATACCATGATGATGGGCACATTAGAGATACTCAGCTAGATGAACAGATTAGATATGAAACACTCAGGAGGTTCGGATTGGATCTGGATCATGTCTGTTTGGATGCTGGGACTTATCTCACTTAAAATGAGATGGGATGAAAGTTCAAAATTGTTTAAATGTGCAATTTTCAAGGCAGTTTAGTGTGAGGTTAATCATTTGGGGGGGGGACTTGCACAATAAGTATCAATCATTATTAACTTTACTTGTGAAACCTCACCTTCTGTACACAAAAACACAACACCACAATGCTCAGGGAAGGGAACAGCACACTGTACAATCAAATGAAAACAACATTACAATAAAACTTTACAAAACTCCCAAAAAGGTGTGGGAATGAAGAAAGAGACCGAGTTGGGAGAAGAGACTGAAAAGTTCTAAATAGGAGAATCAACACAGGTCATATGGGCAGCATCTCTGGGGAAGGTGTTGTGTAAAAGTGGGCGGATGAAGGTCAATTGGGAGCTTTCCACATCCTAATGCCAACCAAACCAATAGCACATTTCTTTGTCAACCTCTAACCCAGTGGTGACATAAGTGGTGTCAGAAGACACATATCTATTAGGATGGGGTTCAAGGAGGTAGTTTTCTTTCCAGTTTGACTGGAGATCTGCCCCCACAATTGCAATGCTGGGCAATGGCCCTAAATTTAATAAGTTTCTGTAATATACTAGGGTAATAGGCATAGACACTCATGCACACACATTCACACTCACAACATTGATAGAGTAAGTGGAAAGCTGATCAGGCTAGTGTCCTGTATGCAGAACTCCCACTGAAGTGCTGCACATTCATTTCTGCACATGAGACCTGGTCGAATGCTCACTGAAGTCAGTGGAAAGACCACCCCCTTGACATCAGGGGATACTGGAGGGGGTTTAGGGACAGTTTTCAAGATTGAGACCAAAATCAGCCAAAAACATGGATGACTGACTGGCCTAATATAAAAAATATGTTCTTTATTTCTTTTTACAACTCAACTCTCAAAAAACTACAAAACAATCTAATGAAAGCTGTTAAATGATTAAATATATATATATATATATTACTTATAACTAGGGCTGTTGATTAATATCAGTTAACTCACGCGATTAACTCAAAAAAATTAATCACAATTAATCGCAGTTTTAAACAATAGAGTACCAATTGAAATTTATTAAATATTTTTGTATGTTTTTCTACATTTTCCAATATATTGATTTCAATTACAACATAGAATACAAAGTGTACTCTGCTCACTTTATATTATTATTTTTATTACAAATATTTGCACTGTAAAAATGATATACAAAAGAAACAGTATTTTTCAATTCACATCATACAAGTACTGTAGTGCAATCTCTTTAACGTGAAAGTGCAACTTACAATGTAGATTTTTTTGTTGCACAACTGTACTCAAAAACAAAACAATGTAAAACTTTAGAGCCTACAAGTCTACTCAATCCTACTTCTCATTCAGCCAATCGCTAAGATAAAAAAATGTGTTTACATTTACTGGAGATAATGCTGCCCACTTCTTATTTACAATGTCACCAGAAAGTGAGAACAGGCGTTCGCATGGGACTTTTGTAGCTGGCATTGCAAGATATTTACATGCCAGATATGCATTTGTATGCCCCTTCATGCTTCGGCCACCATTCCAGAGGACATACTTCCATTTTGATGAGGCTCATTAAAAAAAAATGCATTAATTAAATTTGTGACTGAACTCTTTGGGGGAGAATAGTATGTCTCCGCTTCTATTTTACCTGCATTCTGCCATATATTTTATGTTATAGTAGTCTCAGATGATGACTCAGCACATGTTGTTCATTTTAAGAACACTTTCGCTGCAGATCTGACAAAACGCAAAGAGGGGACAAATGTGAGATTTCTAAAGATAGCTACAGCACTTGACCCAAAGGTTTAAGAATTTGAAGTGCCTTCCAAAATCTGAGAGGGATGAGGTGTGGAGCATGCTTTCAAAAGTCTTAAAAGAGCAACACTCTGATGCAGAAACTACAGAACCCGAACCACCAAAAAAGAAAATCAACCTTCTGCTGGGAGCATCTGATTCAGATGATGAAAATGAACATCCATTGGTCTGCACTGCTTTGGATTGTTACCGAGCAGAACCCGTCATCAGCATGGACGTGTAAGTTTGAGTGAAAATTAACCAATCTTATGCCACTTTGAAGGTAAGCTTGCCTCATTATATTCCATCAATATGATTGAACAGTGTCTTGAATTAATATATTTTCCCCATTAATAAGGGATAATGATATATTAAGCATGAACCAACAGTGTGGTTATAGGAATATTATATTTACAACTTAAAAACAGAAGTATACTCCGAAGAGACTTGCAGTAAGTACATGTATTCACTGACATAATACAAAGTAAATTAAAATAGACTAATTAGATTGAAAGCTACCTCGGGGCTCAATCCTGTGCCATTAAAGTCTTTGTGGAGTTTGCTGCATTGACTTTAAAGGGAGCAGGATCAGACGCTAAGTGGATATCACTATATCTAACTTCTGATATCACTATATTTCAGCGTCTTACTTTACAGTGATGTTTGGTTGCTCATGTATATACTTTTCTTTCATAACATGAGGAAGGATAGTCTTCTGATTAAGGTGTGGACTACATTCATAGACTTTAAGGTCAGAAAGGTACCATCACAATCATCTAGTCTGACCTCCCGTACATTGCAGGCCACAGAACCTCACCCACCCACTCCTGTAATAGACCCATAACCTGTGACCGAGTTACTGAAGTCATCAAATAATCGTTTAAAGACTTCAAGTTACAGAGAATCCACCATTTACACTAGTTTAAACCTGCAAGTGACCCAGGCTCCATGCTGCAGAGGAAGGTGAAAAAACCCCAGGGGTTTCTGTCAACTTGACCCAGGTGAAAATTCCTTCTTGACTCCAAATATGGTGATCAGTTAGCTCCTCAACATGTGTGCAAGACCTATCAGCCGGACACCTGGGAAAGAATTCACTGTAACTTGGAGCCCTCCCCATCTAGTGTCCCATCACCGGCTGTTAGAGATATTTCCTGCTAGCAGTCACAGATCAGCTACATGCTATTGTAGGCAGTCTCATCATACCATCCTCTCCATAAACTTATCTAGTTCTGTCTTAAAGCCAGTTAGGTTTTTTGCCCCCCACTGACCACCTTGGAAAGCTGTTCCAGATGGTTAGAAACCTCCTCCGATGGTTAGAAACCTTTGCCTAATTTCAAGCCTAAACTTGTTGATGGCCAGTTTATATCAATTTGTTCTTGTGTCCACATTGGTGCTTAACTTCTCTCCCTCCCTGGTATTTTTCCCTGTGATATATTAATAGAGACCAATCATATCTCCCCTCAGCCTCCTTTTGGTTAGGCTAAACAAGCCAAGCTCTTTGAGTCTCCTCTCATAAGGCACATTTTCCATTCCTTGCATCATCCTAGTAGCCCTTCTCTGCACCTGTTCCAGTTTGAATTAATCTTTCTTAAACATGCAAGACCAGAGTTGGACACAGTATTCCAGATGAGGTCTCATGAGTGCCTTGTATAGTGGTCCTAATACTTCCCTGTGTCAACTGGAAATACATCGCCTGATGGATCCTAGGATTGCATTAGCCTTTTCCATGGCATCTCACATTGGCAGCTCAACCATAAACCCAGGTCTTTCTCCTCCTCTGTCACTTAGAGCTGATACATCCCAAGCGAATAGCAAAAATTCTTGTTGTTAGTCCCTAAATGCAGGATCTTGCACTTTGCACTATTAAATTTCATCCCATTTCTATTACTCCAGTTTACAAGGTCTTTCACATCTTCTTGTATGATTAAGGTTAAGATTTTGTCTCGGTTTAGTAAAAGTCACAGACAGGTTGCAGGCAATAAATAAAAATTCACAGGAGCCCATGACCTGTCTGTGACCTTTACTAAAAATAACTTGGGGGGGAGGGCTGAGTGGGGAGGGAGGGGGAATAACAGCTGAAGCCCAATGGGAGGGGGGACTGACAGTCCAAGCCCCCCCTGCCACAGGGGAGGGAGGAGAGCACAGCCCCGGCTCCAGCCCCAACCAAAGCCACGGGGTGGGTGGCACACAGCCCTGGCTCCGGCCAAAGCCATGGGGGAGTGTGAGGGGGAACACAGCCCCGGCTCCATCCACCAACATATTTGGTGAAGAAATCTATCAGATATCACATACAGGAAAATCTGGACCCTACTGTTATTAGTACCATTTGCCTGCCAATCTATAACTGGGAATTGAAAAAAGAAAAGGAGTACTTGTGGCACCTTAGAGACTAACCAATTTATCTGAGCATGAGCTTTCGTGAGCTACAGCTCACTTCATCGGATAAATTGGTTAGTCTCTAAGGTGCCACAAGTACTCCTTTTCTTTTTGCGAATACAGACTAACATGGCTGTTACTCTGAAACCTGGGAATTGAAAGTCTCCCACAATCACACAATGTCCAGTAGTATTTATTTTGTTAAAAAACATTAAAGATCCTGGTGGTCTGTAGCACTCCCCCTGCACTATGTCAGGGGAACCTCTAGTAGCTTTCCCCCCAAAAGTGATTTTGCCCCAAACACACTCACTCTTATCCATTCCATCACTTCTAATTTCTTTACAGTCTACCTCATCATTAATATACAACACTGCTTTACCACATTTGCCTTCATTTCTGTCTTTTCTGAACAGCACATTTCCTTCAATACCTGTACTCCAGTCATGACTACTATTCCACCATGTTTCTGTTATCCCTGTAATATCTGGTTTCAGTTCTTGCACCAGTAGTTCTAGTTTCTCCATTTAGTTACCCAGACTCCTTACATTGGTATACAAACATCTTAATGGTTGCTTCTTGGCTTTGCCCACATTCCTTGCCTGATTGGGTACAGTCATTCTACTGTCAATATTGCCTATATGACTGGTATCAGCACTATTCTTCCTCTTGATGTCCATTCTCCTATCCACTGCTGTTCCTTTCTCCGTTGCTGTATCCTTTCTTACTTGATTTTCTTCCCTCTCAATGTCAAAATCAGGTATGGAGATTACATGAGATCTCCCAACCATTTCCCTGAGTTCCTAGTTTAAAGCTTTTTAAATTAGCTGTGCCAATCTCCATCCCAGAAATCTATTTCCCTCCCTACTCAGGTGTGTCCATCCCCTGAGAACTGTTCTCTGTCCATGAATGCCTCCCAGAGGCCAAACATCCCAGAGCCCTCTTCATAGCAACACTGCCTGGGCCATCTGTTGATCATTATAAACTTGTCTCATCTTCGTTCTCTTCCTCTAGGGACAGGCAGAACCCCACTACTCTGTTTGCTGGCGCTTGTGCCATGGCACCTGTGCTGCTGGCTGACTGGCTGCCCTTATAGGACTCCTAATCAGGGGAAACCCTGCCTCCTGATCAGGGAAGACCCACCCCCTAATCAGGGCTTTGCTTCTCTCACAGCACACTGCCCCCTACCAGCCTCTACAAACTGTACAGGGAAAGAAAAAACCACAAAACAGAAAAAATGAACAACAGCCCCCAAAAAACTCACTGCCCCTGAGGACCTGGGGCTTGCCTCCTCCCTTCTTCTCCAACAGAATTCCCACTCAAACTCAGGTCTTTGCTGGCTCCTGTGCTGCTGTGCCTGTATCCCAAAGCCCTGCAACTAGACTCAAGAGATCTAGGTTCAGTTCTCATCTCTGCAGTAGACTTCCTGTGTGATCCTGGGCAAGTCACTTAACTCTGTGTCTCAGTTCTCCATCTGTAAAATGGAAATAATAATGCTTTCTTTCTCCCACCCTTTGTCTGTCTTGTCTAATTAGACTTAAAGCACTTCAGAGTAGGATGTATCTCTCAATAATAAGTGCTATGCAGCACCTTGCATAATGTGGCCTTGATCTTGGTTGGGGCCTTTGAAGCATCAGCGTAATAAAAATAATAACACAAGAACACCATTTTTGTAGTAGAAAAGATATTTTTTCACAATTAAATACCCTTTTAATTTAATGCCTACTTAATTGGATACCTCTCTGATGTGCATCTGGGAAAGAAGCATTTCCATCTCTGTCAATCTAAAAATGCAGACATTTACTAAAAAATAATTACTATCAAAAGAAAAGTCTGAAAAATTATAGATTCGTCTTTTTTAATCATTTGTGTGTGTGTGAGTGTGAATGGGTGAGTTCTGAAGTAGATTTCAAATTCTCTTTCATTGAACACTTGGCAGTAATCTATATCAAAAGATTTTTTTCCTGTTAAATAGTCAGAAGTAATCAAATTGTAGGTAACATCTACATTTGGGATAAGCTCAAAATTAATATGAATACATTTGAAAAGGGTATTCTTTTTTCATCATGTCAGATTAATATAATATACTTCTAATTTGTATGTGAGGCCAATGAAAGACATCATCAGTGAATTCAACTCTCGCATAATTTTTGACTAGTCTATCTAGTTCATTTTTGTCTGAACAAAAACTAAAAATACCAAAGTATTTCACTATTTCATAAATAAGACATATATGGACCTTATCTTTTGTGGGGAAATATTGGAAAGTACTTAATTTTTCAACTCTCTGGACTTTATGTTTTTGTATTGGGAGCCAATTTTACTAAATGTAAGACAACTATCTCCCTGCAATGCATACTGCATATAGGCCCCAATGCATCTCCCAGTCAATGTAAAGACTCTAGCAACAGGAGTTGGATAAAGCCCATGATGAGGGACAATTATAAGGCCATAGTTTTGTTATCCTACTTTTTTAAAGTAACTATTTTTCTATTAAGAATAAAACATTAAAGAGTCCTTCAAGCTAAAGCGGAAGGAAAAACTTACTTATTGCCATTCCTCCAAGCAAATTATGGTCTTGAAACAGAGTGAGCTGGGCTTTTGAAAAGGGTTCATGTCCCAGATGCATGACCTGTGCCTGACTCGCAAGCTCTTTCCTCCCATTGAGAAAGTGCTGACACAGGGCTTCCCCCTCACCAGCAGCATTGTTCAATTTGTTCTCAGCCTAGTGTCACCTGATCCCTGGGAACTACAAGTCCCAGAATTCCACTGATCTGGGAGGGAACTAGACACATGTCAGAGCCAGGACTTGAACACTTCTTAAAGACCCAGAACACTGTGGAACCTAATGCATTGCACAGTTAGTAGTGTTCCAATAAAATAGCAATTATTCACATTTTTTTCACTGGCCACTTTTCTTGATCACCCAAATTGTCTTTATGAAGCCAAGCCCTGCTGTCTCCTTTCCACCTACAATCCTCTCCTTAAACCCTCTTCCTGTTCGTATGTATCATTCTCTGCCCAGGATCTATGCAACTTCAACAATGGAAATGGCAACAGCTGACAAGATTTTCCTGTCCCCTCTCTTGGATTTTGCTTTTGACCCAAAGGTTTATTTTTTGCCTTCTGCTTCCAGCCCCTCAATCTGTCCCCTTCATGCCATCTGTGCCTCCTGCCAGCCAGCCTCCTTGTCTAATTCCCTCCTTATTTTTAATGTCCACTCTCCTCTGGCTTTCCCCTCTCTCCCTTCTTTCATGTTCTTGTATTCCTTATCTTTAACCCCACTACCAAATACCACTTACTTTTCTATCATTCTCATTTCCTTTCCCTTTGTCTTCAGGATCATGGGCTGCGCTCTTAACTCCTGTTGCACTGACTTCCTCTCCTCTATCTCTCTCCATCTCCTCAGTCTGGCTTCTGCTCTCTCAACTCCACCAAAAAGGCCCTCATACCAGGTATGGATGGCCTTCTTCTAGCCACATCTAAATGGCACTTCTCTCTCTTACTCCTCTTTGATGACATCATTGATCATTTCTCCCTGGTTCTGGTTTCTGAAGCTTTTGTCTTTTGCATCTCCTCCCTTACTGACCACTCTTCCAGCATCTTCTTTAATGGCTCGTTGTCTTCTCTTCTTCCCCCATCTGTTGGTGTCCCGAAACTTCTGTCTTTAGTTCCCTCCTTTTCTTGTGCTCTGCAGCTTTCTCATAATCCAGGGCATCAAATCTCTGGCCCTCACCTTTCCCTCTCTGTCCAGATTGCTGCCTCTCTGACATCTCTTCTTGGATGTCAAGCCACCTTCTCCAGCTTAGTCTCTCCAAAACTGGAATTCTTGTCTTTCCTCAATCTCTCTTCTCCCCTTCCTGTCTCCCAACCCACAAGCTCAATGTAACCTCCCTCTCCATATAGCTACTCCTTTTCTTTTTAGTATCACCTACATTTGCCTTTTCCTTACTATCTCCACTGATTAAAAAAAACCCTTGTCTGTGCCCATTTTTCACTCTGATTATTATAACTTCCTCTTCTTTGGGATTCCCTTCCCTCCTGTTCTCACCAGTGTGTCCCAAATGCCAGAAACATTATTTATTATTATTAGTTGTATAGTAGTAATGCCTAGAGACCCCAGCCTCTTTGTGCTAGGCACTATATAAACATATAGTCCATTCCCTGAAGATCTTCCAGGACATCTTCCTTCCTCCTCCCCCACTCAGACCTCTTCACCGCCTTACTGAGTCTTTCCATTGTTTTCTTGTCTCGTATCACATCAGATTATCCTTGGAACAATCTCCTGGCCCTTCGCTGTCAAGTACTCACCCCCCATCTTCCCTTACAACCCATCTCCCTTCTCATAATTAATAATCCTCACACTCTCCCTCTCTGCACCATTGTCTGTGTCTTACCTTATTTAGACTATAAGCTCTTAGGGAATGCGTCTTATCTATGTTTATAAAATGCCTTGTAAATTTATGATACTGGATACACGTTTCCTTTATTGATTATAATCACTAGCATGGAGGTGTTATTTACAAAAGAGTTCATAAAAAAAAAGAATATATATTATTTTGGGAGTTTCCCTATAAGTATGTTCACGTCACTTCACAATTTCCCTAGTATTTTGGAAAGGAACATAACAGACTGGCGATCTCTCTTGCATATCAGCAGACCTACCTCCATATGCAGCAAATAAAGACCTATCTGTTAACCTCATGTTTGTCTTCATATTACCACAAACATATTAAGTGGTACCACTAAGTTAGGCTCACATTTCCTACATTTCAGCTCTTACAATTAGATCTGAATGTTGCATAACATCTTGTTAAGGCATTAATCTTTTACAGTGACAACAGTGCAGTCTGTTTATTGAGGTCTGCATTATATTCATTCATAATACCTCATCTGATGTAAGCCTTTTCAGTATGCCATTCAAGTCTATCTTGTGAATGCATTTATCATTAGCTAAGGGCTTTATTCATCAGTATTTCATCTTGTGAACATATCTTTATTTTTATGGGATTCTCTTCAGTGTCTGAACAGAATTCAATCAGCAAAAAGTCCCAAGATCTACAATCATAATAATACTCAGCATTTTCATAGCTGAGTATCTTAAAGGACATTTTCCAACTCAGTATCTTAAAGGACATTACATACATTAATTAAACAGGGTCTACAAAATTCCTGTGAGATAGCTAAGGATCCTCCATGTTTGGCAAGTAAGGAAACCGAGACACACAGTGGTTAAGTGATTTACATAAGGTCAAGAGAAGGTCTGTGGCAGAGTGGGCAACAGAGCCTTCATCTCTTGAACTTTATCCACAGGACCATCCTTGACCTGTATAGCTGATGAACACACAGGTATTGAGGGACCCAGGATTTGGGCTACTGCCTATCTGAATATTTCTGTTTCAAGTTCATAGGGTCTTCTATTTAGTACTGAAAAATAAAATATTTATACCTGCCTCAGTCCAAGAAAAACCTGGTTGGAAGGAAATAGAGTCAAGTCTCTGCTAGAAGGGATTCCTCTTCTTTTGATGACTATAAGTGTGCATTAACAATATCACATCAACAAAAGTCTGTCTGTGAATAGGGACAGCCTGCAAAATAGAACTCCAGAAATACAATTGGACTATAATCCTGGTTTTGGTTTTGTTCTATTTTGTTTTGTGCCACTTTCACTGTCCTAAAAGCTGCTGATTTCATTTCCTTTGTTAATGATATCGTTTTCCTGCCTTGGGTCATGAACTGTGGAGCACCATTCCCGGATTTGGACATGCCAAGGAAAGGAAAATCAATTTCAAGTCTCAAAATCTAGCACCATATGTGCAAATTGTGACTACGTACCAGATCCGACACTCCAGGGCAGATATACCCAAACTTTGCACAACAGGGGAGTGCCCTGGCAACTTGCAAGTAGTCCAAGAGCTGATCTTAATTTGAATAAAATGGAACAGATTGCACTCTACCCATGTTTAACACAGACAGTGAAACTATTGGGTACATGGAAGAAACTGTACAAGAAAATGGTATCCTTGGCAAAAAATACTATAGATATAATCTTGCCAAGCTCAGTACAACCTTGGGTTATCAAGTGCCATATCTTAAGTTTGCCCAATGCTCTTCTTTCAAACATGAACCAAACTTTCTGACTCAGGTCTATTTTGTAAGGCCTTGTCTACACATAAAAGTTGTATTGTTTTAACAATACTGATATAGTTAAAGCAGTAGTTTTAATTCAGTTATACAAGTATTAATGTGCTTATACCAGTATAGCATATACCTGTATGGCAAGGGGAATAAGTTATCCCAGTATGAGGCACCTTTAAAAAAGTATAACTACACTGACACAAGGGGATGTTCTGATATAATTATATTGGTTAAAAAAAATTACAGCCCTAACCTATGTAGTTATAGTGGTAGAAAATCTTTTTGTAGACCAGGCCTTAGTATAAACTGTGTCCAGAATCTCTCGTTACTGTGACTCCAGGCAATACCAATTCAGTGTTGGCATTGTTTTAAGAGATGGTTTGTACCTACCCTAACAACAATAATATCCAATTTTATATTCAGTAATAAATCATTATATACAAAAATGTTTGATTGCTTTGCAATACAAGGGTATTACAAACCTTTCCCAGCATGTAGCCTATAGGTTAAAAATGACAGCTGCTCAGCTGCAAACTGTCATGCTCAGCAAACAAAGTGGAAAACTATCCATGCAATACAATTGAAAAAGCTGCTGGCAACTCACTGCAAACTCTTTGGTCATGCCTCATGTGATAAATGAGAGGCGGGGTAGCTCTCTTTTGTGGGCACCCATCGAGCCAGTTAGCTACAGAATCCCTCTTGATAGTTGTTCTCTACTTGCTTTGCCTGTAAAGAGTTAAAAAGTCTCCCTGCATAGGTAACAGGAAGGGAGTGGGCACCTGACCAAAAGAGCAAATGGGAAGGCTAGAATTTTTAAAATTGGGGAAAAAAACTTCCTTTTGTCTGTCTGTTGTTGTTCTCCAGAGAGAGGGGACAGAGCAGAGACAGGGCTGGGACTATGCTGTAAAAAGCTTTTTGTCAGGTATGGAAATCATCAGATCATACCTAAAACCTACTCATTTGAAGCCCCAGATATGTAAGTAGATCAGAAAATGTCTAGAAAGATGCATTAGTTTTATCTCTGTTTCTTTCTTATTGGCTCAAAGACTCCTCTGGGTTAACCCAAATGCTTTTGTTTTGCTTGTAACCTTTAAGCTGGAACTCAGGAAAATTATTCTTGATGTTTAATTTTTGTAAGTGGGTTTTTTAAATCTAGCAAAAGCCTAAGTTCCAGATGTAGTTTCTTTCTTTTTGTTTTTCATAACATTTACCTTTTTTAAGGACAGGATTGGATTTTTGGTGTCGTAAGAGGGTTTGTGCATATGTTGTTTAATTAGCTGGTGGCAACAGCTGATTTCCTTTGTTTTCTTTCTCAGCTCTTTCCCGGAAAGGGGGTTGAAAGGGCTAGAGGATACCCCACAGGAAGAAATTCCCAGGTGTGCCTTCCTGGGTTCCAAAAGGGGGTTTTTGCACTTGGGTGGTAGCAGCATCTACCCATCCAATGTCAGAGAGAAGCTGTAATCTTGGGAGTTTAATACAAGCCTGGAGTGGTTAGTATTAATTTTTAGAATCCTTGCAAGCCCCCAACTTCTGCCCTTAAAGTGCCAGAGTGGGGATTCAGCCTTGACACCACACAGGAATTTTCTGCACTGGAAAATTACATCATGTTAGCACATATGCTAATTTGCATGATAAACATAATGTGTAGTCACGGACTTTGTCATGTGTAACACTGTGCCAGCTGGTGGTGCATAACCTTAGGGTGGCCCTTTTCCCCTGCTGCCCTTTGTGAGCGGGAAAAGTTCCTACTCAAGATCTGTCAAACCCCCACACACATCTTTTCCTCCTTTAATTCCTCCTCAAAACTCACCTCTTCCATAATGCTAACAGTAAACTACAACCTAATAATGGATAGGCAAGTGGTAAACTGTGATCACTACAACTACCAGGTGGCAAAAACTGTGCACATCCAAATATATTTATTTGTTACCCTGTCTCCCCGACACAGACTCGCGTACCTCTTTGTCTCGTCCATCTGTTATGTCTTGTCTGATTGTAAGCAGCTTGGGGCAAGGACTGTCATTCACTACATGTTTGTATAGCACCTTAGACAATAGGGCCCAACCTGGTTGAGGCCGCTAGGTGCTACCACAGTAGAAATGCTAACTAGTTATAACAGTATTCACAGTGGTATTAGGTAACACACATTCTAGCTCACAGTGATTTTTCTAGCATAGACAAGCCAACAAAGAGGCACTATGGAGCAGGGGACCCAAAGTCTGTTTACGCAGCCCCTCCACAGCCTGCCCCTGCCTCAACAGAACTGTGCTTAGGGTGGCAGCATTCGGTGACCTGCACTGAACCACAAAGAGTCACAGTCAGAACTATGATTAGGACTCAGGTGTTCCCGGCTTCCAGTCCTGGGCTTATATAATCCAGGGGTCAGTATGTGTTACATAGGAACATAAATACTAGATCAGATACCATAAATACCAGATAGTCTAGTATCTGATTTCTGACCGTGGCCAGCACCAGATGCCTCGGAGGAAGGTGTAAGAACCCCACAGTAGGCAGAGGTGGGGTAATCTACCCCAATATAAATCTCATCTTGATTTCTAATAGTTTAGAATGGTGTAGGCCCTGAAGCACAAGGTTTAAATATCTCTTCTGAATTTTTAATTGTCATTAATTATCTTAACTGGATAGTTTTGATATTCATGCACGTATGGATATGCATCCCCCCTCTGTTCCCAATTCCCAGAGGACAGACAAACGCTGACCAACAACTCTTTTCTTTTCATCGAGTTTTCTCTAAATTTGAGGCTATTCTGCACAACTCTCATTTATGCCAGTGGGAGTTACATATGTGTCTGAGAATAGAATTTGGCTGCTGAACAATATTTAACTACTAAATTTAACATATTGTATTGTGACATTTGCAATATTTCCCCTAAAAGCTCTTCTTAGATTGAAGGCAAGTCACTATCTGGAGCATGCTGGCCCTTTTTCCTTGTTGACTGACAGCTAAATGAAATCAGTTCATTGCTTATATGTTGTATGTGCCGATACTGGTAGATACCCAGTTGGCTTTCCTGGGGCTTCTTGCAGAGTAAGGTAAGGCTAGAATCATCGAAATGTAGGGCTGGAAGAGACCGCAACAGGTCATATACTCCATCCCCCGGCAATGAGGCAGGATTAATACACTGAGACCATTCATGACAGGTGTCTTCCAAATCTGTTCTTAAAAACATCCAACAACAAGGATTCCACAACCTCCCTTGGTAACCTGTTCCAGGGCTTTATTACCCTCATAATTAGAAAGCTTTTCCCAATATCTAAGCTAAAATCTCCTTTGTTGCAAACTAAACCTACATGAGTAAAACTACAGAATTTGTCCCTGTGTTTAAATGAAAATCTTTGTCATTGCAGAAAGGTGGTGGGTTGGTTTTTTTTGTTTTTTACATCTAATTAGGCAACACTTATTCACTTGTGAAGCACAACAAAATTTGGCACAAAATCTGTTTGATTTGCAGTTAATTATTTTATAAGAATTCCCTTATAGTACCACACACCAATACCACACAAACTGTTCAAGCCATAAACAGATAGGAGATTAGTGATGGGGCAAACTAAAATTATGAGACATGGTCAAATAAGGAGTCAATGGGCAACATGCTCTCTGTCTCCAAAGTGTAAGTGATCATATCTCCTTTGGGCTGGAGAGAGGGCTGTAAATTTCAGGAGATCAGGTATTCTTGTGAGATTTCCAGTCCCTCCTGCTTTTCAGTGGGCCAGAGTAGATGTCCAGATGTCAAGTGCAGCAGTATTCAATATTTAACACCACCCCAACAAAAGTGAGAAAAAATGTTTTTAAACCTCAAAAACAATTTTAAAAAATTGCATCCATTTCACTCCAGTTCTTGGTGAATGTTTAGATTGGGTTTTGTATTATCCAAACTGGCTCACTCATTGCTACAGTAAACCATTATAACAGTAAATTATTCCAGATCCAAACACCTACAAACTTCGGGTATGTTTTAAATCTACATTTAAATCTGCTTCCAGTTTTTGCAAATATCCTCTCCTGTGTCTTTAAAATGAACCAAACAGAATTGTTGGATCTGAACACCCTGAAACTTTGTGGTGTTGGAAAAGTGGATCCAAAATTTAATGGCTTTAGCTCGTTTCTGTATTTAGGTTTTAGTCAGACTGTTCTAAATCAGTGGATTATATTTGCTCCCTTCTAGAGAGGAAGGATGGCCCTGTGGTGGGGACTGAGACTTGTGAGACTGAGTTTCAGTTCCCTAATGCCATCGGCTTCCTGTGTGACCCTTGGTATGTCATTTAGGACAAGAGCCTTTAGTCATCTAACTCCCATTGATTTGATTAATAGGTGCCTAACTACCTTTGAGGATGTGGGCCTTAGTCTTTCTTGGTAAACATTTCAAAAGTGCCCTACGACACAGGATCTTAAGTCCCATTTTTAAAAGTAACTTAAACACTTCACATCTCATTGAAAGTCAACAATACATATACTCATAAATGCTACTGAAAATGGGACATTGGTCATTTAGGAACCTAAGTGCTTATGAAAATTTTACTCTTTGTGCCTCAGTTCTCCATCTGTAAAATGGGGATAATAGTACTTCCCTACCTCACAGTGGAGATGTGAGGATAAATACAGCAAAGTGTGTGAGGTGCTCAGATACTATGGTAGTGGTGGACCACGTAAATACCTCAGATAGATCCAAGGTGTATCAAATCCTCAATGCACACTCAGCAAACTCAGTATCTTAAAATACAGTTAATACCTACGGCAACTCAGAGATGTTAAAGGTAGTTTTAATGTAGGTATTGTAGTTTTAATGTCTATCAATGTAGCTCTCAAGAGAAAACTAATTAATAACAGTAGTACCGAACAGGCAAATAAAAATAAAATCCATTAAAATGGCTAAGGTATTTACTTGTTGTATTTACACCACTGAGTGCTATTCTGTAGATCAATAACTTCCCCTTCACAAGATAGAAGCAATTTGTGCAAACTGATCCCAGTTTTCTCATTAATATGTAAATGAGGCATGCCAGTTGTTAGGTTCGAAGAAAGCTGTCATGTTTATTGTGACAGATTTAATGGATGTGTTTGGATTGTGCAGTCAATGTGTTTTCAAGAGCATGTCTTATCTTTGTTTAGGCAGTAAATCAAACATGTAAACAACAATTCATTAGCATCTGCCAGAGGCTCAAAGCTACATTGTTATAGTTTAAAATCTCCCTAGAAGTGAAAAAAGTATATCTGACTTATTCCTGATTAGTCTGATTTTTTTCCCTTCTGTTTACCAACTTGTAAGCCATAAACGAACCACAGACTCACTACGTTCAGATAGCGCTAGGGGTCAGACATAAACCAACACAATGCCAGCTCTTTCAAAGCGAAGATGGAGACCCCAGGCTAAATATGAGGATGCATCTGCTTACCCAACGGTGAACATAACCCTCAGCTTGTCATAATGCTCATTTTTGTGACTGGCCTCTTTAATGTGCATGGTGATGAAGATCATTCAAGGCCTTGTCTAGAGTGAAGATTTGCCTTGATAACAGCCACCAGTGAAAATCAAGGTATAGTGTGGGTTTTCCTGCTACGGATTAGCACTAGTGCCGTCACACTTATGGATTCCCACCAGTGGTTGAAATCCCCAGTGTACAAAAGACCTAATGTTAGGAAATCCTAGTATAAGGGAAAATGGGTTGGGTGAAATATGAACACGTAATGGGTGGGAGAAGGAAGTTCTATGGATTTTACTTTGTATTACTACAGGACCTACTATCAGAGATCTCAATGTGCTTTAAGCCTCACAATAGCCCTGTGAAATAGGCAGGATCATACAGATTTTATAGGTAATTCCGATGAAGCACAGAGGTTAAGTGACTTGCCCAAGTCACAGTGATGACCTAGTTTCAGTCAGAAATAGAATGTGAGAAGGACATGGGGCTGCTCTGTAATGGATTTATGAATACTATATTAGGACTTGGTTGTTGGAGTGTTTACTGTATGAATATGTTGCTATCATTTAATAGCAGGTGGTTGATAAAATAAGCAGGAAGCAGGACAATGGTTTAAGGCAGCTACCCCCTATGAACACTTAAGGGACAATGCAAGAGCCATTCTCTTTGATGTTCTAGCTCCTAGTCACAGCTGAGCAAACTGGATTGGTTTTGCAAGGGGGGA
Source organism: Caretta caretta (assembly GCF_965140235.1). Lineage (NCBI taxonomy): Eukaryota > Metazoa > Chordata > Testudines > Cheloniidae > Caretta > Caretta caretta. The sequence goes on along the minus strand of NC_134212.1, from coordinate 104,587,799 downwards.
GGGGACAAGCCCAGAAAAATGAGACAGAATTTCTGGCTGGATTTAAAATCCCTCAGAACCTGGGGAGAGAGAGCTAAGGTAAACCCAGACTCCAGAGGTTGAGGTATCTGTGAAATTAGACCTACTGAGGTCTCCATATTAGGATGGGTAGGACTCTAGGTAAGATAGCCATGCATGTAGACATTTTGTTGTTTGAAAATCCTTTTTCTTTAATGTTTTACTTTGAGCCTAGTGTTAAGATTAAACAATACTTTTGTTTAAGAAAGCTGCTGTAGGTGATAGTATTCTCCACTAGTCACAGGCTCCCAAAGGGAAGCACTACAGGTGCCCAGTCTAGTTGGACCTGCTGGACAAGCACAGTGGATCCACAGCATACTGTAGCCCAGGGCTCGGTTTAAGGGCTTGTCTACACTTGAAGTGTTACAGCGGCACTGCTTCAGCATAGACACTACCCCTATGCCAAAAGAAACGGTTCTTCTGTCGGCATAGGCAATCCACCTCCCCGATAGGCAGTAGCTAGGCAACGGAAGAATTCTTCTGTCAACCTGGCACTGTCTGCATAGGGAGGTTAGGTCGGTTTAACTATGCTGCACAGTGGTGTGGATTTTTCACACACCTGACCAACGTAGTTAAGCCAACCTAATTTTCTAGTGTAGACCAAGCCTCAGAGTGAAAGAATTATGTAATCCCACCCCAAAAAGGTAAAAATTACAAGGCACCTGAGGGGTGCACTCAGAGAGAGGTCAGAGGTGCAGCTAGCGCAGTAACTGTGACAGAACCCATGAATCCTGGCTTCCACTGTTATGTGCTCACCACTTAAACTACACTCTCTCCCAAAAGAAAAGGAGTACTAGTGGCACCTTTGAGACTAACACATTTATTTGAGCATAAGCTTTCGTGAGCTACAGCTTACTTCATCAGATGCATTCAGTGGAAAATACAGTAGGGAGATCTATATACACAGAGAACATGAAACAATGGGTGTTACCATACACACTGTAACGAGAGTGATCAGGTAAGGTGAGCTATTACCAGCAGGAGAGCCTTGGGGGGGGGTGGGGACCATTTGTAGTGATAATCAAGGTGGGCCATTTCCAGCAGTTGACAAGAACGTCTGAGGAACAGTATTCATGTATTTGTGAATACAGACTAACAGGAGTGCTACTCTGAAGTCTCCCAAAAGAGAGTACCAGCTTGAACTAATTTTGTTTATAGCTTTCGTTTCTTTGTGACTCATTGCTAATGCTAGGTTTAAAAGTTTCCCCAGTCTTTTAAAAGTGAAATGAATAGTCTGGAAGAGTTTGGTACTCAAGAGAATAGAATATTGGCTAGAGCCAGGCATTCTACAGGCAGATGCTGTGTAAGCAACACAACATAAAACACAAGACTCTTTCTTGGGCTTCTAGTTCTGTGCTCACCTAAACATAGGCTGCAAAGCATGCAGTGGCTTGTGCTGTGGACAAATGTCAGCTGGAGATTAGGTAGAAAACCGCAAGCTCATTTAAATATATGACTTTCAACTGAGCCTCCAGTGATGACTGCATTAACTCATTATATCACCCCCAGTTCCTGTGCAATTTAATAGAAATAATCATTTAGAAAATGGTACTTAAGAATCAGCAATTATAGTACATAAAATATTTATGATTTGCAACCAACCTGAAAATGTTCCCTTAGCTACAGAGAAAAAGTGTGATTTCTTCCAGTTAAGTCTTCAACCATTTTTTAAAAATTGGCAATGGGCACACAGTACTTCATGTATTAGCAATTTTACTGGGATGTGCCAACTGTCTTCATGATTTGGGGCATAACTGCTTTGCTACAGCTGAATGAGGAGATGTGCTTTAAAATACAAATGTCCAGTTCCACATGGACACTGCAGGTCAGCAGTGCTGCAGTGCAGGTGCTATCCCCACAGGAATCTGGGATGAAATCCTGGCCCCATAGAAGTCAATGGGAGCTTTGTCATTCAGTGGGGTCAGGATTTCACTTCTGATATATTAGGCAGCAGTGGTTTGGTTTCATTTGGAAGAAGTGATGAGAAATCTTGACCTACATTGTATAGCATGGGTGAGATTTCTTTTGCTATCCTATGTCCTCATGGGACTTAATCAATTATTATTATTTTAATATGGGTAACATGGTGAAAATGAGATATTGAAAGCACTGTCTAGAGACAGACATCTATCAGCAGGTGCTCTGTCATACTCATCTCATCGTCCCACTTGAAAAAGGAAATGTATGGCATTGTGTGTAAGGAAATGGATGCATGCACATGTATCAGTGATGGCATTGGTATTATTCTACTGCAGTAATTAAGAGTCAGACAGATAGACAGACAGACGCACAGAGTCTGTTAGGCTGGTGAGACGTGATTTTCCTTTATAAAAGCCGTGTTGATTCTTCCCCAACATATCATGTTTATCTATGTGTCTGATAATTTCGTTCTCTACTATAGTTTCAACCAATTTGCCTGGTATTAAAATTAGGCTTACCAGCCTGTAATTGCCAGGATCACCTCTGGAACCTTTTTTAAAAATTGGATTCACATTAGCTATCCTCCAGTCATCTGGTACAGAAGCTGATTTAGGAGATAGGTTATATACCATAGTTAGTAGTTCTGCAATTTCATATTTGAGTTCCTTCAGAACTCTTGAATGAACACCATCTGATTCTGGTGATTTATTACTGTTTAATCTATCAATTTGTTCCTAAACTTCCTCTATTGACACCTCAATCTGGGACTGTGCCTCAGATTTGCTACCTAAAAAAAATAACTCGGGTATGGGGAACTTCCTTACATCCTCTGCAGTGAAAACTGATGGATAGAATTAATTTAGCTTCTCCAGAGTGCTCCTTTAGCAGTTCAATCATCCAGTGGCTGCATTGACTATTTGGCAGGCTTCCTGCTTCTGATGTACTTGTAAAAATTGCTTTTAGTTTTTGTGTTCTTTGGTGGTTCTTCAAATTCTTTCTTGGCCTGCGTAATTATACTTTCCCACATGACTTGCCAGAATTTGTGCTCCTTTCTATTTTCCCCATTAGGATTTGACTTCCAATTTTTAAAGGATGTCTTTTTGCCTTTGGTTGCCTCTTTTACTCTGCTGTTTAGCCATGGTGGCATTTTTGATACTCTTATTTTTTATTTGAGGTATACATTTAGTTTGAGCCTATATTATGCTGTTTTTAAATAGCTTCCATGCAATTTTCAGGCATTTCACCCTTGAGACCATTCCTTTTAAGCTCTGTTAAACTAGCTTCCTCATTTTTGTGTAGTTCCCCTTTTTGAAGTTAAATGCTACTGTCATGAGTTTCTTTGGTATTTTTACTCCTACAAGGATGTTAAGTTTAATTACATTCTGGTCACTGTTATTGAGTGGTTCCACTATATTCACCTCTTGGACCAGATCCTGCATTCCACTAAACCAAGAATTGTGTCTCCCCTTGTGGGTTCCAGGACAAGCTGCCCAAGAAGCAGTCATTTAGTGTGGCCAGACACTTTATTTCTGCATCCCTTCTTGAGGTGATATATATCCAGTCAATATGAGGAAAGTTTAAATATCCCATTTTCTGCCTTTGTAGTCTCTCTAATCTCCCTGAGCATTTCACACTCACAATCAATTAGTATTCTTTGAGGGAGTCAACAAGCATGTGCATAAGGGTGATCCAGTTAATATAGTGTACTTGGACTTTCAGAAAAACCTCTCATGGATCAGTAACTGATTAAAAGATAGGAAGCAAAGCGTGGTGACTTTTCACAATGGAGAGAGATGGGGTCTCTCAAGGATCTGTAGAAGTCCATAAAATCACGAATTGGGTGTAGAAAGTGAATAGGGAAGTGTTATTTAAGGCTTCACATAACACAAGAACTAGGAATCACCCAATGAAATTAATAGGCAGCAGGTTTAAAATAAACAAAAAAACTTCTTCATACAACCCAGTCAACCTGTGACACTCGTTGCCAGGGGATCTCGTGAAGGCCAAAAGTATAATTGGGTTAAAAAAAGAATTAGATAAATTAATGGAGGATAGATCCATTAATGGCTACTAGCCAACATGGTCAGGATACAACCCTCTGCTCCAGATGCCCCTAAAGGTCCGACTGCCAGAAGCTGGGACTGGATGACAGCTGGGGATGGATCACTCGAAATTGCCCTGTTCTGCTCATTCCCTTTGAAGCATCTGGTACTGGTCACTGTCAGGGACAGGATACTGGGCTAGATGGATCACTGGTCTGACCAGTATGGCCTTTCTTTTATATATAATTTTTTTTGTAGAAGCCCCCAGAATACAACTGTGAGCTTTTCCTTATTGGATTTAGCCTCACTCTGAAAACAGTCTCATATTTTCCCCATCTTTTCATTATGAGGCCACCTTTTACCTCTTTAGATACATTAACTTCTTAGCATTGGCTTTTTATAGTACTTTACCAGAGGGAGGATCATTTCATGGTTAGGATGGACTTGTGATCAAGGCAGTGGTCTGAGACTCAGGAGTTCTTGGTTCAACCCTTGGCTCTGCCACAGACTTTCTATGCGACCTTGGGCAATTCTCAATCTCTTTGTTCGTCAGTTTCCCATCTGTAAAATGGGGAAGATATTGCTTCCTACCTCCCACCCTTCGCCTGCCTTGCCTATTTAGCATGTGAGCTCTTCAGGGCAGGGACTGTCCCTTATTATGTGTCTGTTCAGTGCCTAGTACAATGGGATCCAATCTCAGGCAGTCTAGGCACTATGTAACACAAATAAATAGTATTGCCACCAGCTAGGAAAACTAGCAAATGGACTTTCTAAATCCACTGCCAAGGGACACTTAAGCACTATCTATTCATATACACTTGAGCCCACTTACATTCTGTTTACGATATGTCTGATCTTCACTTGTCCAGGAAGGAAAAGCCCTCAGGTCACAGCTGAACCTTAGCCTCCCACAAGACAGCATAATTCAGACTCTCTAAGCCAGTTGGCCAACTCCAGCCTTACATTTATTTGAATTCCTTTTTTCCCAAGGAACTTACAATTCTATCACCAGAACTTCTTAACAGTACATGAATTCTAAATTGCAATAATTTGTTGCAACTAGCTGCAGGCTTTTCTCTCTGTTAGAAATATCTGTGTTATATCCTTCTTTTAAAATTTGGTTAAATAAAATAAAATAAACGTTTACAAATAATGTTTGCTGCTTAATGTTCTCAGCGAGAATATCTATCTGCAAAAATAGAAATCCTTCTTTCCAATTCATCTGAAGGAAGTGGTTTCAGTTTCTTATAAAGTAATAAAGAATGTACCACAGATAATGTTCTAATGGTGCAAATGAGTGCAAATATAATCAAAATGATAATGGTGGCTGTTGTACAGATGGGATAATAAAATCCATCCCAATTGGAAATCGTATCTCAAGGCAACATTCTCTCTTCTGACTTTTTATAATAATTGTACATGTAAGAACAGGGCACTAAGAAGTGGTAGAAAAAAGGTGCTTTTTTGGTTCATTAAACAGATATTGTTTTGATAGCCCATTGTGCCGGACCAAAAACCTCAATTTGATTTTAGGGAGGGATCAGCTCCTTGAAGGAGGAAAAATGAGTCAGAACTAGGGCCAGTTCAGACCTCAGCCTCTCCAGAGCTACGATTTATAATTAGATCAAATTAGCTGTTTAGGTTTGCCTGACTAACATTCTCGTGCCATTGAAGCCACCACAATTCAGAAGATTAGATTAGATTAAATGGGGAGCTAGATATACACAGTTTTATATATTAAGTCCTGGAGCCTTTGGAATAGAACCAAGGGAAAGCTTTCATATTTGTAAGTGCTAGAACCTACTGGATAGCCTGCTTCTGTCATCATACCTCTTAGTGTTTAGCTGGAGTAATCTGTAAAACAAACCAACTCTAAAATAAAACCAAGCCTAAAGGGGAACCACGCAATTATTGCAATACACACTCAGATCACTCACCTCCACTCTCTGGTGGAGAGAACTAAAGGAGTGCAGTGGCAGGGCAGGGAGTGGGTGCATAGGTGCTGGAACTAGGGGTGCTGGGGGTGCAGTAGCACCCCCTGTCTTGAAGTGGTTTCCATTATATACAGGGTTTACAATTTGGTTCAATGGCTCTCAGCACCCCCACTACACAAACTGTTGCAGCACCCCTGACTGGGTGGAACAAGCAAAAGCCATCATCTATAGCTTCTATCCACACCAAACTCATGGAAGATTGCCCCATATAAGACAGAGATGACACTGTTACCCTCATCTTAAACAAGCCCCAGTTTTGCACTCTCCACCCCCACCCAACCCTATCAGAGGAGATCAGCCTAGTTGCAGGGGTATCTGTGTTCCCCGAAGAAGGCCTGAGAAGTAGCATGGAGACAGTAGGTCTCACCACAAATGTAACCTTTTTAGGATGCCACCAATCTTCGGTCTAGATTGGGAGGACCACACCCCCTACTCAACTCCATGGAAGCCAAACTCTCCCTTTTCCCTCCATCCCTGAGGGGATGATTTGGAGGAAATTCCATGAGAGAGAACTCATGGAGTTTCCCAGATTTTTGTTGTCCATGTTTTTTCCATGGCAGCAGCATGATTTGCCCATAGGGTTTTTCTAACAAACCAAGTCACAAATGGATGAAAATGGTTTCACATAAGCTTGACCATTTCCAGATAATATTATTAAGTTTTTAAGTAATAGCCCTTCTCAGTGCTCCAATGCTGAGCCGTATTTACTCTGTCTTAGCCTATGTAATCAGACTGTGAATGTGGCAGCTTCCTATCTTTTATTATATTTAAGACTTCTTAAAAGCGTTGTTTCTAGTGATTGGAGTACCTTTTGCTATACATTACTTACCAGTTTTCAGAGTAACAGCCGTGTTAGTCTGTATTCACAAAAAGAAAAGGAGTACTTGTGGCACCTTAGAGACTAACCAATTTATTTGAGCATGACCTTTCGTGAGCTAGCTGTAGCTCATGAAAGCTCATGCTCAAATAAATTGGTTAGTCTCTAAGGTGCCACAAGTACTCCTTTTCTTATTACTTACCAGTGTTTCTCCTCACTTCAGGTATAATTCCTGTCCTTTACAAGCTTATTTTAGTTTAATCTTTACCACTTTTTCGACACAGTATTTACGGATGGTGCATAAGTTGCTAACTGTTTGGAGCCCATTAGAATCTATGGTGTACATATATAATTACGGAATTTTAAAAACACAAATGACTACCTTTGGGGCCAATAGACACAGCAGTTACAATCTGTCATGTCATCTCTCATTCACTTCACTGCATTTTTTCTAAAAGGAAATTACCATGTAAAAACTATGCTTAAAGGAATAACATCATTAAGGAAGTCTCCCTAATCAACAACAGCAAAAAGATCCAACAGGAGAAAAAATTATTTTGGGTTAAATAGCAAAGGCTAGCATCTGCCCTCAGGTGCTCAGATTACTTGGTGTTGCATAAATGTGTTCATGGACAGGAATTTGATCCCATATTTTTGAAAAGAAAAAATTTCTTATAATGTTCAAATTGAAATATTTTTTCAATGTTGTTTTGTTTTTCATCATTTACACTGTTTACTTCTCCTTGCATGTTGATCCTGCAAGGCTGTACCAAATGGGCAGACCCAACACTGAAGCAAATCCTTGCTGACTTCACTGGAATCTTATGAGATGGCCACTCTCTTGGCTGGTTTCAGAGGAACAGCCGTGTTAGTCTGTATTCGCTGATACTCTAAGGACTGAACTATGATGTGAGCTGGGTGAAATTTTCTAACCACAACATTTTGTTGGCAAAAAAATGCAGATTTCAGGTCAATTGAAACATTTTGCAAATTTGTGTCAACCTCCCCCAAGTTGTTTTGGTCAGAATAAATAATTCTGAGAAAATCAAAAGAGTTTCATTTTGACATTTTTGAAATGAAATATTTTGATTTTTTGATTCAAATGGACTTTTTTTTAAAAAAAAGTTAAAATTTATAAGTTGCTCAAAACTGAAGCAAAATGTTTTGTTTCGGGTTGAATGAAACATTTCATTTGACCCCAAACATTTTTTGACTTTCCATTTCACTGAAAATTTGAAAATATTTCACTTTTAGTTTGACTCAAAACAATTTTTTGTTTTCAGTAGTGCCAGTGAACTGAAAAATCTATTATTCATCCACTTTACTGGGGACCTCCAGAACTGAAATTATCAGACTCTACGCCGTGCGCCAGGCTTTGCAGGTAGGAGCTGTAACAGACTCATCCTTTGTGGATCACGCGCAGAAGGGGATGCGTAATACACACTGACCTGTGGACTATACGCAGGCACAGAGGTCCATCTCTGTAAAGCTCCTTGCAGGATTGGGGCCTTAGTCCGGATAGTAAAGCAAGACTGGTCTGTTTGTCTTATCAGCTTCATATTCCGATTCTCCTGCAGCAGCATAATGCTTTTCTGTTTGGGTTGCAAATGCTGCAGGAGAATGTTCAAATTAAAAAGAAACTTACTTAAAGGATTTAAAAAATAATTTTGATTCTCTGTTTTTCACCCAAAAGCAAATTGTGAAGCCATGTCCAGTCCATGTGACTATTCTATTCTATTCTATTCTATTCTATTCTATATAGGTTCTTATACCACACCCTGTTGAATTCACATTCTTGTTCTCACTGTACTTTGTTATGAAGGAGTGTATATTTGATAATTGAGTTGTGTTATAGCATCACAATAATATTTCAGAATCCTCAGATGAGACGTGTCAGAGTACTTCAGAACACAGAATGACACCCTGTTCAGGCAATTTCATTCTGCTGAGCATTTCCTCCCATCCTCATCACTACTGAGACAACACATCATCCAGTCACAGTGGGGATTGCTAGCAGTGTTGTTAGCTGAGGAGCTAAGTTTGGTTGTGTCCAGTTGGAGTAAGCCATGGACCTGAGAATCTTTTCATTAACTTAATTGGGGCTTGCATCAGGCCCGATATTAGGGGCAGGAAGAATGGGGTGGCAGAATGAATTTTCTACTTGCCTATAGGATGTGGGAAGACAAGCCCTCCAAGGACTTCCTTTGCTGGGGGGCAGAGGTCACTTAGTGTCAGTTCCTCACCACCATCAGATAGGTCACATGGTGGAGCTTCTGTTCCCTGACAAGTCCCTACTATTGTCCCATCCTCCTGTCTGGTCTCCCAAACGCGTATCTTGCCCCTCTTAGTTCTGACCATGTTAAATGCAGCCACTAAAGTCATCCTCCTTGCTCAAACTACCCTTCTTGAATCCCTTCACTGGCTCCCACCCATGATAGCATCCAGTTTAGTCTCTGGCCTTCCCTTGTGAAGCATCATGTGATCCCACCCTCTCCTCTCCACCAGTGTTTCCACCACTGTCCACCCATTTGTCGATCTCTCAGTCATCTTCGTGCCTCCTACCACACAGCCTGATGGCCATGTTCTGACCTTCCTGAACTCACCCACTTGCTCCTGCTGCTTTTAAATGCTTCTTAAAAATGGCCTTCTGTCATGCTGCCTATATTGAGTCTTGTTGATTTGTATATAAAGTATCTTTTGTTGTTCCCCTCCCATGGTCTCTGCATACCTGTCTGTCTGTCCACACTTAGATTTTGAGCTCCTTGGAACAGGGACTTTCCTGTATATCTGCAGAGCACCCAGCATTTCATGGATAAATACCCTGTCATCTGCAGCACCCCTCTGACCTGCCTCAGCTCACAGACATGCAAATGTTTTCCATGAACTTTCACTATCACTAGGGCTTGAATTCTTGAGAGCCATTAAGAAATAATTTTATTTTTTCCCTCGGGACTAAGATTTTTCCCCCTCCTTAATTGTATCATTTTATGGAAAGGTTCAGATAGCTCAGAGTATGGGTGATCTACCACCAAACCAGCCTTAAGAATAATTGAAGACAGTTGGCCTTTGACCTCATTCCTCGCACTGCATGCCAGGAGTGGTGTTATCAGGGTAAACCACCACACCTTGCCACTTGTCTGAATGCTTAATTTCAGACTAATTTGAAAACAAAAGCTAAATTAGATTGTGGTAAAAAGATGGCAAACGCTTGCAGGAACACTTGCTAAAAAGAAAAAGAATCAAAAATATAAAAGAATTAAGTTGTTAAGTCAGGATGAATCATTTGAAAGAGTAGAGAGAATTGTCCTATACAAAGGTAACTCCAGCCTAGAAATTAATCTTTTGTACAGGAAGAAATGAAAGTCATTAAATGTCTTTGTCTTATTTTAAAAGCAGCAATATCCAGTCTGATTGTAAGTACTTAAAGTGGGATGATTAAACGGAAACCTTATCTTCAATGTTCCAAGGTGAAAACTGGAGAGAAGTTATCCAATTATGGATAATAAAGAACAGGGAAAATCTGAGAGCAGAAATACTTGGTTGGGTAAGTTATATGAGAACACTTTGTAATCAGTCATACCTGACATACCAAATACAAACAAAAGGGAATCCAATACCACATTTGAGAAGTCTCTGAACTGTATAATTGTTTTGGATTTTAAAACTGTTCTAAGCTCTCTTCAAACCGTTATAAAGCAATGGCCTAAGGCACTTATAGAGACTGATATTCAGTTAAACATCTGGTTACTGTACAAGGGGATTGTCTTTATTTTCAAACAGGAGTTTACAAGCAGATTATCAACTGCTGGCTGATTTATTTTACAAGTGTGAGACCCTGATCATGCAATTCACTGTGTGCAGGCAAGCTGCTGTGCCTGTGTGGAGTCGCACGACAGGCAGTGGGGCTCCAGGCAGCCACAGTGGTTCACACGGAGCTGACTGCAGGATCAGGACCTTCTATTTCTACTACAGGTTCTTACGTGGCCCCAATAAACTTGTTAGCCAAGCACCTCTCACACTTTAATGGGTTTATCCTCACAAACTTCCTATGAGTTAGGGAAGTGTTACTATCCCTTTTATCCCTTGTTTCAATGTACTTTCTCCTGAGATGCTTGCTCTTCACTGGTCGGTATCCTGGTCATGACCCCTCACATACAACTGCTTTGCAATGTCCACAAAAAAGACATGGTGGCTGGCCACAAGATTCCTTCCTGAGCAGACTCTTCTCCCCAGATGGCAATGAGATCCAGGGCCTCAGCATGGCTCCAACCAGCTGTGTGAGGCCTGTTGTGGGCCTTCTGCAATCATGGTTGTATCACCAGAATAATGATACACAGGGATCCTGGATCAAACAGGGAAAATTTGGCTCTGTACCATCTTTTAATGGGGGCAAAGGTCATCCTGGAAACTTGGTACCAGGGCAGGGAGGGCACACAAGTAAACAGACAGGTTGGTAACGGCCAACCTGCAAAGCTTTGTGGGATAGCCATTGGAAGCATGCAAAAGGTGGTACATGGCAATTACGTGCATACAATCAGAAGATTTGAACTTATTCAGCTGGAAGCAAACCGAGTCCACTTGGCAAGAAGATTTGCATTCCAGATAAATGTGGAGTTAATGCACAGTAATAGGTTGCATCATATGTACGCAAGCATTTCAAACTGGATTAACTCAAGCTGATCCAGTTTAAAAACCCCATGAAAATAAGCTCTGAGATACATAAAATCATAGAACTGGAAGGGACCTTGAGAGGTCATCTAGTCCAGTCCCCTGCACTCGTGGCAGGACTAATTATCTAGATCGTTCCTGACAGGTGTTTGCCTCACCTGCTCTTAAAAATCTCCAATGATGGAGATTCCACAATCTCCCTAGGCAATTTATTCCAGTGCTTAACCACCTTGACATTTAGGAAGTTTTTCTTAATGTCCAGCCTAAACTTCCCTTGTTGCAATTTAAGCCCATTGCTTCTTGTCCTATCTTCAGAGGTTAAGAAAAACAATTTTTCTTCCTCCTCCTTGTAACAACCTTTTACATACTTGAAAACTGTTATCATGTCCCCTCTCAGTCTTCTCTTTTCCAGACTAAACAAACCCAATTTTTTCAATCTTCCCTCATAGGTCATGTTTTCTAGACTTTTAATCATTTTTGTTGCTCTTCTCTGACCTCTCTCCAGTTTGTCCACATCCTTCCTGAAATGTGGCACCCAGAACTGGACAAAATACTCCAGTTGAGGCCTGATCAGAGCGGAAGAATTACTTCTCGTGTCTTGCTTACAACACCCCTGCTAACACATCCCAAAATGATGTTTGCTTTTTTTGCAACAGCGTTACACTGTTGACTCATCTTTAGCTTGTGGTCCACTATGACCCCCAGATCCCTTTCCACAGTACTCCTTCCTTGACAGTCATTTCCCATTTTGTATGTGTGCAACTGCTTGTTCCTTCCTAAATGGAGTACTTTACATATATCCCTATTGAATTTCATCCTATTTACGTCAGACCATTTCTCCAGTTTGTCCAGATCATTTTGAATTTTAATCCTATCCTCCAAAGCACTTGCAACCCATCCCAGCTTGGCATTGTCCGCAAACTTTATAAGTGTAGTCTGTATGCCATTATCTAAATCATTAATGAAAATATTGAACAGAACCGGACCCAGAACTAATCCCTGTGGGACCCCACTCGTTATGCCCTTCCAGCATGACTGTCAACCATAGATAACTACATTCTGGGAACGGTTTTCCAACCAGTTTTGCACCCACCGTATAGTAGCTCCATCTAGGTTGCCTTTCCCTAGTTTGTTTATGAGAAGATCATGTGAGACAGTATCAGAAGCTTTACTAAAGTCAAGATAAGATATACCACATCTACCTCCTATCCACAAGGCTTGTTACCCTGTCAAAGAAAGGTATAAGGTTGGTTTGACATGATTTGTTTTTGACAAATCCATGCTGTTACTTATCACATTATCTTCTAGATGTTTGCAAATTGATTGCTTAATTATTTGCTCCATTATCTTTCTGGGTACAGAAGTTAAGCTGACTGGTCTGTAATTCTCTGGGTTATCCTTATTTCTCTTTCCATAGATGGGCACTATATTTGCCCTTTTCCAGTCTTCTGGAATCTCTCCCATCTTCCAGGACTTCTCAAAGATAATAGCTAATGGCTCAGATATCTCCTCAGTCAGCTCCTTGAGTATTCTAGGATGCATTTCACCAGGCCCTGGTGACTTGAAGACATCTAATTTGTCCACGTAATTTTTAACTTGTTCTTTCCCTATTTTAGCCTTTTCTGATCCTACCTCATTTTCACTGGCATTCACTACGTTAGACGTCCAATCAACACCAACCTTCTTGGTGAAAACCGAAACAAAGAAGTCATTAAGCACCTCTGCCATTTCCACATTTTCTGTTATTATTTCCCTCCTCCCCGCATTGAGTAATGGGCCTACCCTGTCCTTGATCTTCCTCTTGCTTCTAAAATGTATATTACTAAAGAATCTCTTACAAGTTTGACTCTTGAAATTATTTGGCTTGTGTTTCCATCTTTTGAATCAGAGAGCATATAAAACATATTTTGGAGATTTAAAATGACAATCTGAGGGCAACCTAGAATTTGACTCCAGAAACCTGACATATTCTGGCCAGGTAAATGTGGCAACACAGGATTGCTGATTGGGGTGGGGAATGAGAGAAGGTGGGGCAACTGCTGCTGCATCCTGGATTGTATAGTGAAAGGAGGCCACAGCAGAGAAGCCATGTTTAAAAGTAATTAGGAAGTGCACATATAGCTAAGAGGGGATATGCTGCCCCACCTACAATGTTTCCTCATCTTCCTTATAGATTTGAAAATGATGCCTAATTACACTTAAAAATAAGTTCTAGGCAGGCAAACGCTACAAAAATAAAGTCCTGGACTTCTAGACCACTTCATCTCAACCTCCACCCCAATCAGCAATCCCATATGCCATTCATTTACATATCTGGGTGCTCCTTCAGATGGGAGATAAACGCCACCTAACATTTTTGGGACAACCACAATGGGTACTAGACTACAGCTGTTATACCAATAAAATAAAAAACAACAGGATCTTATTAAAGGGGAAAAGGCAAAATGTCACATTTATTGTGAATACAGAAAGAATCATAGTAAGCAGTTAGTTATAGCTATAACATTCCATTCAATTTCATATTTATTCATTCATACACACACACACACAGGCTCTGCAAGGTTGTTATCATAGTTACCAGCCTTAGAGTTGCTCATGCCAAGCCACTGGCCAGGTGGCCTGGACATGAGGAGGGAGGAGGGCCTTGTCAGATGCTCATCTGATGCTCCTGGAAGTTGGTTTGCAGAATCAGACCCCCAAGTTCTCACTTTCTAGAGTCCATTTTTATAGGAATTTCTTCCTATGCCAGTCTATGGGAATTGCTTCATCATGCTGTTGCTGAATCTATCAGCAGATGGCACATTCCTGACGGCTCTGTGCTGCCAGATGTTATCTTGTTCTTTGTTTCTCCCATTCTTGAGTCTGTTGGGTGGATTCCAGTCTGCCCTCCGGAGGTCCTCTGGTTATTTCCACTTGACGCCTTCTTCAGCCGATGGACACTGGATTCTTAGGCTGGCACCTCCCTGGTGATTCAGTTATTATCCACACCAAGCATCCATCCACATACATCCTCTATCTCTATTTTAATCACAATTGTTAACAAAGTGAGATGAATACAACAAAAGGGCGGGGAGTCTCTGGGTGCTGTTTCTGAGTATTGATTTGAGTCTTTCTCTGTGTGAGTAGTTGTTGTTACATAGAATTGCTTTGCGAACAGACTCTGTCTTAGAATGTACTAACACAATTAGCAGCTTGCAAGTTTCACACAGAGAGGGAGAGAAACAGTACCAAAAACCAAGAGACCTCTTAATTAGTAATACCCTGGAATTTAAACTATGGGGAATCAAACTCATTTGTGATTTTAATACAGAACTTCTTTAATATGATCCAACATAATCCCCTCTGTCTTTTCCTTTGCACAACCTTCTTATCTTCAGAAATCCTTTGAAAAATAATTTCTTATTGTTTTCTAGATTAAATGTCCATAAAAGACATGCTAATCTGATAAATCTTGGGACATCTGTTCTATAACCCTCTTGTTAAGATCACAGAGTTATGATTTCTGGACATAAATGTCTGCAGATTCATTTGCTGACTCTGGTGTGCTGCTACTGTGCACATTCTTGGGATATTTGCCAAGATGACAGCTGTCGAGAATCTTGAATCTTTTCTGTCTTCATGATTCTCAGGTTCAGACCTGACTTGTATATCTTCTCTTCTCTCTCTCACCCAATTAGAGTCTGATCCTGGTACCGTTGAACTCAATAACAAAACGTATGTATGTACATCTTGCTACACAATCAGCTGTTTAATCCCATTTCAAGGAATAAACTAGAGAATTCTTACCTGAAAATCATGTTTTGAAGAAAATTGCCCCTGGATATATATAAAAAACTCAACTCATTGTCACATTCAGTAAATTCCTTAATAACACCACCAATCTTAAGAGTTTTAGGTCAAATTCTCAAGAGTGGTATGGAAACCTGCATGCCAAAAATAGTGCCCACATTTTTGGATGACCAGGTTTTTTGCCCCTAAAATCTTCGTGTTGTGTGTGTAAATTATGCAATATTATGCCCGTGATTATTTGTGATTGATTCAATATCACTTGGACAGCTAAGTACATGGCCCTACCCATAGGCCAGGTGCTTTGAGGTCCAGGTGACCTTACCTGTATCTGCAAATAATTGCAAGTGGAAAAAAAACCAGGCTGAAAATGTAGCTCTTAGTATTAGCACAATGTACATTGATTGAAAGAGGCAGGCTGTCTTATAAACATATCGGTACTATGTCTGAATCTGTTTATACGTACACACACACACACGCACAAAACAGGGCACTGCTTCAGCTGAGTCTGCTTCTGCTTCTCCAGCCTATGGGAAAGTTGCTGCAGAGGGCTGTCTTGAGGCACAAGCAATTTTAGTGACCATTTGCAGGCCTTCATAATTTCAGGGCCCATGCAATTCTATACGGATTTAGGGCCAGATTTTGACTTGCGTCCCCATTCAGACCTGAAGGACAGATTGAAAATCCACCCACCGACATCTGGGATTGAAAGTTACCATTATCCAGGGTCCAGGACTTGATATATTAGATCCTGAATGAGTGCTAAAATAGCACTACTGCTTTGAGGGACCAGTGACTATTGCAGCATCTTATAGTTCACCAGCCACCAGGGCTAGAAATTACTAGCCTTGGAGGTCTGTGAGGTATCCGACCTTGAAATCATTTAATTCAGAAGGTACTGTCTTGTCACTGACAAGTTTTACCTTGATTTTAGGGACACTAGTTTGGAAAATGTCACATAGACAATCAGAGAGTCTGAAAATCAGAAATCCCATTTTTCAAGATATAGTAAGCCTCTCTGTCTAACTCTGTGAATCAATGAGAATACTGGTTGCTAAAATCCTGCCAAAATTGGGAACTATGAGCCAGATCTTTAGCTGGTGTAACTTGCCATTGCTCTATTGAAGTCAATGGGGCTATGACAAGCTACACCAGCTGAGGATCTGTTCCATATATAGGTGCGCTTTTGCGGGGCATAGGAAGAAGGGTATGGAATAAACAAGGACACAATCAAAATATCTGAAGGTGAAGCATGGTATCACCCAATAAATTACATTTTCAATACTTTTATTGTTATTGAAGGTTATCTATGTAAGATATGTAAGGAGTTAAACAAATCTAAGAGGGATACAGGCAACCAAATATTAACTACCAGCCAAGTCCCATGTCACTGCTTACTTTTACAAGCTGCTCCTGATCTCACATTGAAGAGGAGCAGTAAGTGGAGAAATATTAGACTTTCTTCCTTTTTTGTTTTTTAATCCTCCATTTTCTCTGCTTGATTTGATTGGGCTGTTGCATAGCTCCACCAAACAACGAAACAGGAATGACTTATAGTAGCAGCAGCATGAGACTCAAAGACTCTCAAACTTATTGGAGGTAGCAAAATGGAAGTACAAATATCCCCTCTCCTTTAAGCACTGTGAAACCATACAGACATGTTACCTGGCCACCATTCACTTAATAGAAACAGCAAAAGAATGAACTGAATACATTAGCTGACACCCACTCTTTGTGGTTCAATTGTTTACAGCCTGACAGGTCCAGAAGCACTTGCAACAGCACAAATATTTCAGGACGAGGACATTTGTCTAGACGTTGGTCCTGGCTATTGAAGGAACAAGGGACATACTCCGGCTCCCAATTTACTGAGGAGAGGCACTAACATGTCAAACCTAACGCTATTCTAGAAAATCACTCTCAGTGATGAGTAGGAACCTGAAAGGAGAACCCTGTTAAAAGAAGACAAGATCCTCCATCCTATCGTTGCTCTGGGATTTTGTTTCCATTTGGCCTTATTAAAGGGGAAGAACATGAATAGAGTTTATTCTGTTTATTCTTTTTGAGATTTGCGATTTGGAAAAAAAAATCCATTCTGAAATGGAATAAAATAAAATAAAAATGAAGTTTCCCATGAAATGAAATTCCAAAATTTTTGTTTCTGGTTGATCAAAACATTTCATTTAAATAAAATTAAAGCATTTCATTCTGATTTCAGCTTTTTGATTTTATATTTATGTAACACAAAATAAATGAATAAAGGAAAGAAAAGTCATCTCAAAATGGAAAATCCAAACATTACTGTCATGGCATGGTCTCCTATGCATCCTTTCAGGCCTTAACTACAGACCACACTACTTAGGTCTCCTTCACCACCGCCTTTTAAAATTTTGTTATTTCACCAGGCCACGCCTATATATTTACATATATTTACAAGCCCCAGCCAGCTCCCCAGTTTGCTTCTGGGGAAGGGAAGGGAACTGAGCTAGGCTGCCACTGCCAGCCCTGCCTAACTCTACCTTCCTTCTGGCTCTCAGATCCCTCCCTTCCCGGGCTTCCTTCCTCTATTACATGCTCGGAGCTGTGGGGTTGCTTGCCCCTCTAATTAGCCCCCCAGCTGTAGCTTTACTCAGCTGACTGACTTTCCAGTTAGGTCTCAATTAACCTAAATTGATGGCAATCTGAGTGACAGGATGTGCTGAGTCAGTGGCTGATTCAGCGCACCCTGTCACAATTACACTCCAAAAAGGCTGAAATGGAACATTTCAGCCTTATCAAAATGCTTTTTTCCTCCCATTTTCTTTCAAAACAAACTTTCATGTGAACCAAAACAATTCCATAAAATATTCTGCTTTTGATGAATTGGCATTTTCTGAGAGAAAAATGTTCCATTGGAAAGTTTCTGACTAGCTCTAAACAGGAGAAAAAAAACAAAGAGAGCTACTCAATGTGAAGAGAAAAAATGGACTTTTATGGCAAAATACCATAATGTATAATTCAAAATGATAACCTTTCTATAGTTTTTTAAACCATTCTACTGAACCTAACAGATAATTTTTTTATTTATAATATATAGTTTAGAATCCTATAGAAAAGATTTATTCTCTAATAAATTCTATGGGAATTTTTAGAGTCATTTCTATTGAACTGTATTAAATATGTACCAAGTCCTCTTGATTCCATCCCTATTAAATTCTAGATGACTCTTTCATAAGGGTAAACAAGTTGTTTTGGTTCCTTTTTACAAACAAACAAACAAAAAAACCCCTAACACCTTTATATCTCCTAGGGGATCATTTACATTGCTGGACCATAGAAAGCCTAAGCTGTAATTGTCCTGATGGTGTACTTGCAGCCACCATCCTTCTAGCTGAGGAAGACTGGATGGGACTCCTTTCACAGCTCCTTAATGCCTTTCCTTAATTTGTTATAGGAGCTACTGTTCAGCAATACAAAGCATTCTGTCCATCCTTCCTAACCCTAGGTGTTGCTTCAGAAACACTTTAATCCTCTGCCAACCCAATGAATGAAAGACCATGGCCAAGAAAAAATATGACCTGAGTCCCATATGCAAAGGTACCATTATCACAGCACAAAGGACAGCTTCCTCCTTTTCTTTTACCTTCATAACCCAGGTTATCTGCTCAAGTACGCACAGACTAAATGAGGTTGTTTGGTTTATGGACACAAATAGATCTCGCTTTTTTGACTTGCAAAACGAATTCCACTGTGACTTCAATAAAACTTAAGCATGCTAATGTTCAGTCAACCAGTTGTCTATTTATTTCTGTTTACGCCAGCAGATCCATTAGCAACTTTTTCTTGTTTTCTTTTAGAATATTAAATGGTTCAAACATATTCTAAAAATTAGTTGATTAGCTTGTTAGGGCACATTTCTACTGCTTGTTCCTTCTGTAGCAAAAGAGAAAATGAAGGTAATTTTGTTTGCAAGGAACGTCTGATTGGAAGCTGACTGTTGAAAGATATGTCATGTCAATGTAATGAGGGAGTGTAATATCTTAGTTTGCATCAATATGGAAATAACTGTGCAGTTTGACAGACCTGATGCTAAAGGCAGCACCAGAGCACTCATTATGCATTCAGCCTCTGATTATGAAAAATAGTATGTTTTCTTTTAAAGAGGAATACACATTATCAATCAAACAGCACCAATTATTTCCAAAAGGGATCACAGCTAAACAGGCGTGGGGTCTCTTCAACTATAACTGCACCTGAGAAAACCGACAGATATCAAAGTACATGATAATTTAATTTTATGACAGTTGAATTAATTAGGCAGTCTAAAATCCTGTTTCCTGATTGGCCAGTGGCTGCTGTGCTCATTGCTAACATGACACCATGAATTGGAACTACTTTGCTTTACTGAATCACATCACCGTGCTGTGCCTCACGAGTCAACCATGAACAGAGGCCCTGCCCCCCCCCCCCCCACCTTCTTGGCGGAAGTTCCTGCCATCACAGGATTTCAGCATAGCTGTTTCAGAGCTCCCACTGCTAAATAGCCACTCCCTAAGGTTTGGGGTTCACCAGAACCATTTTTTCTTAGCCTTCTTATCTCCTAGTTCTTCCTTTCCCTTCCCAGCCTTCTCTTTCTGCTCTCTCCTTCCCCATCCAACATGGAGTACCTCTACCTCTGGGTGGGAGCTGTGCAGCTGGCTCCATCACACAGGAGAGCCTGAACTCTTGCCCAGCCACAAGGTCCAGGGACCGCCAAAACCTATTCTGTTCACAGGATCCAAGCTCTCACCCAGCCTTTCATGGACTGGGTGAGGAACACCACTCAGGAGAAGATAGGCCCACCACAAAAAGGAATCAGAGGCTCCTGAACAGTGACTCAGCTACCACAGAGCCAAAAACAGTGCCAAGTTCAGACCACTGTGGCAACACTTCACGTTTAGCAGCAGGGGGAGCCAGCACCTTTGCCACAGAAAGTGAAAGAAGTTCAGAAATCAGAGAAAAGCAGCTCCTCTGCTTCTGGTAAGGATAGAAGAGTAACAGACCCCATTCTCCACCTTCCCCAGTCCTGTTTCTACACCCCTGTCCCAGGTGCCTCATCTGTTGGGGGACAAAGAGATCGCAGAGCCAGTGCAGTCAGCCAGATGGGGATTCCCATAGCTCTCTACCACCTCCAAAGCCACTGACTCAGGAGGCATTTCCAGGCATAAGGGGGTGTGGCCATAAACTCCTGTCTTCTAGCAATTGCCAGCTGTTGCAGTGACTTGTTAGCAGCCAGGTGCACTGTAGAGCAGCTCTAAGGCTCTGAGAGCAGAACTGGCTCGTGACAAGCCCCAGGATCAGGGGAATGCAAAGGTAGCATAAAGCCATATTTATCTCTCCATTAGCTTCTCTACTATGTACAGCTTACCCAGGCCCAAGAATTAGGAGTTACTTGGTTGCACAGATTATAAAGTCAGTAGGAACCATAGTGATCATCTAGTTTGACCTCCTGTATAACACGGGCCGTGGGACTTCCCTAAAAGTCCCATCATTCGGCCCTCACCACAGGCAAGATAAAGAGAACAGATGGGACTGCCTGGACATACAAAAATATAAACATTTATGTTAACAGAACTGAGCAATTCAGAAAAATCAAACTCGCTATTGCTGTACATTAAACCTAGGTGCAGAGGACAGAGCACTCCCCTGGATCCTAGAGCTGCCTAGTTCCCCATGTGTGTAACTGAATTATATGAAGCCAGACAGTTTCATACAATCAGAGGTTATGCAGGCATTCTTCTCCAGAGCAACCACTGCTTGCATGGCTAAACAGCCATCAACATTGGTAAAGCAGCTATCTGGTCCTTCAGACACACCTATAGGGATTATAAACTGGCCTTGCCATCATCAGCTGATGTTGTCTATGGCAGGATGGCACTCCACACTATGAGAAAACAGCATATCCTGTGCAAACACTGAACCAAAAGATGGACCCTGCCCCAAACATCTTACAATCTAAATGCCTTGCACCCCAACCCCACTTGAAGTCAATGGGAGCTCTGGATGCCAGCACCTTTGAATATTTAGTTCATTGTCAGTTATATGGTTATTAATATATATTGTTTGAGATCTTCGCTTTGGAAGGGTGGGACCTATGGACAAGGTCAACCTCTATTTGACAGCTTTAGTTGTATGCAGAGACTGCAAGAGAGGAATTCAAACCACACCCACAGACACACCTTTCTCAGAGAGGGAAAACTGACAAGTAGAAAAAATTGCTCTTTTTAAATTCAAAACAAACATATACAACTACTCTTTTTACAGGATTCACCCAGCTCTGGTCTAAAGCAGGCAAAACACACAAACCGCAAGAAATATACAATGAAAAAAAGCAGGTAAGAAAAATGATATTTTCCTTTAGATTTACATATTTCATTTATTTTAGTTGGTCTTATTTATTGTCATTTAAGAGCAGGAACAAGTTGGGTGAGGATGCATTACTTAGTACTGCCACAAATTATTTTATTGATTCTTCTTTCTTAGTGTATTCTTTGCAATAATATTTGTACTGTACTGCTTGATAATCTCCATAAAACACGGCAGGGTGTGTCCCCTGCTGGGATATATATCACCACTTCTCAGGTAGCTGTGGCCTTTTTCCTTGTCCTTACCCCAAAGCATGACAATATCCTTGCACAACACACACACCCTGTCTCATCTACTTCCTTCATTTCTCTGTTGAGCCAAAGTTGTTATATTTATCTCTGAGCTGTAGTAGTTCTTAGCTGAGATGTGATAAAGAAGATGCTTTCTCTTCTCTTTATTTTCAGCATCTGTATTAAAATGCGGAATTCAAGCTGGGAGACATCTTGACAAAATGGACACCCAGCTACTTCTTACATGCAAAAGGAAGACAAGATGATAAGAGCAAAGTCACTAGAAAATGTGTATGAATGTAGGTAATTACCTGCAGTAAACAACATGAAGGAGGGCTAGAAATGCTAAAATCTTTTCTTATTTGAATGGTTTGGCTTTGTATGCTTTATGCAACAGGGGTTCAGAGACAAAAGGCTGAACATTAGAACTCTAAGAATGTGCTAATAACATTTATGTGTAATATCTCACAAAGGAAAAATCACAGCTAGGTTTCAGGTTTTTAAGTCGGGAGCAGGCAATACTATATAAATTAGAAACTTTACTATCCCCTCTCACACCTCTACCCCCAACTCTATTTCCATTCCATTGATTTGTCCCTTAAGAGCTGCATAAATGAAAGCTGCATTTTCTGTAAATAGGAGAAGTCAGGTGATCATGTAGGATTTCAGTCTGCTTTTGCATTCTAAGGTCTCTAATGTCAAGTTGTCTGTAATTTGTACTGAACCAGAAGCAAAATACTGCTGTGCTGTCACTGGAGTGTCACTGACTTCTCTGCAAAACTGAATCTCTGTGACATTTACACATCCTAAAGACCTGTCTGAGCTTTGCATTCCACTGAGATGATGCAGGAATTAACAGTTACTTGAAGCTTCAAATCGAAGCTCTTCTGGCATTTTGCAGCTATAGCAAGGAATAAAAACGATAACTTGTAACTGACCTTCTGTTCTGCTTCCTGAGAACAGCATGTGCTGTAGATCTATACCTACAGGACTGCGCTGGAGATTTAAAGGCACTGCAAACATTTCTGAAGAAAATCTATTTTACGTAAATTAATTTTTGCCATTTATTTGGGGATAATGAGAGCTGTCTACTTTATAGTGAGGTGAGGTGTATAGATATTCCACATACAAATTGCCAAACATAGTGCTTCCTTGTTACCAAGGTGTCGCTCAACAGAGACTTAAAAAGGAAAGAACGCAAATCAAATTAACTTCAACTCCCACCAAGGAATCAGAGTAAAATTAGTACACAACTGGAGTATAGTGCTCTGTTCAAGCAACAAAGGGTCTCATTGTTTATAAGCATATTTGCATATATGGAAAACAATATCACCAAATAAACAAAAGGTTCAATAAATACCTTTTTAATTATATTGTTAGCATAATAATAATAGTTCACATTGCATTGCTGCAATACTGAATGTTTCCTCTTATCACCATCAATTATTGTAGACAGACCTGTTTAAATGAAAGTATTCCCCACCCCCATCATGGTCCATCTTGATCCCTCTCCATTCAATGAAGTTGCAGTCATTTACAGTACTCATGTATTGCAATAGTTTCTATGACAACAGATGATGATGTTAAGAGTAAAGAATTTTGACTTGGGTTTATGAATAGGAAGATAAAGGGAAATGGACTGCAGTGGAAAAGCTTTTCTTTCAAACTTTTAGCTGAAATATCTAAGCTATTAATATTTAACAACAAATAATTATAACTGCACGAAAAAGCAAACAAAATCAAACTGTTGTTTACCACAGATCTTTTTGTAGCAAGGAATATTTCTCTTCAAATCTTCACTTGGCTGAATTAGATTAGCTTTTGTGCCTCTCATGGGAAGAAATCTCATTGGAGAACAGGGGTCCCTCACAGATGATGCTCTGCTCAGGCCCAGAGGGAATAATATTCAAACACATTTTTACGATAATTTCATGAGCAAAATTCTGCCCAGATTTACCCCAGTGAAATTTGTCAGTGGAGATGCACAGAATGCAAGTTAGGGTAGAATCAGACTCATTACATTTATTATCTTATCCAGCTCTGTATTGCACTTTACATCCTGGGATTTGGCTTAGATAAGCTGGTTTAGGAGGAAGAAACCACAATTTCCCCTTAGCTATGACTGTCTGGTTAATATTATTGCTCTGATCTCTGACTCTGTTTACTAGTGATGCAAAATTTACTGACAGAAGAATTTTTATGAAAGTGAAACGAGACATGTCCAATTTTGTTATGGGATAATCTGTGCGAAAACATGTGCCAGCGTTTGTAACCTTTCTCATACTTGTTCTTTGTTTTCTATTAAATGTCAACTCTGATAGACTAGCTTTCTCATCTGAAAGGGCAGGTTTTTACTTCAATAAAAACAATACTTGTTAAAAAGAAAGACAGGACCTCAATAAAAAGCCCAAGCATGAATGAAATTTTCAGTCTTAATTGGTACAGCTACATTGCGCAGTTTTGTTGCTGGCATATGTTAGCAGAGAATATTTGTTGACAAGGGATTTTCAAGGTTATAAAAATCTTAAAGGTACTGGAGAGTGTGTAAATTAAGTCTGCTACAGGTAGATAATGTTCCCGTGATGCCAGAACTAAAAGTGCTGGAGCCTTCAGGTAAAACTTACAAGAGTATGGACTATGCACTGGGGGCCAGATTCTCAGCTGGTGTAAATCATTGGCTTCAATACAACAGTTTATTCTAGCTGAGGATTTGAATCTTGAGGTCCAGACTTGTATTTAATATGTATAATACCCTTAAGTGCAGCAGGTAAGAAAAAAAAGGAATCAATAGTGTAGACTTTTAAATGTACAATTCCTCTCCAGACAAATGTTGTGCTACATTGAATGCCAAACTCCTTCCACTGGGCTGAACATTTGGCAGGGCACTGAATGCACACATTGCTCCAGCAGAGTCACACCTGAAAGTGATGTAGCCAAATGAACCGGGCTTCAGCTACAATAAATGTTCACACATGGAAATACTAAATGTTAAGTGGCATGTTATTTACTGGGCTTGGGGATCTGGAGGCAAAGAGATTCTTATCAAGCTCACTCCTTTAGCTATGATGAACGCAACAAGAGAAGTGTGCCTTGGGTCACTGTTGTGATAGGGATACCAAGTAAAATGAAAGCCAAACACACAGAACAGTATTATAATTCATATCTTTCTGTATTGAAAACCCAGCACTTGCCTCAGCCTGTTGTCTTGATGCTAAATTAGAAAACTTTTGTCTCTTTGTCTCCTCTCCAAGATGTTCTAGATCTTATTTGTCATTGTCCCTTTACATCAGGCTAACCATACTGCCTACCAGCTCCCTGTTAAACCTGAAATAGTGACCAGAGCTCCAAACTAGCAAAGTTGAACTGCAATGAAATATGAAGCTCTGTACAATCTCCTCACTCTGCTGAGGAGCACAACCTGGATGAAAGGATCTGACAAGAGCCACCTAGCAATGGTGTCATTGGCAACAATGTAACAGTACTGAGGTAAGTGGGACTAGCTCCAGCTAACTTTTTCCCCCTGAAGTACCTCCATAGAAAAGCTGTCTGAAACAGATTTAGGAAAAGCTTGTAAAGCGTTTTAGCATGATGGAATTCTGCAACTTTAATGTAAATGTTATTCTGATTTAAAAGCTTTTGATTAGTATGTTATTAACATTAATATGGCTATGGGGAATGTTTAACTCTTCCCATGCCAAAGTAAAATGATCCCTTATTACTGAGTAAGGCATATTTACAAATATGGGAAAGTATAAAATCGCTACACTTGTATATTTCTGCCTTCTGTATTTTACAAATTTCAGTGCAATTAAATCCACCTGCTTTATAGGTTTTGTGGCTAGGCAAAATATCTTCTTCTGCATTCATTTTTAAGCCAGCCTTACTATGCCTACCTCTTGGTCAGTGGCTATCTTAGCTTATTATTTCCTAAAATTTACCAGCCAGTTATATATAATCAGTGAATCCCTGTTTTGTGTCTTTTGAATCATCTAGTGGTTGAAAAAGGCACTACAATATTTCTACACCAAGGACTGCAGTACCTGGTCATATGACTCTGGTGCTGCCTAAAAGATAGCTGTGGTTTTTTTGTTCGTTTGTTATTTTGGAGGGTTGTGTTTCTGAGCAGGGATGAGTGAAGTGAACCCAACAGAGCTTGAGCTTTTGTGAATAACCTGCATTATCTTGAGGGTATGCAAAATTAGTTCACAGTTTGCAAAACTCTTCTTTTAATTTAAACCCATGTTTTTTGTTTGTTTGGTTTTTGAAGGGAGATTTAATTAAGGAAAAAGGTTTTTCTAGCTGAGCAGAGGCCTGTGCTAGGTATGTGAAATAGAAAAACTCTTCCACCACCATAAGTTAGGCTGGAACAACTAGGTACCAGAACAAGGTGCGTCATTTTCCACCCTCTCTACATCTCTCTTCTTTCTGTAGTGTCTTTCCTAAGTCAACTCAATAATGACAGAGTTGCATTTCCCAGTTTACAGCGTTAGTGTGTGTTCAAATAAAAAATTAGATGAAAAGAGTTAAACCAAACATTATTCTGAGTTACAGGAAAACAAAAATATAGGGATGGTCAAAGCATTTCTTAAAAACTGGGGTTTTTTCAAACTTTATTGTTTGTTTTACTAGTGTCAGCTTTCCATTAAAAAAAATTATTTTCCATTGAAAAACTGTTTCCCAAAATCAAAAACTTTTGGTTTTCAGCCAGAAACCAAAATATTTTGGCCAAAACCGCAAACATTTTGATTCAGACATGCTGCCATCGTGCCTTATAGTTAAATTGCCTCATGCTCCCATTCTTCTCTATAGGCTACGTTCCCCAATTAGACTACATCTCCCATGACGCACAACCCCTACTCACCAAGAGGGGAGACGAAAGTGTGTCATGGGATATGTAGTCCAACCAGAAAACCTAACCTATAGAGGAGAACAGGAGTCTGAGGCACACAAATTGTAACTCTCTTGAGATTTAGAGGTGGCATT
Organism: Caretta caretta; assembly: GCF_965140235.1. Classification (NCBI taxonomy): domain Eukaryota; kingdom Metazoa; phylum Chordata; order Testudines; family Cheloniidae; genus Caretta; species Caretta caretta. Next base: position 104,560,918 of record NC_134212.1, on the reverse strand, counting down.
TCTGAATCGAACTATTATAGTTTTCAACTGAAATATTTTGCGTTTTGATTTTTTGCCAAAAAGTTACACATTTTTAGTGGGGGGGGGGAGGGGGCTAGGGGGAGAAACAAAATTCCTTTCCCCATTTTCCAACCCACTCTACAAACACACTTATTTAAGTTGTTTATTTTTTCTATATTTAACCCAGACAATAGCATCTTTCTGTGCTTGCCTGATACTTGACAAGGTGAGGTTAGGGTACAATAGCTGTGCTTGCAGTTGGGGAAACTACTTTGACACTCATTTATTGAAACATTATCAAACACAGGCAAATACTGTATTTCGATGCTTCTTGTCCTTTTCAGAACAACAGTGATCTGGAGGTAACTTTAGCACTGATTTCAAATTATAAACATTCTATCTACTGGAAACTGAAGACACTTGGCCACTGTAAACTAAACTACCAGACCAGGTGTTGGGCTTGCAGCCAACATGTCATGTTTTTTTCCCCACACTGTACTACAAAGAACCTCAGTGCTGATGGGAAAGATATACTTCCTTTAGGGATCAGAGATAGTTAATTCTTTATAGTTGCTCATTTATTACTACTGCACTATGCCAAATTTTGTATTTCTGTATACTTTAATAAAGTCCCTAACACACTGCTGGTGCTATGCAAATTACTATTTTCATTCATTAAGAATTGGGCCTTTAACTGACTTTTCAACTACTTTTTCAGGAGTGAGATGTTTGCCATTCTTAAGCATTTAGATTACATGCTTGTGTTTAGTTTCTAAATACTAACAGAATTATTATTGATATAAGGGAAGTTTTTAGATGACAGACAATAGAATGTCAACAAATGTGAAATCTACATTTTGCACAGAAATATCTCAGTATCAAGTTTAAAATCAGCTATGCTCTATTACGATGCCACAATTAAAAATAATAAATTTACAAATATATTAATAGCTTCTGCAACTCAATAATAGAGCACTTTTCATCCATGGAGCTCAAAGTGTTTTTACAAAGGAGGTCAGTATCATCATCTATATTTTACAGATAGAGAAACTGAGACAAACTGAAGTGACTTGCCCATGGGCGGAGCCAATAATAAAACCAGGTCTCGTGAGTGTCAGTCTAGTGCTCTATCCACTAGGTCACACGTTTGAACTGAGGCTTGCAAGATGCTGACAAACCTCAGCCCATGCTTGTGAACAATTGCCAAACATGAGGTTGTTTACACAAGATGAAACCCGCACACCCCTTTTCCACATCCCCAAATTCTCCTTGTCCACTCCTAAACAACTCTAGCATGCACACACCACCCTCTTCTTTCCCCTCTTACCTCAGTTGTCTTTCAGAGGGACTTGTTGAAGAGACCAAGGCATTCTTGGGAGAGCTAAAGGGAGACCCATGGAGGATGACTGGAGGCAGGAAGCAGCCAGCTGTGGTTGGGTTTCGCTTGCAGGTTCAAATCAAAATGGTTGGTTCACATCCATGTGAACTAAACTCCCAGGTTCCATTCATAAACTTACTCCTGCAGGGCCCTAGAGGTAATGCCAAAAAAAAAAACAACAACAACCCCCAACCATATATACCAATAAATGCAGCTTTTACATAGCAGTTTCAATACATGGTTCAGTTTGTTAAAGTTTCTGGTCATCATTCTGTAGACATGACAGGACCACTGAAGCAAAATCTACAAAGATAAATATGCTTTCTCTCCAGCCATTTTTTTAACATATACCTTTTGGGGGATATTAAAAGCTCTCCACAATCTACAGTTAGTGTGAAAAATAAAGCCTTTGTCCCTTTTATATCTCTTTTTTTAAAAACATCCCTTTAAAGGGCATTCAAGTTTAGCAGCATTGAATCTATCTTCATGAATTAACCCTCCTGAATTTGAAGAACATATTAGATCCCTAAAATGAGGTGATGCAATAATGCTAAGATCACATCCAGGACAAAGGATCATTCAACTCTAGTTGCACAATGCTGCTGTGAGTTCTTACACAGCTACCAGGCTCCACTCTAAAGGTGGCTGCATTTCAGAGGTGGAAGGAGTGATTCTGATAGAAAGTGAGAGATTTGAATCAAATGTAAATTAGTTTATGAAACTTCTTGGGACCCCTTGGGCTGACATGCACTATAGAAATTGTTTCCTGGACAATCCTATAGCAGTCAACCATGGGTGCTGGTCTTCTTCATAACCACACAAATGCATGTGTCACAGGATTGCCTGGAGGTGACAGTAGGTGTCTCACAAAGTGAACTCAACTTAGTTTTACAGCAGTGAATTGATAGTTCACTCAAGATAGATGCCTGGGATTTAAATTCCATGACATAAAGCAGTCTGCTGGTTCAACCAAAAATGGGTACTCAGAGTTTGGCCTTTGACCAGGCCAGATTTCTTGGGTAAAGTCAGGGGAAATCCTCCCTTCCCTTTCCTAACTTCACCCAGAACTGCCCCTTGAAGAAGCAGCCAGCCCCTTTAATCTTACCTGTTGGTCCCTGATTGGTTTCTGCCTGCTCCTGGCCTTTCTAACTGCTAGAGGACCAATTCTTGTTGGTTCTGAGAAGCTGGTCATTGGAGGGCTCTCTAGGCAGCCCTTGGAGCTCTAAACTCACTGTTCTTTTTCTCCAAAGGACACTTTCTTTGGAGTTCTTTGTGGCAGCCTCTAGTAGGGGACAACAAATACCTGGTACACCCCATCCCATCTACCCTCTATAAGACCTATAAGACCTGCCTCAAAAGGCTGGGTTCTTGCCATCTGAAATACTAGCCAGTACTAAAGGAGAATAAACCCTGTGTTCTGAAATAGATTACACAGTGGATCAATGCCCTCTTTGTCCCTCAAATTAGTATTTCCAGAGTCTTAATTATCTGAAAACTTAGTGTTTTCAACAGAACAGCTGATCACTTAGTTTATTCATTCAGTTTATTCTTTGCAACCAAGTGAAATAAAGATTTGCAGATTTGGCACTCAGTTCAAATACCTACGGAAATAATAATGAAAAGATAAGTGATGTTCACAGTGTTTGGGATTTGCCTATTAAAAACATAATCTTCCCAGATCCGTACTATGGGATTTTAATCTGGATTTCTGGCTGATAGCAATTAAAAGATGACAGCACAGAAGTATTTTATTTAAAAGAATAATTGTTCTGATGATATTCAATTGAAGCGCAGCCACCAGTTTGAAGCTGGTCACATGCATAAAGTGCAGGGACTAGCTTAGTTACATAAGATCACAAAGGGAGTTAATAGAACTGGGATACAAATCCAACATCTTTTTCATTCTCAGCTCTTTCATTCTCAGCTCTAACCATTAGTATACACTGACTCCCTTTGGTAAGATCCTTTGTATTTCCAATTTCTCAGAGTCTCATAAATGAAAGTCATGTACTTTTATCTACTCATTCCCTTTAATAAGCATCACAAACATTCAATGTGATTGATTAACTGGTAACAAGAAAGAGACAAAGTAGGAATATTCATATTAGCATATTTTTCTTTGCTCAAAGAAATGCATTACATACGTATGCAGTACTTCAAATAATAGATTAAGCTGCTGAAAGTGTTAAAGCACAATTACATTAGAAAATACAGTGACAAGGCCAAATTTATCCTTGGTGTAACTCCCCTGAAGTCAATGGAGTTATACTGGAGATGAAATAGGCCCACTGTGTGTACATAAAACACACTGGTACATTTAGAGATTTTACTGTCAGAAGGGATCACTAAGATGGCATAAACATAGGTCACAGAATTTCACCCATTCCTTCCCCCGCCCCCCCCGCCCCCTGCCCCCAGCCAACACCCCCACACCCCTGTAAAGTCTTATTTGTTTTAATTCATTTGCAGCTGTAGGGGTGCTGCTGCATTCGTTCTGATCCTGTGAGGTGCTCAGCACTTTTACAAGGTACTTTTACAAGGCACCCTCGGCTCCCATTGACTCAGTGGGATTTCTCTCTAATCCATTCATATCACACTCATCACTGTAGTGTCTGGAAATAGGCAATGAAGGACATGGTAGAACATAGATCGAGAGGGATTCCACTTCAACTTTTACCTGTAACACAAACATTCTTTTTACCTACTCAGTGAGGTTGACATAGGGCTTGTCTACACAGACCAGCAGTGCAGACTGCACGGTAGTCCTGGCTCCGACTACATGAACATGAACTAGTTATTTTATTAGTCTGTGATAGCTGGGTCTACACAGGGCAGTTACAGCACAACACTTTAGTGTACACTGGAATACCACCCCTCCACGCCCTGTGGTCCACACTGTGGGGCTCTGCAGACAAGCTCTTAACCTGAGGCTTGAAGTACTGAGATTTGCTTTATTTTAAATTATTCTCCCTGTTATTGTCCTGTGGAATAAACTCCTTTTTAGTTAGGACACTGTTGGATAGATTTTGGGGGCAGATTGAATGGGGCATGTTCATGAAAGGAACTAATCTTCCGAGGAAAGGCAGAGAAGGAACAGGAGGCAGCTAATCCAGGTGACACTCAGAAGATACCTCCCTGACAGTGGCAGCAGCCATGTGGGAAAAGTCAGCTGACCACAAGGAGTGGCAGAAATATGAGAGCCAAGCGTAGAGCAGATATAACCTAAGATATCACTAAACATATTCCACAAAATATATAGGGTGTGCAATACAGCTGAGTTAGGCTCAAGTGTGCCCTGAGTAGTGGGCACTGCAATATGGCACTTGTCCAGGAGAGGCCAAGGAGGGATCATGCTTATAGAGCAAGCTCTCCCCCAGCTTTCCAGTGCATGGGAAGCTGCACCATCAGCTGGTGCTACTGTTCCTCAAGTACACCCAGGCTGTTCAATGGGCTGGTATGGAAGTGGGGATTGGAATAGAGGTTATGCTCCCACCTCCTTCCTGAAACCTTTGGGCAGCGTTCAGCCCTGTGTACAGAGAACATATCTGTGTTTGTATGAGGCTCCTTGCACCTCTATCTCTGCCCACCCATGTACAAACTGCCCCTTAATATTTCTGTGGAAATTGTGTTTGTATGGTTTGACTTAATTGCTCTTATGTAGCCTACTCCCTTGTATCGATGATGCTTAATTTCCTCCCATGAGTCTTAGTTACATCCCATAAATGTATTCCTAAAGCACCTTCCCTTCCAAGAGCACCTTGCCTTCGAGGCTCTCAAAGTGCTTTACCAAATGCATCTGAAGAAGGGTTTTTTTTTACCCACAAAAGCTTATGCCCAAATAAATCTGTTAGTCTTTAAGGTGCCACCGGACTCCTCATTATTTTTGTGGATACAGACTAACATGGCTACCCTGCTGATAAAGTGTTTTACATGCATTGATGAATTAAGCTTTAAAAAACAAGCTTGTGAGATGGTAAGAATTGTTATCCCCATTTTACAGGTGAGAAGCTAAGCACAGAGATGATTAGTGGCTCTTTCTACTGTTTGTGGAAAATCCAGGATTAGAATCTAGATCTTCTAACGCCCAGTCCTTTGCTTTAATCAAAAAAACAACCTTCCCTTCTTTTTGTACTGCTCCAAATCATCCCTCTCCTTCTATGCTATTTGGACCCCACAGCCACACAAGTTGGGGAGCAGCTGAAGAACACGTCATTCTTCTTACACATAGCTGTTTCTCTCTTCATAGTCCTGCATAAACATTAATTAATAAATCTTCACTAATTTATGAGAGATTATTTCCTCACCTATAAAATGGAGATAACACTGAGGCCACAGCACCACTCTAAACTCTCCTCCACCTCTAACCCACCCTCACTCACCTGGTTTGAAAACCAAACTATATTATACAACAGCATAGACCAGATATTTCCTAAACCCCAAAATCTCCTGATGTTGCTAAATCTGAGATTCCCAGAATAATCTGACCATACGCTCAGGAGACTGGTCTTTTTAAGGCAACCTTTCAGAGGGATTCTTATATTTGCAAGGTTATTTTGTGCCTCTGGTAGCAGAAATCTGAAACAGATAACTTGAAATGAGGTGCATCAACCATTTCAGCTCTGGGCCAGGTGGACGTATATGATCTAAAAGGACGTATTTAGAAATATATTCTTTAGACAGATCTAATCTTCATTTGTGTATCCAGTTACTAACTGTTAATCACGTCTACTTCCTCCAAATTATCCAACCAAAAGGATACTTAGCAATTTGGGAACATTCCTATTAGATTACTAATACCAATATTAAGTGAAAGAGCTTGAAGAATGCCACATTAGTTTCTGATGTCTGCCTTCTGCCATACTTCTGGCCGGCAAACCTTGGCAGATGTGACACCATTCTGTCCAAATCTAATTCAGTGTTTAAGAATGCACTCACTTTCCTGGGACCATCTGTTTACTCTTCTGCTAAAGGAACTCCAACCTCTCTGGCAACCAATAAATCCTGAAATGTAGCAATTTTTTGGAGTATTTAGAATCTGAATGTCATCCAAATGGTTCATTATTGATATTAAAACCGATTTGTGCATCACCAACCGTTAAAGGAATGTACTAAATATCTCCATGAATGAGAAACCGAGTAGTCTATCAGAATACATTTATCAACACTAATGTTACCATTACATGAAAAACAGGTTCTGTAGCTGTGCCTGCTATTTTAAAGCCTCACCTCTGTCAGTAATTATTTATGTTGTTTTTTTTTTAATTTTTGCAGCACCCAAAAGTATACTGGGTATGTTACAAAACAAGTAAAAGAAAACTTTCTGCCCCAAAACATTACTTGAGCCATACTGAGGCACAGGGAAGTCATATACAGTTGAATCTCAGAGTTATAGACACCTCGGGAATGGAGGTTGTCCGTAGCTCTGAAATGATCATAACTTTGAACAAAGTGCACTCAAGCTCCAGATCCAGCAGCTGACACTTCAGGCCAGGTTTCAGTAACAACTGAGCTCCCTACTCAGCATCAGCATGAGTTTGCAAGCTTGTCCCCATCCCAGTGGAGAGTGTGTGTGTGTATAAAAACAGCTTGTGGTGTGTGTGTGTGTGCCGGCTCTGCTGGTTGGAGTCTGTCTTGGGCGGGCAGCCCCAGCATCTTGCTATAAGTGGCTGCCTCACGCGTGGAGGGTGGGCGGACAGGCAGCCCAGATGTGTCTACCTTTAAGATTCAATTCAGGCACAGTACAGTGTTTGCTTTTATTTATTTATTTTTGTCTCTGCTTCTGCCTGATTGATTATTTCCGGTTTCACATCATGTCTGGTTGACCAGTCAGTCCATAACTCTGGTGGTCGTATCTTTGAGGTTCTACTGTAGTGTAGAATCAGGAGACCTAGGATCTACTCCTAGCTCTGCCTTTCATGACCAATATGGTAATTTCCTGAAGTACCCTTGGGAGACCTTATCGAATTAATTTTAAGTATCTTTGGGATCCGTTGTATTACATTAATTATTTATGTATTATTGTTGGCTGGGAATGTATGAAACCTCTTGAGGTGGGAGATGTGAGGATTCAAAAGAACTATATTGAATATTGTGCCAACTAAGAATGGACTTTTGGTACAAAAAAATGTCAAGTGGTTTTCTTGGGGAATCTAGGAGGAGATGAGCGCAAATTTCCCACCTCTGGTTAGGCAAAAACCCAGCCTTTTGCAACTACACCCTGAGGAGTGAACCATTGTCTACTGATACATAAGGCCAAGTTCTAAGACCCCAGCTGTATCAAGAAAAGACCAAACTATTCATGGTTGTTCTGGTTCTGAATCTGAGACGGTTTTGAATTTGTAATTTGGGGAAAACCCAGTTGTGAGTTTTGAAGGATTGACACTTGCCAGAGGTTGGAGCGTGGTAGGCTTTTTAGCATATGTGTAGGTTCTTTTATTGTTTTTAATATGTTTTCTCTGTAATGCTTAAGAATACCTTCAGAATAAATGTGCTTGCTTAGAAAGAACAGTGTGGTAACTTATAACTGTGAGCAATTATTCTGTTCATAGCCTCTGTGTCAAAAGCAAAATGCAGACGTTGGCCTGTTTAGGGAGTCTGGCTTACTGGGACTATCACAATGCAGCCTGGAAAAATCCTAATCAGGAGGGAGAGAAAGAGGCAAGTCTCTGCCGAAGGGAGGAGCTGGGAGCCTAGAATGGGTGCTCTTGAGGGACCACTAAAGGGGAATATGTGTGTAGCAGGCCCGAACTATAACACCATGGAGCTGCTGGGTAACCTTGGGCAAGTCACTTTGTCATCACTTTGTTTTTGTTTCCTCTTCCTACATTTGTCTATTAGACTGTCAACTCTTCAGGGTACTTTCCCATGTATTTGTGCAGTTCCTAGCCCAGAGGGGCTTTGATTTCAGTTGAAGTTTCTAGGTGACAGTGTATTTACAAATAATATATCATAAGTATGTACACACACACGCACAATTACCTTTGATCAAAAATATTCACTTTCTGGATAAGAAACTGGTGTATAACTAAATTCATAAGATACATTTTTAAGAACCACTTTGAAGATGGAATTTCACATATGAATCATAGGGTCTCTCTCTAACTAAGCTGCTATGCTCTCCACCACTAACAATTTTTGACATTCTAAATATTCATCTTGAGTTTCTCATGATGTTTTTCATGAACTCTCAGAAGGTTTGAAAAAGCCGTCATCAGATATCCCACATAAAAATTCTGATAGTTTTCCATGAGGATAAATATTGGTAACATTGTCTTGCCAAAGCACAGTTATATCTGGACTCATTCTGAAATGTCTCCATCTTTCCTTGTGTCTTTCTGCTGCATTGACCATCTAAAAATTCTGACCTAAATGGTACCTTAGACATTAATGATGAAAAGCAGAAACCTCCTGCCTCCTGTGGCAACATGGCTAATAAACTGAACTATAGTCCTGTACAGACACATGTGACCTGACTTTGAATTCAAAGGCTATTTGCTTACTTATGAAAGGGCACCAGCCTGTTTGGCTTCATCTCTGCATACAGATTTTCCTAACACACAGGTGGATTACAAGATACCCTATGTTTGAAATACTTGTTGTTTTTAAATAAGCTATTCCCCTAATTAGTGTGTGGCATCAGCATTTAAAATACTTTCCTGCTGCCTCAATAGCATGCTCATCTTTTATACTTCTCATGTATACACACACACACTTTTTTCCAGTTAATTTTGTGCTGGTGAAAGATTCCAGACTGATAACTCTGAAGACTGAACTCCTTTGTTATCTACAGAGAAGGTACGGCATGGGTAAAAGCAATACAAGTTTCCCCATGTGGCTCCACCATTATGGCACCTCCTAGTTTGAGGAGGAAACATCTCTAGGTTTGAGAAGCGAGTTTGGTTTCCATGCCATTTCTTCTCTGACTAAAAGGGTGCTAATGAGATAATGCCAACAGTGGCATTTAGGATGTTGCCACCTCTGTACTAGAAAATGGACTGAGGCTGCCAACATTTAGAGATCTCTCCATTAAAGAAACTGGCTAAATTACAAGGGGCATGGTGCAGAGTCAGCAAAGAGCCATCCAATCTTAAGTCAGCTCACAAGCGCTTGTAAGGGAATGCATTAGCAATGTAACAATGGGAGGCAACGGGGTTATACTTTTAAGCATCTCTCTGTTCCTTCAGATAATCACTCTCTCTCCTCCTCTTCCTCTTCTTGTCATAGGCCCCTTCTTTTCATGCTCCCCACAACTGTGCAGCAATATACAGTAGATTTCCTAATGGTTCTGAGAAACCTGACTTTTCTTATCACCACCAGCTTTATCCATCATTAGGACTATCCTGGTTTGACATAATTTTCCTCAGCCTGTTAAGTGAGCAAGTGACTGAACCAACTGGTTTAGCTGGGATGTAATTAAACCTGACTTCCTGCTGTTTTCTGATCAACTGCTTTCACCTCCCGCCCGGGCCATGCAACTCCTGTAGCTCAACTCGCACCGCTCTTGTACAATAATTTCCTATTCCTCATGACACCCACAGACTTAAGACAAATGCCCATTTCTTGTGGCTCCCTGTGCCTTGTTGCAAATCTGAATTCCACACAAAATCAATGCAACAGAAACAGTTTTAAAAATAAATGAATCAATTAATAAGCAAATAAATAATCATTAAGGTTCAGATTCTATCCTCCCCCTTAAACATTTGTTACTCCAGGAATAGTCTTAGGGACTTCAATGTGACCCCCTTGCAGGTCAAGGTACTGCTCAGTGTTTTTCACCTCAGGGGTCTTAGTGGGTTTTATTATTTGCACAGTTCCGCTGGCCATTCATTTTGCTAACACATGAACAGGTCACTTTGCTAAGCATATTGGTGTTCTATGTCTCAATGAATGCACTTAACAAACTTAATGTAATGCAACAGACTCAGAGGGTGACCTTGTGGCTAAAGCATAGGACTAGGAGTCAAGAAGTCTTCATACTGTTTTCTCCTCTGCCATGGATTTCCTACATGATCTTGGGTAAGTCACTGTCTGTGCCTCACTTTCCTCATCTGTAAATTGGAGATATTAATTTTTACCCATCTCCCAGAAGTGTTGTGAAGCTTAATGAGGGCCAAATTCTGCCTAGCCAAGGATGGGTGAATTTGGGATTGGGGGCAGAGGGTATAAGAAGTCTTACCCCCTTGGAAAGGGACCAAGCAGAATCTTGGTTCCTGAGCTATATGAGTTCAACAGCGTGGGTGTTTCCAACACTGGTGGTGATACTAGAAATCCCAGATGGTGAGGAATGAATGCTGTAATATCATTGCGTGTCACCAGGTGGTACTATTACAGATAGCTCTCACAGCTAGTTCCCATGGGCATTAAGAACCCATACACCCACCACCTTCAGCTCCAAGTGCAAGGAACACTGGTACAAGCTGCCTTCTCTACTATGTACACACTACTGTGTGCACATTAAAACAAAACAAACACACAATTCTTCTCCTATGAGATTGGATTCATTTCTTCAGTGCGGCCTAAAAGGATGTACTGCACACCAACCAAAACATTACATGGTGTCAAAAGCATTGAACTTCAACAGCACCTTCTATCCGTAAAGTATTATTAATTTCTTATTTCATTTTTTTCCTGTCAAAATGACAATTAAAAGCAGCATGGAAATCCTTTTCTTTCTTCGAGACAAGAAAATAACAGATTTAAGACTATAATTTGTTGTGGAAGCTTGTGTGTAATTCACATTACCATTATTGGGAGCATTTACACATTGGGAGTAAAATATACAGTCTAAATCTCTAACAGCAAATACAGGAACCCAATGTAAATGATAGTTTGCAGGATTTTCAGGAAGGTCTCTCTTTTTTTCTTTTAAATGTGTTTTAAATGTTTCAGATAAAAGCACTTAAAAAAATATATTGATGAGCTACCTTCTACTCCTTTGTTTCAAGATTTCCCCACCCACTGTATTAAACTTATAAATACGTATGACAGATATTGAAGTGGAATCAGACAATGTTATTTTAAAGGTATTCAATATATTTCCTTGGAAAATAGTAATCACAGTTGTCATAATGGTGACAGTAACATGTGAACTTTAGATTGATGCTAAGCATTACTTGGAGTATACAGAGGATATGTCTTATACACATGGGTTGAAAGAGGGGTTTTTCAGAGTATCAGAACAAAATTTAAAAACAAAAGGTAAGCACTGGAATACTGATTTTTTTGTAATCTGGATGATCAGAGCAAGTGAACTGGGATTGCTTTCAAGGACAATGAAACCCCAGAAAGATAAAAGAGCTAAACATTATAGAGCATATCTTTTTTTAAATATCCAAACTTGATTTTAAAATTGTCAAGGATGGAGAATACACTGTGGCCCTTGGTAGACTCTTCCAATGGTTAATTTACCTAACTGTTTAAAAAATTTACACTTTATTTCCAGATTAAATCATCTAGCTTCATTTCCAGCCATTAGAACTTGTTATACCTAGGTCTGTTAGAATGAAGAGCACATTATCAAACATTTTCCCTGCCATGTAAGTATTTTAACTGTGATCAAGTCACCCCTGGACCTTCTCTTTGTTAATCTAAATAGATTGCGCTCCTTGAGTCTATCGCTATAAGGCATGTTTTCCAATGCTTTAATCATTCTTGTGGCTCTTCTCTGAACTCTTTCCAATTTATCAACATCCTTCTTGAATTGTGGACACTAGAACTGGACACTATTTCACAGCGCTGGCACCAGAGCAAAATACAGAAGTAAAAAACCTCTCTACTCCTACTCAAGATTTCCCTGTTTTTCATCCAAGGATTGCATTAGCCCTTGTGGTCCCAACATTGTCCTAGCAACTCATGTTCAGCTGATTATCCACTCGAAGCCTCATATCTTTTTCAGAGTCACTGCTTCCCAGGATAGAGTCCCCCATCTTGTAATATGACCTATATTCTTTGTTCCTAGATGTATATGTTTACATTTAGCCATATTAAAACGGACGTTGTTTTCTTGCTTGATAAGCTGGGTGCATTCTAGATCTCTCTGTGGCAGTGACCTGTCATCTCTGTTATTTATCGCTCCCCCAATCTTTGTGTCATCTAATCAGTGAGGATTTTATGTTTTCCTCTAGGTCCTTGGTAAAAGTGTTACATAGAACTGATCCCTGCAGACCCCATTAAAAACACATCCGCTCGATTCCTTGTTTACAATTACTAACTAAAGAACAATTTAAAACTCCCGTTTTCTTCAACAGCAGTTTTGCCTGAACCAATCTTGGGTAAGAATGTCAGCTTTTGGCTATAAGATATTATATGTACCTTCATTGTGGCCCTACTGTAATTAGAATAGCAGATGATTTAAAGTCAATCAAACCTAAAAGGGATGTGAACTAACCCATACTGATACCAAATTCTAAAATTACCTTTGATTAGCTATTAAGTTCCATGGGGCAGGGTCTCCTCTTCCTCTGTCTTTGCTACTGCACGAAGCACACTGACTTCACCTAATAGCAAATAATGGGTCAGATCCCCTACTGTTGTAAATGGTCATAGTTCCATTAGCTTCAAGACTTATATCAGTGGAGGATCTGGTCCAATGACTTGATATATATTTTATATATATTGGTAAATATAATTAACCCTTGATTTTATTACCATAGCTCAAGATATGTTAAACGATATGAGCTGCTTGCAAGTTTCTTTATTTTTAGTGTTGGGGTAGTGTCTAGGGGTCCCATACATGGTCCAGACAGATGGACAATCTAAGTGCAAGAGGAGATAACAAGTGGATACAAAGACAGACAGATAAGGGAGCACAAAAAGACAATACTGGTCAGCATGACAGGCACTGTATATAGTGAGTGCAGCAGTCATGTTATGTGCTCAGGTGACTGAACTGGGAACAGTGGTCCTATGTAGCTGCTTTATGCAACAGAAGTTGGTCCAATAGAAGATATTACCTGACCTACCTTACCTCTTTATGCATACATAAGCAATGCAAGCTTCCCTATACTCTTCCACTGATGTGCCTCATTCCTGACTTGAATGGACCACCTCCAAGGGCTAGGATGATAGTCCAATCTCCTTGTACTCCTTGAGTTCAATCTCCTCCTCATTCATCAGGGTACTCAAGCATGTACCTAACTTTAAACACTGAGCAGCTTCATTGATTTTGTGAAACTACACACTTGCTTATAGTAGGCATATACTTAAGCACCTTACTAAGCCAGAGCCTTACAGAGAAAGCTCTGAAGATGTTATGAGTGAGGATACTGAGAAAATAATTGAGTTATCCTATAGATGATTCTGTCATACCTGGATTCTGTCAAACAATTTGATTGGGTAAGAGGTACAATTTTAATCTAATAGTAAGGCACCAATGTGATTCTGCTCTTGTATGTGTGATCTATAAAGTATTTGGGGATCCAACACTATGTAATTGCAAACTATTAGTAATAATCAGTTTGTGTTAATTTTATCACAGGCATGAACTTTGCTTTCAAACTGAATATAAAAACCAATATATAAGAGCTGGATAACTTACTACACAAACTGTAATATGGAAAGCAACTCCTCTTACAGATTTCTTTCCACTTATTTTTACTAAATTTGGAAAATACAAGTAAATTAACTTTTTCAATAGACAAAATACAGGAATCAGATAATAAATCACATGGAAGAAGAGGTTTGTTTTTAAAGAAGCATATCAAGTCATGGTAAAGTCCACAAAATTGAGCCCACTAGAAACAGCAAAGTGGAAAGAATATTGAGCATATGTCAGCTTATCTTCTTTTAATAAAAAAAGTAATTCAGAGATTCTTACTATAATTAAATATAAAACCTTATCTAGTATTATGAAAAATAAAACATCACAAAATATTGACTTTAGGGAGCAAAGATTTCAACATTTCAGTCCTTCACCTGTGAAAGGAGAGACCAGGGGCTTTTATTAATTAATACATTAAGACAACAAAAAGAGACTTTATATTCTCATAGTCAAAAACTTACATTACTTATCTTTAATTAAACGAAGTTTAGTGAGAAATAATACTGAGGTCTGGAAACACTAACAAGAGAATTTAATTGGAAAATTAATCTTTTATTATGTTGTATATCAATTGTTGCAGAGATCAGGAAAAAACTAAAATTTTATTTTTATCCAATAGTACATTACCCATTCATTTGCAAATCTCACTGATTAGCTATCGGTCACATGTCATCGTGACATTGACTAGAATAGTTGTAGTTAGCGTAGAAGTAGTTTTCAAAATACAGGACTTTTTTTGAGGCTGTAAGATATGATGCAAGTCAGCTCAGTCCTCACCTGCATCAACTATACATATTGTGTATCTGAGGAGAGTTGTGGGGAAGGTGACACTACGTCATTTTTTTGCTGCCCTGATCTTGAATTGGCTGGATGCCCCTTGTGTAACTAGAGCAGCTACAGGGTTGCTTGAAGTCACACTGCCTGCAGTCAGAGGCTGTCAGCTGAGGAGTTAGTGGAATGCCAATATTCCCCTCCTTTCCCCATCCCAAACCTGGCATCCCCCCGTTTCACTCATCCCTGCCCTCCACGCTGAGGGAGGCAGTATTGGAAAGTCTGCAAATCTTTGCATCATCCAAAGGTTCCCCTGTTCCAGAGGAAAACCACAGATATCCCTTCAGGGCTGCTTTGCAGCTTGAGCTAGAGTCAGGACTGAAGCCACTGTTTTTAAAAGAGCATCAGCTGAAATCGGTGAAGTAAAACAACCCAAACAGTTGAAACCTTAAGTGACAGAGCCACAATAGAAAGATTCCATAATACCCCACATCTATTTGTAGATTTAACAAAATTTTCCATACATTCAAGCATATAGTGAATGAGCACATTATTTGGAGAAGTACTCCAGATAGCGCTTTAGTGCAATCATTCAGTATCAGAAAATCCTTCATCTCGTTACAAGCTTACGGCATTTTCCCTCTCTGTATATTGTAATATATTTTTCAATTTTATATGAAACCATCTAATTTAGACACGTGTGTCAAATTTAGTTTCAAGAGTTTTTATTGGAGAGAAGAATCTTCTCCAATGTAACTTCAGAAGTGGAATGTCGTGAAGAACTGGAATTAGATTTCTGTTCTGTTAAATTTAACTGCTTCTAAGCCAGAGACAGTAAAGCCAACCATGGAAATCTGCTCTGCCATTATTAGCTCCACTTAGGTTAGCAAGTGACTTCTGGTCACTGTGAACTCCGGACAGTGGAGTTCAAAAGTGTTGTCAGAAAGGTCATTCCTGAAGGGAAGGTTGCATTGTGGGATTGCAGCTGGAAGACTGCTGATTCCATTTCAGGTGTGTGTGTCCATGCTGCCCCTGTGTTGATGGAACTATAACGGGGCCGTTTATGCTGCTTTGAAAGAGGTAATAACTATGCCGGGGAAAAAATGATGGGTTTTGTCAGTAAGAGACAAAGTAAGTGTTGAGACGTGCCAGCATGTGCCAAAAGAGGGAAATTTTATCTGTGCAACTTTTTAGCATACACCAGGCATTAGATCAGTGGTAAGAAAATTATCCAAACCACCTCCCTCTTTCCCTTTCTGTGTCTTCTTTAGTGGCATAGTGACAAAGAAAAAAGTGTCCTGTCCTGTGCTGACGCTGGCCCTTTAAGAGGCAGAAGGACCAGTATCCCTGGAACTCATCAGCTGCCTCCTAATTGGTTTTAAGAGAAAGCACCTGGGGTGAGACAGTCTGTGCAGGATGAGAAAGGGAAGATGAGAGCACCCTGGGAGTGAGAGATCAGCAAGGAGAACTGCCAGAGCCCAGGACACTGTAGGAGGTCCTTGAAGGAAGCTGTAGGTGGTGCCTGGGGAAAGGATAAAGGCAGAGGAGCAGCAAAAAGGGTTTTCTGGCTGACCTCCCCAAACTGGAGAGCTGGATCCAAGGGCTAAGGGCAGGGTAGGGGCTTACCTGCTGACATTTCCATACTGGAGAGCTGGAAAAGGTTAATGGACCAAGGGCAGGTGCTCCTTGGGCGAGGGTGAACTCCTAGCAGAGAGGCTGGGTGTGTGTGTTCCAGCTGGAAGAGCTAGGGTGATTGTCATGGCAGAAGAGGACCCCAAAAGAGCCCACGTGTGGTGGAAGGCACCAGAGTGTGGTTTGTGGGCATCGTGGCATGGGATTTTAAGAACTATGTGCACTGAGAGAGATAAATGGACTGTTTGGGGACTTTTGTTACGAATTACAAGAAATATATTTTGCTACCAAATTGGCCCCAAGGAGGGGTATCATTGAGGCAAGAAAGCCTGCATAGAGTTACAGGGACACTGAAGGAGGGAAACTGATGCAGGTATGCCCATCATGCTGTGGCCTGCTATAGGACGGTACCCAAGACAGGGCTACCCTATAACACCCTCCCTTAAAGCCAAGAAGATTAATAGATTCAAACAGTTTAAGGCCAGCAGGGACCATTACATCATCTAGTCTGACCTCCTGGGTATCACCCAGTGTGACAATCAAAGTCCAGATATCCCAAGGAAAGAACAGAAGAGGTTCCTCCACCTCAAAGACCCCCCGCCGAGTTAACCCTACTGATTGCACACTGGATTATTGAAATATAAATATATATTGAGTAAGTTCCCTTATGAAATCTTGAAATGCACTGAACTTAATAGTCATTATGAGATATGTAGACGGTTATGGTTATGAATGTGTGCATGTATATACACATAGAGCATTGTAATGGTAACTGTGGTGAGGCTTCAACATCACCTCACACCATGGGGGGTGAAGCAATCAGGCAGGGATGGGCTACCTCCCCAACCAGACAAGACTGGCTCCAGGCACCTAGCCATTGTCCAGGCCAGGAAAAAAACAAACAATGAGGAACCACTGAAGCAAATGGAAATAGCTTGAAACTGAAAAGAAAACCCCAATCTCCAAAAACTAAGAAAGGAGGGAGTGTTCCCCACTTTCAATATCTATAGTGTTTGAGGGGGAAAAACCCACTGCAAAACCTTTTAAAATAGATTCAGAGACTTTAAGGTCAGAAGGGACCATTGTGATCATCTAGTCCAGTGGTTCTCAGACTTTTGTGCTGGTGACCCCTTTCACATAACAAGCCTCTGAGTGCGACCCCCCCTTATAAATGAAAAACACTTTTTAATATATTTAACACCATTATAAATGCTGGAGGCAAAGCAGGGTTTGGGGTGGAGGCTGACAGCTCATGACCCCCCATGTAATAACCTTGCGACCCCCTGAGGTGTCCTGACCCCCCAGTTTGAGAATCCCTGGTCTAGTCTGACCTCCTGCACATTGCAGGCCACAGAACCTCACCCTCCCACTCCTAAAATAAACCCCTAATCTCTGGCTGAGTTACTGAAGTCCTAAAACCATGATTTAAAGACAAAGTTACAGAGAATCCACCATTTACACTAGTTTAAACCGGCAAGTGTCCTGTGCCCTATGCTGGAGAGGAAGGCAAAAATCACCCTAGGGTCTCTGACAATCTGACGTGGGGGAAATTCCTTCCCAACCCCAGATATGGTGATCAGTCAGACCCTGAACATGTGGACAAGACCCACCAGCCAGATACCCGGGAAAGAATTCTCTGTAGTAAGTCAGAGCCCTCCCCATCTAGAGCTCCATCTCTTGCCATTGGGGATTTTTGCTACGGGAAGTTGCCGATGGGCCACATACCATTGTAGGCAGTCCCATCACACCATCCCCTTCATAAACTTATCAAGCTCAGTCTTGAAGTCCCCACGGCTTCCTTTGGAAGGCTGTTTCAGAACTTCACTCCTCTGATGGTTAGAAACCTTCACCTAATTTCAAGCCTAAACTTGTTGATGGCCAGTTTATATCCATTTGTTCTTGTGTCCACATTGGCATCTAACTTAAATAACTCCTCCCAGTCTCTGGTGTTTATCCCGCTGATGTTTTTATAGAGAGCAATCATCTCTCCCCTCAACCTTTTTTTGGTTAGGCTAAACAAGCCAAGCCCTTTGGAAGGATTGTGAACTGAAGATATCCAGAAACTGAGAGACAGCATCTAGGGGGAAAGCTGTCTAGGAAATGCTGGAGCCTCTCTACAGTTAGGGGTATGCTGGGAAGCTAGGAGGTATGCTGGGAAACAGTTCAAAGGCAATAGGTAACTTGGATTAGAAAAAGGATTTCTATTGAATTTGAAAGTATAAAGACAGAGGTTGCATCTTTATGTTTATTTTCTGTGTTTGTGTTTGCTTTCCTTGCTATTTCATCTTCCAAGCTGTGATTTTTCTATTAAATAAACGTCATCTATTTAACCCCGAGCAGGTCTTTGGTGTGCAAAATCTGTGGAGTGTTGTGCCAAAGCAAGCTGGTGTCTAGGGAGCTGGTCTCACACGTCCAGGGATGACGAACCAGAGGGGGAAAGTCCAAGCATTTGATAATTAAGAACTCGGGATAGATTAATTTGCGGAGACTCAGGACTGGAAGAGCTGTTGAGGTCACCCTGCAAGGAGTAAGTAGGCGGGGGGAAGTCAGCATGAGAACTTTATGCTTGTGGGCTGGCTGCTGGTGTCAGGGCTCTGACCCACAGCAGCACAGCATTAAGTCACCTAATATTACAGGGCAGGCAGTGTCGGAACCCCTTACTGGGCTGAGTGATCCCAAAACATCACAGCCAGTTACCCCTACATCATTAAAAGGTTTATCATCTCCATGCAGTACTAGGCCTATACCATTACTAGGGTTTCTTTTGGTCCCAATATTTTTTTTTAAAAAAACCCTCCTTATTGCTCTTAGCTCTGCCTCCCATGGATTTTTCCCTGAAGTCTTTAGCTTCCATTATGAATTTTCTACACTTCATAACTTCTATTTGATATTGATTGCTATTTCCCCGTTTGTCCACATTTATTACATATTGTTTTATTCCTAAGCACTGCCTTCCCTTTGCCACCAAACCAGGACAGGCTTTTATCTAAAGCTGTCCACTTTCTTGAGTGTGGAATCACGGCTTTATGGCCATCTCATAAACTCTTCTTAAAAGAGCTACCAATTTTCATTCAAATTTTTCTGTCTAATTTTGTCCTCCCAGTCAATTATTCTCCATTTTTCTCAGTTGTTGAAAATTATCCTTCTGAAGCACCTATTACATATATATTACTGATTAGGGCTGTCCTCTGTTTATGATGGCTATCTGAACCCAAGTTAAAGAGTGTCTTCTGTTTGTGATATCAGCATAAGCACCTTAACAAGAATGCAACAGTTTCTGCCAAGATGTGCAGGAACTAATGGACACAGCATCCACAAAGGAGCTGTGGTTGGTGCTCGATGATATGAACGCCCACACAGACCAACTGGAGGAGGTATGACTTGTGCTTAGGAAATTTCAGTTTAGGCATCATGAATAAGGAAGAGAAAGTGTTACTAGATATATGTACTGCCAATCAAGGGAGAGCCAATACATGGTTACAAATGATTCACC
This sequence comes from Caretta caretta, assembly GCF_965140235.1. Lineage (NCBI taxonomy): Eukaryota > Metazoa > Chordata > Testudines > Cheloniidae > Caretta > Caretta caretta. The sequence goes on along the minus strand of NC_134212.1, from coordinate 104,541,106 downwards.
CTTTTTTGGCCACACATATAAGCAGAGTCTGAATGAGCTCTCCCCTGATATCTAGTGATGAGCTATGGGAGAGAAGTTCAGAAGCTGATCTCATTTGCATGGGCACACCCACCCTGCCTAGGTGCTCAGCATGATGGGATTGCTTGCCCAAATGATCACTTCTGGCTGCTGTTGGATCCCCAGTCTCCTTGTTATTGGAGCAAGAGTAATAAAGCATTGTTATCCTTGTTATGTGAATCAAGGGCAGTAGAACTGTACTTGGCATACCCCGATTGAGGGACTCACCCTCAACTAAATGGCACTCAGTAGGCAGGAGACATGGGTTCCAAAGCCCAGTGAGCTGAGAGAGTATGGGCCCTGCTTAAAAGTCTTAGATGCTATTTGGCCTGTCCTCTCTCCACTGTGTAAGAAAAGAGACTCAACTGAGAGTCTTGTTACACATTGCAGAGCTGAAATCACTGATACCTAGGTCTAAGCATTAGACCTGCTTTGGGGCAGTGTCTCGGATGCAAAAGATGCCTAGGTAGTGGTATGTAATTATCCCAGGTCACTGGGTGGGGGCTTGAGCTGGTTTTTGTGTTGTATTGTTGAAAAGGAACCCCTAGATACTGAAGCTCGCCCTTGTTGCTGCCAACTCTGACGGGCAGAAGGGGTACAGATACATCAGTGGTAGAAACATAAGCCAGACTGATATGATGTTGGTGAGGAAATCTCAAAGTCAAGCTATAGACTGTAAAGTGATACCTAGGGAGACAGTAACACTGCAACATGAGCCTCTTGTGGTAAAGATAGTGGTGGATAGTGTTGTGCAAGGAGGGAAAAAGCTCAAGGGAAACAAGGTTAAGACTAGGGGATATTAAGGGAAATGCAGAAAAGTTTGTGCAAGCAGAACAAGATAGGTATTGGGACACAGATTTGCCATTAGCTGAAGAAAAGTGGAAACACCTCAAACGAATGTGGATTGCAGTATTGGAAAAGGTTTGTGGATGGTGCACAAGGGGGAAACTCAAAGAAGGACAGGAGAGGTGGTGGACCGATGAAGCGCAGGTAACAATCCAAAACAAGAAATTGATGCATAAAAAGAAGTTAACCCATCAAGTGCAAATGAAAGTGAATATAAAGAAGCAAAGTGAGCTGCCAAGCAGGCAGTGAAGAAGGCCAAAGAGTGCCCAAATGACCTGTATGCTGATCTTGTAAACTACCCACAGCTGGCTGGCAAAAAGATCTATAGAACTGCAAAAATGAGATGCAAAGGGAAGGAGGGTAGTATTGCAACACCATTTATAAATGACGACAAGGGAGACTATTAGTGACACTTGAAGAAGTGAAGGAGATCTGGAAACAATACTTTGTGGCTCTTAAAATGAGCAAACCCCTTTTGGGAAAGAATTGCCAACATGTGATCCTAATATGGTGTCTGAGTCTGACATAATGGCAGGAGAGGTGAGAAATTTAGTCCAGATAATGAATAATGGTAAGGCAGCCCAACATGATGAAGTGACAGTGGACCTGGTGAAAGGACCTGCATGAGAAAGGCATGACATGGACGAACAGAGTGGTTAAAGCCAAATGGTGAGACAGGAGAATTCCCAAAGACTGGTGCAAGTCTATCTTGGTCCCAGTACATAAGGGAAGCAAACATGAATGCAGAAATCATCAAGGGATAAAGTTATTGTCTCATGGAATAAACAAACTGAAATGCATCTTGGATTCTAGGATTAGTACAATGGCAAACCCCTCCTCGAACAGTCAGTTTTAGGAAACGACAAGAACCATAGATGCCATGTTTGTAATTTGGCAAGCGATAAAGAAGCCACTACAGTACCAACAGGATAGCTTCTGGGCTTTTGTAGCCCTAGAAAAGGCACATGATAAAGCATATAGAACAATGCTCACACCAGTGCTGAAAAACTATGAAGTGTCTGGGGATTTAATAATTATGGTGAATACACTATATAGATCAGTGATCCCAACAACATGTTTTAGAATGAGAAGCCCGTTTGAAGTGTATATCAAATTGCATCAGGAATTGGCCATTGGTCTGCTACTGTTTATCAAGGCCCCAATGGGAAAAGGTGAGAAGCTGCTTCTGACTCAGTTGTGACCCTAACAGCATTCCAATGCAAGAGGGCAAGGGGCTCATTGGTATCTGGGGGTGAGTTTCAGCTTGCCTGAGCAGTCTAGCCCAACTCATTAATACCATAACCAGTATCAAAAGGTGTCATGTAAGATAGCAGAAAGCTAACAACACACAGATCATTAATATTGCATGGTGTATGTACGGATCACACACTCAAAATTACAAACATATTGGAAATTATCAAAGTGTGTCTTCCAAGCAGGTCTAAAGAGTTACTCCATCCTAGACAAAGGAACATCTCCACATACTTTAAAAGACAATGGGAATGCAAGTTACGTTTAATCTAAACCAACCCAGAGCTGTGTTTGATTTAAAGTGAATGTTAACTTCAGTTAATGTGTCAAGTTACTGACTATTGTACCTTTAAAAGAATGAATGAACCTAAATATCTCTCAGTGGTCAAGAAGAGGGATGGACATTGCAGTTCACATGGCTTGGGAAAATTTTGTGACTGGGGGTTCGTTGGGTGTTATATTGCTAGGTGTAACCAGAGTGTGGCTGGGATGTAACAATCAGGCTGCTGGAATAAGAGCTCCTTTACCCATAGACACTCAGTGCAGACTTGTATGTGGGAGCATTCAGACAAGTGGCCGACCCTTTTGAGGCACTTTGGGTTACAGGGCAGGCAGTGACAAACACTCACTGGTCTGTATTGCACGTCAGAATATGACACTGCCATATGCAGATGACACAGTAATAAAAGTGTCATCAAAAGAAAACAGAAGCATCAGTAAACCAGTGGTATAACCAGCTAAGCAGGCATGGGATGAAAATTAACATGACTAAGATCGAGGTCATGTGGGTTAGCAGAGATAGCACAGAAAAACTGAACACAGAGATTAATGGATTACGACTGAACCAGACTGACCGTTTCAACTACCTTGGTGGCTGGCTATGAAAGACAATGATCTTGAACGTGAGACACAGTCCAGGCTAGGAAGTGCTGGAAGAGAGAGAGAGTGGAATACATCTCTCAGGTGTTGTGTATGACAAACATATGCCATGGAAACTGAAAGTCCAACTGTATAGAACAATGGTTTACCCTGCATTGCTGTATGGTGCGGTATGGTTCAATGCCTACCGGTGTTTGAAATTAGATGTCTTTGCTGCAGAAGAGGAGTTACATGTAGGAGCAGATTTTGAAATGAAAGCCAGTCTGTGGTGTGGCTGACAAAATCCAGGATGCAAAATTTTGCTAGTTCAAACAGAGAGGATCAATGAAGAGGCCAAAGAGTGCTCAAATGACTGCTGATCTTGTAAACTACCCACAGCTGGCTGGCAAAAAGATCAGAGGTTCTGGTGAAGATTGCATGGCAGGAGAGGGTGGTAGGAAAGAGACTCCACCAAAAGCCGAGGAAGCATTGGATGGATTGCACCCATGTACAGACACGTAAAGATGGCGGATGCTTGCCTGATGACCTAACCCCAGGTAATGGGATAAAAAGAAGAACACTGTCCTTTGTTTGCTAGTATTGAATATAATCAGGTCATGATTACTGATCCCTAGGCAAATACCATCTTCCAGTCCAGTGATGAATTTATGCATCATAATGAGCTCCAGAATAGAGCTACCTCATGCTGGTTGCACTACCTTTTGTGTTTAAAAACTGACAAATTTTACTGCTGACAGTATGCGCCCTCCAGCATGTGTCTCCCCAATTGGAATCCATTTTAAAAAATTTTCACGCATTACAGACAGATGCTTGAAGAGTAACTCAACCTGACAAGGTAATGGGATAGAGCAGGGTTCTGAAGCTTTTTCATAGGGTGGACCACATTTTAATAGGGAGATTATGTCACCACTGACTAACCGCTATTAGTCGCAATAAAAGCTGACCCATACAGTAGCTGTTTGGTGGTCTCTGTTCTCGGTGCATAGCTCTCCACATCACATAGACAAACTCAGTTGGCACCCTTGCGGACAGTCTCAGCACATACCCCAAGCGTTAAATAGGCATAGAGTCTGAAGGCAATATTATTAGAACAGAATGAGAAGACTTGAAGCAGACCTAAATGGGGCTAGGAGCCAGGAACTACCGAGTGCCAAACACAACTATGTCATGACCTTGGGAAGTAATTTCACCTCTCTATCCCAGGGCCTCCCCCATGATCCCACAATTTGGTCCTGCTTCCATTTAATTCAATTTGGTCAGGGCCTGTCTCTTCCTCTTGTCCTTGTTCCCCCAAATGTCTTTCGCCTCTAAGTCAGCAAGGCTTCTCCACACAGTAACCTATGGAACTCTCAGCCTTAAGATGTCAGACATTATGTAGAAAGTTTAAAAACGACACAGATAATGGGAACATCCACAGTCACATTAGACAGGATAAAGAAATAGATGGGACATGTACCCTCATGCTTTAGGATATAAGCCAACCACTAATTGCCTAGGGTTCAGGAAGAAAATTCTCCTGTGGGTATACTTTCTCATCACTGACCATTGTGTGACACGCTGAAGCACATTTGGTAGAAGCCACTGTCAGACAGGATACTGGACTAGATGGACTGCTGCTCTGATCCAGTCTAGCGATACCTATGTGTATTTGTGTTTGCATTGTTTGCATACACTTCTCCCTTGTTGCAATGTACATTGAATATACTGCAGTCTGGGACAATGTTTCACCCTTCATCAGTCTCACATTTTCAGAGTAGGGCTTTGAAGTTTTTCATGAGAAGTGTGAATGTTTTTAAAATTCAGAATCATGACTCTTAAATGCTGCCTGTTAACTTTATGTTAACAATATCTGGGCTAATAAACTCTCATGCTCTTGTGCTCTGTCTTTATTAGCCCAAGATATTTTTCTTATATATCATAAACTATCAAGTTATTACATTATAGCAATAACCTCATTTATTTTGAACTAGTGACCAGTTGTAGTCAATGGCCAGTTAACTGTGTCTAAGGCTATCCAATCATGTCTTCTTACTTTGCCCCTGCCCGGTTCAATGTAGGACAGGGTATGCGTCCCCCAGCACATTTCCCATTTTACAGATGGGGAGCTGCAACAGAGATTAAGTGACTTGTGCAAGGTCTCACAGGAAGCATGTGGCAGAGCTAGCATGTGAGCCCAGATCTCCAAGTTTTATCAAAGCCATCCTTCCCTTCCTTCCTCTAGGCTATTAAGATCAAGAAACACCCTGCACCTCTGTCATTATGGCTTTTTACAAAAGAGGTTTTTAATGTTTAAAAACCATACTTGAATTAAAAATATATTGTACATGCCGTTAACATTTCCTACAAAGTGTTGAATTTACCAGGAAAATACTCTTATAGAGGCAAGATAAAATAAATGAAAAGACAGCTCTCCCTATGTTTCACATTTCTTTTTTCTAAAGGGCTAATAGAAGATTAAAGAGGAAAACCTGATAGCTGCAGGAACAAGTATGAGCAGTCACTTGTCATTTGTAGTTAGCACAAAAATATATTATAAAAAATATTAATTGTAAAATTTCCACTATAAGTATTTTATTCATTCTAAGGAACCCCAGTCCAGGTACTTGCCATGCTGCATTGTCAAAAACAATGTCCAGCATAAATCGTGTTTGAGAGCGTTCACAAAAATCAGAGATAACAAGTGCACTAACACCTTATGGGCCTTATAAACAGGGTAGGAGCATTTCTGGTCTCTCTTTAAAAGTGAAATACAAATATGGTTTAAGAACTACTTATATTTAACTATTACCAAGAAGTTAGTGATTCTTCGCTTATAGTTTTTTTTCCCCATTCTTCTTAAAATTGCTGAGTGGATGTCAGGAAGAAAGTAAGTTTTTATGTCTCCATTCTGTCTCTTGAGGGGCTATTAACCGAATGCTGAAAAAATGGCAATATGAATGAGTGCAAAAAGCTGCCATCTGCCCACAGGTGGGGAATTCTGGACCAGATCTACAGCTGGTGTAAGTCAACATGGTTCCACTGAAGTCACTGAGATAGTGACATCTCTGTAGTGGAGCTATGGTGATTTATACATGGAGCAGATCTGGCCCTATATTTCTACATCAAGAATTTGTACATTTAGCAGAATAATTAGGAAAAAAAAGTGTGTGGGTACCAGAGCCAGATTGGCTGGTGCAAGGAAGCTAGCGAGTCCCACTGAACAGCCCACAAAATTCAGAGCTTGAATAGGGCCTTTTAATAATACATGGATACAGCTTTTGTTAATATTTTTGCATTAATATTCGTTGATAGTTTTTACATTACTTAGGTCCCCTTTAACCCTTTCTACAAGTGATAAGTGGACAAATAGACTGGGTGTTGCCTTCCCAGAGTCAAGATATGAGATGTCACTAAGACTGGATAGGCTTCTGAAGTAGACAGACAAGGATCTATTTGTGATGGTTCATATCAGCACTAAGGACAATGTGTCACAGAAGATCTTCAAGATAGCAGAAGACTTCAGGGAACTTGGAAACCTGCTGAAGAAGAATGTCCATGAAATCTTGAGATTCTTCCTGTCCCACAAGCAAAGTTACACCACCACTTAACTAGCCTGAGGTTAAGGTAGAAGGCTTTGGTTTTGTGGAACATTGATCCCCCTTCTACTGGGAAAGGTGCCCGTATAGTTTGGATGGCCTCCACCTCAATAGAAAGGGAACCAATATCCTTGGGGACAGGCTGTCTAAAGTAATCAGGCAGGGGGTTAAATTAACAACAAAAGGGGCAGGGTGAAAAGAGGCAACAAATGACCAATCATTTAGAACAAAATTAATCAAGGAACCAAAGGACTTGGAGAAGGAATTCTTTAATTGCCCATACACCAATGCTAGGAGCCAGGGTAACAAAAAAGAGGAATGGGAATCGCTCATTTGTTAGCAAAAATTCAGTCTAGTTGGTATTACTGAAACCTGGTGGGATGATTTGAATGTTAAAAAAATCAATGCTTATAAACCATTTAGGAAGGATCAAGGGAGCAAAAGGGGAAGGATGGGGAGGGACATTATCTCAAAAATGGCATTTGCTGTTTTCAGGTCACTGAAAATAATCTTGAATGATTATGGATCAATGGCCTAACAGATAAAGCACAAGATGATCAGCTCCTTATGCAAGATGATCAACTTGGAAAACAACACATGTAGTCATATCAGACGGTGATAACACTCTTTCCATTCTACTAGTATCTCTGGAGGCTATTCAACAACAACTACTAAAGTCAGACATTTTTAAAATCAGCAGGTCCAGATGTCTTGCATGCAAGATTTTTAAAATAGCCTGCTGAGCAGTTGACTGGACTGTTAATACTTACTTTAAATAAGTCTTGGAACACTGGAAAAATTCCAGAAGACTGGAAGAAAGCTAATGTTGTGCCAGTGTTTAAAAAGGGTAAAACAGGATGAGCTGGGTAATTATAGGCATGTCAGTCTGACACCGATCCTAGGCTAGTTAATAGAGCAGCTGACACAGGATTTGATTAATAAAGAATTGAAACAAGGTAATGTAATTAATGCCAATCAACATGGATTTATGGAAAACAGATCCTGTCAAACTAACTTAATTTTAAAAAATTAGATTACAAATTTGGTTAATAAAGGTAATAGTGTTGATATAATATTCTTAAACTGCAAAGTGTTTGACTTGGTACCAAAGCCACTTTGATTTGATATCACTCATTTTAAATCAAAATGGCACATGTGAAAAGCACTAAAAGCTGGCTAACTGATCCGTTTCAAAATGTAACTCTACATGGAGAATCACCATTGAGTGGGTGTGTTTTGAGTGGGGTCCCACAGGGATTGGTTCTGGGCCTTACACCATTTAACCTTTTTATTGGTGACCTAGAAGAAAACAAAATCACTGATAAAATTTGTAGATGACAAAAATTGGGGGAATGGAAAATAATGAAGAGGACAGGTCACTGATGATACAACAGAGCATTCTGGATTGCTTGGTAAGCTAGGCACAAGAAAACAATGTGCATTTTAATCTGACTAAAATGTGACTGTATACATCTAGGAACAAAGAATATAGGCCATGCTTAGAGAATGGGGAACTCTATCCTAGGAAGTTGGGACGCTGAGAAAGACTGGGGGGGAGGGGGGATGATGTTGTGGCCAAAAGGACTAATGTGATCCTTGGATGCATATGCAGGGGAATCAAGTAGGAACAGAGAGGTTATTTAACCTCTGCATTTGGCACTGGTTCTAATGTTGCTGGAATACTGCATCCAATTTTGGTGCCCACAATTCAAGAAGGATGTTGATAAATTGGAGAAGGTTTAGAGATGGGCCATGAGAATGATTACTGGATTAGAAAACCTGCCTTATGATTAATTGAACAGATTGAGCTCCTTAAGTCTAACAAAGAGAAGCTTAAGGGGTGACTTGATTACAGTCTTTATGTACCTACATGAGGAACAAATATTTGATAGTAGGCTTTTCAGTCTAACAGAAAAAGGTGTAACACAGTTCAATGTCTGGAAGCTGAAGCTAGACAAATTCAGCATGGAAATAAGGTGTAAATTTTTAAGAGAGAGTAATTGACCATTGAAACAATTTACAAGGATTCTGGTGGATTCTCCATCAGACGATTAAGTCCATATTGGATGTTTTTGAAAAGGTAGGAATTTTGGGGGAAGTTCTATGACCTGTGTTGTGCAGGAGATCAGATTAAATCACAATGGTCATTTCTGGCCTTGAAATCTATGCATTTGCTTTTGTGTTTCCTTCATTTTCCCCTCCTTTCACATACTTTTTATGCTGTACTCACTCTATTTCCCTTTACTGTCTTCCTCATGTCCTTTCTACTGCCTTGCACTCCCTTAACATCCCCACGCTCCCCAGTTAGAACAGCATGAGAACATCCTGTCCAGACCACCTCAGAGCATGGAGAGTGGAAATGGGATGAGAGAGATCACAGACTCCTAGAAGATTAGGGTTGGAGGAGGTCATCTAGTCCAACCCCTTGCTCAAAGCAGGACCAACCCCAACTAAATCATCCCAGATGCAGATAGATGCAGTGTGGATTAGCAGTGGGAAAGCTAAATGAATGTGTAGTTATATCAATATGGTGATGTGTCTACATTGGTCTTATACCCATATAACTCCTACCAAAAGAGAGTTACAAGCCAGCTCAAAAGTGGTTTAATTATTTTGCTTTAAGTGGTGAGATTAATTGATGTAAGACAGTTAGGATATGGACAAGGCATCTTCTGCTAGAAAAAGTGATGTTTCACCAGTTCAACCTTCTGTTATAGGCACCCCCCACTCTTTCTAACTCCCTCTCTCCAGATTTCATCTCTCCTCTTCCGCATCCATTCACACTGACTCTCCTTCCACTTTCCAAAGGCGTATGGTGGGGAGAAAAAGCATTGTCCCCCCACCTCACTCAGCAAGCTAAGCCCAGCCCCAGGTGGGAAAAGGCAGCATGGTTTCCTGCAGCACACCCTACCTTTTACCTCCAGTGTAATGAACAGCCTTGGGTAGTAAGGTATGTTCCCTTAGACGGAGGAGAGTTGACACCAGACTAGGGAGGTGGAAATTCTTCCACAGTCCAGTCATTTCTCTAGCTAGCAGAAGCAGAATGAGACAGGGTTCCTCTTTCTTCTACATTGTTCCAGTGTGGAGATCTAAGCTCAGCATAATATAGTATGCCTGGTCCCATCACGTCTTTATGCCAGAGTGTGATATCAATGTGGTCAACATGGCTTTGGGATTGCTGTGTTAGTGGCAAATGAGTTAGGCAGGTCATCCGACAAAAGCAGCAATAAACCCTTTATGATACTTTGAATGGTCACATATCCTATGTACGACCGAAAATACAGAACCATTTTACAAATATTTGAATGAATTGGGATTATTTTTCACTCTCTCCACACTTGGAAAGCCTCCTGTCACAGTATCAAGAGACCACGTGCTAACTACAAGCCTCATCTGAAAAGAAAATTATATTTTTTAAAGAAATCTCTTAAAATGAACTAAAAATAGTTTATCTAAGAAAAGTAATGTCTGACTCCTCGGTCTTCAAGGACTAGAAGCAAGAGGTGCATCCTACTGGAAAGTTTGGATGCTTCCCCTTTTCCTTCCCCGTGGGAAAAAGCTGCCACTTCTAGCGCTGAAGACTTGCAAGGTATCAGATCTTAAACATGTCTGTGATCTAGATCTGAATATTATTACTCCTGAGCATCAGACGGTGGCTGGGAAACAAATATGGGCGAAAGAAGCAAACATTCCTCTGGTAGATGAATTTGGTGGTGGTGGGGTCGGGGGGAGTTAAAGTATAAGGACAGGCATTTGAAACTATGCTCAGAATTTTGGGAGATTAGAAATAGTCCTGGAAAAATTGGTAGGATGGAAGATAGTATATAAATATAAGCAGACATTAGAAATATCATATCTACTCTGGAGTTAGCATAATAAACCACTAGTGACAAATTGTGAGTTCTGATAGTTTGGTGCTGACTCCTGTAGTGCTCTCTCAAATAACACTTCCACTAAAGCCAGTGGGAATTTTGCTTGAGATACATAACTGTAATTGGGAAAACTTTATCAGCAAGCAGAAATATAACTAATATTGCACCACATATACGATTAAAATTTCTAGACTGCGAGAATCGTAGGACTGGAAGGGACCTCAAGACATCATTTCTAGTCCAGTCCCCAGTGCTCATGACAGGACTAAGTATTTCAGCGTTTCTCACATGCGACCACTGTGGCCGCATGAGGCCACCAGAGGCTTTTCTTGTGGCCACAGCCTCCTGGGCTGTGACTGGGGGAGGGGGTCAAAGTAGCAGCCCTTCCCTCTCCCTGTTGCTCCTGGATGCACTGCCTTGGTGTTGATGTTGGTTGCTAGGGCCACCAGCTAGGGTTGGGTCCTGCCCACCTGTGGAGACACCTGGGGCACAATGCGGGAGGACCAGGCAGCCAGTGAGTTCTCCACCTTCCCCGGGTCAGTGGGGCTCAAGCTTTGGGCTTCAGCCCTGGGGTGGTGGGATGGCAGGCTCTGACCAAGTGGGAACTGATATACACCCCATAAAATCCCCTTTACATTTTAGAGAATTACCACTTACCAATGCATCCCAATAAGCCTAGCTGTACACAGTAGGAGTCTTCGAATTAGCACATCTGGCTCTGCAAAGAGATTGATACTTAGAAGCTGGAGAAGCTCTGATACCCCATTTTAAAAGGCTGACATGACAAATAGTTGCATGTGATCATCTCATGAGGTTAATAACAAAATTGAAGAGTTTCATGGAAATAGAAAAGGAGTACTTGTGGCACCTTAGAGACTAACCAATTTATTTGAGCATGAGCTTTCGTGAGCTACAGCTCAAGTGAGCTGTAGCTCACGAAAGCTCATGCTCAAATAAATTGGTTAGTCTCTAAGGTGCCACAAGTACTCCTTTTCTTTTTGCGAATACAGACTAACACGGCTGTTCCTCTGAAACCTGTCATTATGGAAATAGAATTTCTCTTTTCTCAAGGGAAGCAGAGAAGTACAAGTGAGTAGTGTGTGTAATTGCTCAGAGGGTACGCCGATGTAGCTGGGTTCAGAACTTTGTTGTGCAGTTAGTTTTGTTTTCTGCTGCTTGTCCATATTTGATATTATATCTAGGATCATGTAGCTTAGTGAATCAAGCACTGGACTGGGACTTATGTTCTATTTCCAATGGCCTGCTGAGTGACCTTGGGCAAGTCATGTCCCTCTCTGTGCCTCAGTTTCCTCCTCTATAAAACAAGGGTGCTTTCTATCAGGTAGAGGATCTCATATTCTTGTTCACTTGCCATATTTTCAAGCTACAAGGCTGCTCTGGATAAGAAGTCAGCTATGGACATTTCAGTCCCTTTCTTGTAATATAAAGCTAGGTTGTAGCATTGCAGTTTAAATAGCATGCACTGAAGGTCCTTTGGAGATGCCAACGGTGGCTTTTAAAAATGCTCTCTAGTGGTTTATGGTTATGTTCCACTTGAATGCTTCCCCATCCATGAACATATCGGTGTAACATTTCATATGTAAATATTATTGCAATTTGGACTTATCTTTGTTCCACTGGTGATTGTGACCTTGATGCAAAACTCATGGCTGTCCTTGTAGGAATGATGACCCAAGCACTGTCTCACTAGCATGACATTGTATGGTTGTCTTTGTTCCTCATCATAGTATTTAAGATGAGATAGCTGGTCACCAGCTCCTTGATCTGTATGATGGTTGCATCATGTTGAAGTAATAACTGTGACCATCCTACATCTTTCTCTAGTAGTCTTCTCAGGCTCACACACATCCAAGAGGCTTGGAAGAAATGTCAGTATTTACAAATCCTAACAGGCGCTGAACTGACTTGATATCTTTAGTATAGGCATTTACAATATTGCTTTTATCTTTTCGGTATCAAGTCATAGTCCTTGGGAGATCAGCAAGTGCGCCATGTACAGTACTGCAGTCAAACAACTTCATCTTTTTTTTACTTCATTTTAAAATTTATTTCTCTGGCTCTTTTTAGCAGACAGATAAGGTGTATATGAATTTTGGGGGAGGGGGTAAAAATGCTTTTGGACTGTTTCTAGGGTTTTACGTGAGTCCTCCAGCTCTTCTGCTGACATATCCAGATGTTGCTGTAGCATGTGGCGGCTTCTGCTCATTATAGCTAATAGTGTAGCTGCTCTTATTTTGATTTCCTTTTTTCCCCAGTCCCATTTCACTTTTGTAGTTTTTCCATTGCGATCTAAGGAATTTCCATTTGCTAAACATATCCCCTTTCATATCCATCAGCTGGGAGGAAGAATCTGGTATGGTGCCATTATGGTTGGCTCTGGTATTTTTGTTTGGAATGTTCTTAGTTTCTCATTTCATGTGCCTACAGGAAATGATTCACATCTGACACCATGATTAGGGTTCAAGCATAAAAAGCAAGAGCCAAGACCGTGCAACATTCGGGCTTTATTCCTTCCCCCATGTGTCCAGTCCTATCTCATCAAGCACTTCTTCAAAGTAGCATTCTGAGTTCTTAGCCACTACCCTGTACAAAAGCATTCTATAACCCCACTCTTAAGAAGTTATCTATCATAATATTGGGGGTGCTGCAGTGGTCTTAAGCTCTATATTGCAGATAGAGATGAGTGAGGGACTGAGGCTCTGCAGACCTCTTATGTTTAATTTAGCTCTAGAAGTCAAGGAAAGATATGGGGTGGGGGTGGTGCCCACTTTGTAAAGTCTCCCCCCCACACACACACACATGGAGTTTAGGAAATTAAACAGACCCAAAAAAGCCCAACTTTGTTCCCTTTAATTTAAAGTTGCAAGTTTTCAATCAAGTGAAATCCTAGAAATAGAACACTGAAGATACCTAAAGCCAAAATTCTCAATTTGGGTGCGAAAGATCAGCATTTACATGTATGGGCCCAGATTACCATCTCCTGTCATAAAATCCATGGAAGGAGATTCAAGCTGAGGAAATCTTCCTCTGACATCACCCTGTTAGGAGGTTGGGTTTTGCCCCCTCTCCTTAACCCCTACCCCAAAAAAATCTGGCAGATCCCAGGGGTCGATTCAGAGACCCTAGCCTCCACCTTGGCTCTGGCACCCATAAACCTACTGGCACAAAGTCCTCATAGGAGCCAAGTCACCAGGGACAGCCCAAGCCATAGCTACCACTGGTATTAAGGAGTAACTGTGTGTGCTATTTGCATTGCCACCATCATTTTTTTAGCAGAAGTCATGACCCTTAAAACTGTTTCACAGATGATGGTGGGGTATCCAATAGTGCTATTGCCAATGGAGACAGAGCCCTTCAAAACTTTAATCTGCAAGGATAACTTTGAAACCCCTCAAGGTTCAAGTGGGTTCAAAATTGTTTTGAATGCATCTATGATCTGTTGAGGTTCCCAGAATTGTGAGTTACTGTGTTATCCATTTCAGCCTTTGCAAATGAGAGCTTTGCAGCTGCTAAGCTCCCTGACACACCAAGCAGTGAACCCCAGTTCCTCAGACATCTTTCTGCAGTGCACAGTTTCTTCTTACTATAAGATTTGCAAAAGCTTATCAAGTTTGCTGCCCCTTTAAAGAGACAGTAAACAGCAACTTCTCACTTTAGCTAGTGTTAGGCTCTCTCTACACTACCACGGTAAGTCAACTTACACTACGCAACTCCAGCTATGTGAATACTGTAGCTGGAGTTGATGTACCTTAGGTTGAGTTATCACAGGGTCTACATCACGGGGGGTTGATACAAGAAAATCTCCTGTCGACTTACCTTACTCTTCTCATCGGGGATAGAGTACAGGAGTTGACTGGAGAGGGATCTGCAGTCAATTTGGCGGATCTTTACTAGACCCACTAAATTGACCGCTGGTGGATCGATCTCAGAGCGTCGATCCCAGCTGTAGTGTAGACCTGCCCTTAGACACTATTTCAATCAAAGCACTAAGCTGGTTTAAAAGAGAAGTAAAGTAACCTTATTAATAAAGGATATAAGTTTTAGTTGTATCAGGTAAAGAATAAAGGTAGAAATGGTTATACACAAAAGTATAAATACGCTTCAATCTAACTTAAACTAGAGTCCTTTGTTCAAAGAAGTTCTCATCAGTCTTTCTTTGAACATGGCTGGCCAGTTTTTTTAGTAAGGACCCTTCACAGAGCTCAAAGTGCTTGGTTTCTTTGTTCCCTGAAGTAAAGGAGAATTTAGGGGTTTCTCCACTTTTCTTTGTAGTCCAATAGCCTTTGAAATATTCTCTTCTAAAGTACATGACACCTGTTAGATACAAATTATGACAACAGTGAGTTGGGGTACACTGAGCTGGTCATGCCAATGGAAACTCACTACTAGATAATGGGGAGTCCCTTGCCTTCTGGCATAGGAATGCTAGTAGGGTCACAGTATCCCTTTGCTTGTGCAGAAATAAAACCCAATTAATGACTCAAAGGTTAATGGAAGATTGACTGAATGTATCTACAAATAGTTTACCTTTTGTTACAATTGCTTTTCTTCCATGATTCATTGGGGAGTACTTTGTTCTTGAGTTCCCTGCCCCCACCCCCTTATTCCCTTGCTTCTGCAGTACAAAAAAGAGTTGAACTGGCTACTTAAATAGCTAAATACATCACTTGAAGTGTTACATTTTAGAACTTCATTGTTTTTCCAAATTATTTTCACTTCAGAGTGGGAAAACAGCAACATTACTATAGGATTTGATTAAACTTCCCAGGTTAATGTGCTCATTGTCAGGAATGATCACCACAAGTATGCAGACAATGAATAGTCCATAAAGGTTCATTCCTTTCACAACATATTCTACTCTATGAACACATCAAAATATTTTCCTCAGTATAAAAAGGGAAAACAAGAGTATTTCCTCTTTTTAGAGTAAATGTTCCTGTCATTCCAAGTAGAGTGAATTCCTTAAATTACCAGTCAGTTTTTCATCTTTCCTTCAAGACCCAGAGGCAACTAGAAAAATCTTTCACTTGGCTTAACTTTGTTGAATTTATTTAACCAGTAAATTATTTGCCTTCCAAACTAGAAGAACCAATATACATTTATGTTCCAGGAATGGTTTGTTTTACTTTATGAGTGAGGACCACAATAGTAGCAAAGCCAAAGGACATTTAATTAAGTTATATTTGCTTTTTCATGATCTTTTAGCTCCAGATTATAAATCAAGAATCAATGAGTACTTAATTTTCTCTATTGCATTAGAAGTAATTGCTTCATAAATTTGCTTTAGTAATCCAAATATTTGCAGAGTACAGCACAAAAAAGTTGTTTCACTGATATTCCTAACTTCCTTTATATTTCATTAATATAAAGGATTGGGCTATACTGAGTAAGTTCTATTTTAAGGTGCTGAACACCCTGAACACCCTACTCCAGTAAATGTCAATGGGAGTTTTGCTACTGATTGAACTCAGCACTTCCTAGGATCCACTCCTAGGTTCCAAACTTGCACGGAGAGTGAGGTGGGCAGACCCCTGTGCCTGTGCAGAGCCCCATAAGTCCTCACAGTCCTTTACATTTTTGTGGGAATGTACTTCTTAGAGCCTTATATGCTAGATTCTGTATTCTTGGACTTGAGTTTCAACATTATCAACAGAGCAGTGTAATGATTCCTACATCCCTTTCTTTGGAATGCACCCACTAACAGAGAACCAGGAGATACCTCTGACTTTTTGTATTGGGTGCTGTGTAGTGACACTACACGTCCTTAGTTTAGAATATGTGTCCTTGGTTTCCCAAATATGCAATATTTGCTTGTTTGTACAGGATGTTGAAGAGCTTGGACCATCAGAGAAAACAAGGAATCACAATAGTGCAATGATCCAACCCATGTGCAGCTGCACTACAGCATCGCTTTGATGAAGGGAGCTAGTCTGAACTAGAGAGGTTCTGGTGAATAGTCTTCTAGTAGGAAGAACATCACCAGAAACTGCTGTTCTTGTTGCCACTGCCACCATCACCAGAAAATGAACAGCCACAAATTCATTCTGAAAAGTATCAGCTCTTCCCGATTCCTGAAGAACCCAATCCAGTGCCTATTGAAGTCAATGGAAAGCCTCCCACTGACTTCTGTGGGATTTGAATTGAGTCCTAAGTTCCTGTAGTAGCATGGGTCAGAGTCAGTGAATGGGAATTGAGGATGTTCAGATTGGACTTGTGGGCAGATACTTGGCTTCAGATCATCCCCTTGGTTTGCATAAAGGGGATAGAGAGCTGTCTTCTTCGGATTTCCCTTGCCTTGGAGAGACCCTGGGTATTGAAAAGACAGTGTACACCATCTCCTGGATCTCAGTTACACAGGAGGTTCCGGACTATCACTTCTTCCATAATTGATGCATCTACAATCTGAATTTGGGGCTCTTTCAAGTTAGACTTTCAGGGCCTTATTGTGGAGTCCTTATGAAGTCCTTTCCCAGGCAAAACTTGTGCTGAAGTCAAATGGTGATCTTGTCTGATGAAGAACTTCAGGATAAAGCCTTCTATATCTTGAGTATGGGGTTGTGGTGGAAGAGGTGAGGTCAGAATTGTCATGGTCAAAATTCTCATGTGACTATCTCAGAGAAATCCTGATAAGGAAAACATTATTTCTTTAAGAGAAATGTGGGGAGGACTGAAGAGGACAAAGAGGCCTGAGGTCAGAAACAACTGTTATATTGGAGGAAGATCTCCTCTGGAGTGCAATGAAATAATCAAGATTTATTTATAAAATATTGCTATTAAATAAACATTACAGAAACTTTTGAATATCAAGCTTATTTATAGCTTAAGGCATGAAAACCCATATTAGTATGTTGAATTATATGAGTTCACTGTTGCCTGCTGGCTGACAACACATCAAATTATTTGCAAATATTTTCTGGAACAATAACCTTGAAGGATGCCAGCGCCATTCAGTATAACCTTATCACAAGACAGGAACCAAGCAATGAGGCGAGGTGTGAAGAAATAGAGTTTTTAGTACCAAGTGACCTCCAACCTTCTACTTAAAAACAGAATTCATAACCTACCTCCCTCAGCAGGAAAGGGTGCTTGTCTTTTTGATATTTGCACTGATTCTGTGCAGTGGTTTCGGAAGGTGTGAGTGATGTCTAGTTGAGAAACTGTGCTTTGGGCAGGAATTTGTGAGTACATTAGTCACATTTAAGTGGGTTTATCTCCTCCAGCCTGCAATACCAAGCTTCTGCAAAAATTATGTAATCATTTTAACAAAGTGTTCTGTAATTGACATGAAAAAGGCAAAGTAAAATAAAAATGAATTTCTCTGTAAGCAGAAAGGCTTATTCATTTTAACTGCAATTTGCAAGAGGGAAAAGGAGGGAAAATCACAAATACAGACTCTTTATGAAAATTGTGGCCTTGTTGAAATTATAAGCTTTATGCTATCTAAATGAGTAATGCTTCCTAACATAGACTATTTTCTCATTTAAGAGTCTGAGACATAATTTTATCCTTTTATTGTCTGCTGTATTTTAACTTCCAGCTGTCTGGCTAAATATTTTATTTTCTCTCCATCAAATAGTTGGTGCAACAAGCATTTGTTCAATTAAAAGACTAATTATATGCAGTGTGCTCTCTGCTTAAGTGCATAAGGCCATCTAGTCACATAAAAATCATATAGTACAAATACAGCCCCACTAGAATGCACAGGTTGCTACCCCAAATTTTTATAATCTAAGGACCGAACGGAGGAGTGTCCTAGTTGGGCGCATGAAAAGGGGGAGGATGTCAGGGGCCACAATCCTAGTTATTGCATGCTGCTTTTGTGCACAAACCAGGAAAGTCTAGCCAAGCTGACAGCACTAGTCTTCCCCCAAGGAAGAGATGCAGGATTATGGCCATGGTCTACTTCCACGCCAGCCTGCTGAGCTGATTCAAGGCAGAGGACAACACACACTGCATCCTATTACTGGGTGTTTACAATAGCCCTCGCTCTGTGATGCATTTCTCCAGTGTACCAGAAGGGCTTCTGGCATCTAGAATGCTTCTGGGCGCTGCCACTTGTGAACCCCCATCCTCATGCCCGCAGTTACAATGTAGCCTTTAGTTTGGAATACAACTATTTGCATTTTTGCCAACCCCAAGCATTCAAAGATCATGAGTCAGACCCCAAGAGGAACTAGTTTAAAAATAATGAGATTTCAGTAAAGTTTGGGGATCCTTTTCCTTTGCCTTCTGGTTTTCGAGTATTTATGAAGCATTTGGGTCATACTTCCAAGTTTTTATCTACAGTCATGAGGGCTAGAAACATCCTATTTTGTTGCTGCTGCTTAAATGAAAGCTGGGATTCTCATGAACTCACTTGGCACAGGAGCTGGGGCTTTACAAGAACACTAGATATCATGAGAGTTATGATAAAGTCATGAGAATGGGCACCAATGAGTGTAAGCTTGTAAGAGAATGTACCATGCCCTTTGAGACCCACTGCTGGAGGCCTTGTGGTCCTACCACATCCCACCCCAGGAAAGGAGCCATGAAGGTGCACAGAAGCAGCCAGAATATAGCAGGCTCAGTTAAAAGGAGATGCAGGGGCTGAGCAGGTCAGCTCCTGCATGGCAAGACCTGAGTGGCAAAGAAGGGTACTCTGCTCTGGCCAAAGTAGCCCAACAGATAACCAGAAGTTTAGTTCTGGCTGCATTTTGCTTTCTGCAAAGATAGTGCAGACCTGAGAACAGTAACCCTAAGGGACTGAGTGGCAGGGAAGAGACTAGGGGGAACAAGCCTAGGGAAAAACAGTAGCAGCTAACTGAAAAACTTAAAGGGAACAGTGCTTGACTGCTGTTCATAGGGACCCTGGGTTGGGACCCAGAGTAGTGGGTGAGCCTGGATTTCCCCCATGAGCCATTGGAGAAGTAGCCTAAGCCCTGAAAGGGGAATAAGATTCGTTACTAAAAGTCTGAGAAAGGGACTGGAGTTTAAACAGGCCAAGATATGGGGCTGAAGACCCTGAGAGGGCCAACCATTTGTTGGTCTTTACAACCCCGGAAGGGGACTAAACTTAAGGGGAGAGCTGGAACAGTGAGAACTGGTGAAGATAAAGTCTCGAGGGAGAAATCCCCAGGGCAGTACTCTAACAGGGCAGGAATGAATTTAGCATAGAAGAGGCTGAGAACTGAGTCCAGAGTCAGGGCTAAAGACACGAACGAGGGCACTGTTGGAACTTTGTTACCCTGGAAGAGGTTCATCCATTGTTGACTGTTTGATTTAGCGGGAGGACTGAGCCACTGAAGACCCACCGGACAATGTCAACCATCTGCAAGAGGTTCCAGGAGAAAGAAAATAGCAGCACCACACCCAGCCGACAGGAGGCACTCACCTTCATCACAAAGCTATAGTAGATCTATTAAGGACATCTTTGTTAAGCAATAGGTACCATAGCAGTGAAAGATATTTGAGGACACACAACAGTTCTCAAAAATACAGTTAACCTTGACAAACAAGTGTGAAACAGCTGAAGGTCATCCTACAGTACCAAAAAGACAGACCTGGTCCATAACTGGGGCTCCTAGAGCTACTGCAAAACAAATAAAGACAATACAAGGGAAAATGTAAATGGTGAGGCTATGAATGGTGTAAGAAGGTAGTGTTGCAGTGGTGAGCTGGAGCAGGTTTGCACCAGTTCACGCGAACCGGTTGTTAAATTTTGAAGACAATTTAGAACCGGTTGTTAAAGGGGTGGGCAAACTCCGGCCCACGGGCCACATCTGGCCCACAGGACCATTCTGTCCAGCCCGCCTGAGCTTTCGGCTGGGGAGGCTCCCCTGAGAATCCCTTTTTAATTTTTTACTCACCTGGCAGCGCTCCGGGTCTTCGGTGGCACTTCAGCGGCGGGTCCTTCACTCACTCCAGTTCTTCGGCGGCACTTCGGCGGCAGGTCCTTCAGTGCCACTGAAGACCCGGACGACTGAAGGACCTGCCGCAGAAGACCCAGAGCGACTGAAGGAACCGGTTCTTCAGCTTTTGGCAGTTCATCACTGGCTCTGTGGCTACATAATCAAAAGTACATCTCTGGTACCCTAACAGCCTTGCTTTGAACCGTAACTGTTAGGCACCAAACTTGGTTAATGCACTTCTGCCAGTGTTGAACAAGTTGCTATCCCTGCTTCCTTGCTCTGGAATCTCGTTTATTCACTAGACACAGTACCTGACTAATGTTGTTAGCTTGGTTTGTGTTTAATTGGTCACATATTGGCTTGACACAGTGGTGCTAAAGGATCTCTTGCTGCACGTCTGTTTCACTAACACCCGTCTGTTCGTTTTGCTGCATATTCACTGGGGTGTACCTCAGATTTGGAGGAAGTGAGGGATAGTGCTTGCCTCTCGATTATTGCAGCATGTTGCTTAATGGTATTTCAATTTAGAGGCTGCTTGAAGTGTTGTTGCTTGTTGTGCTTATTTTTATTACTCCCAGCACAGTTTCACCTCTTACCTTGCTAACACATGAAAAAAATATGTTTGAATAGAACATCTTAAGAAACAGTACAAGTATGTGGTAAACATTGTGGTAAACATTGCCTTAAGAGACCACAGCTAGTTTTAATTCTTGCCTTTTGTTTTCTATTGTCTGTAGTCAAGGACAGATTGTAGACTTGATGGGCCAAATTCATCACTGATGTAAACTGATGTAAAAGAAGTTACATCAGGGATGCATTTGGTTCTGTTTACTCAAAAAACCCTAAACAGCTGGATACTTTTATGACCCCTAATTATGTTTGTTGCTATGCAAGTTAAGATAATGATAAGGGAACCTCATCTCATGCTTCGAGGCATATTTTCATCACCTGTAGATGTCAGGAAGGAATACACCCCCACACCTCCACCACCCATGTACAGCTCTGTGCAATTAGCTAGATATCATGGTGGTTTGTTTTCTATTTATTTTTCTCTTCCTCTGAAGCATCAATTATTAGCTGCAGCTAGAATCAGAATACCAGATTAGATTAGCCAATGGTCTGATCAAATAGGGGAATTCCTAGGTTCCTGCACAGGAAAGCAAAAATCAGCAGAGGAAGAATACTTATTCTTGTGCAATTTGGAAACAGACTGTGCAGTGTTTTAAATGACTGAATAGCCTGTCAGGTGCCAAAGGCTAGGATGAGGCAACACTGAGCTTTTAGCTACGTGAAAACTGGCATTGAGAGTGTCCAAGTTTGAGCAACACATTGCACTTCTGCTTAAACTCTATGAGCAACATCTGCATTCTAGGTCTCCTGGGTCCTAAGGATTATATTTGTGGCCAACCATCATGTTATATTAGCATAGGCAGCATCAGCCAGGAAAGCAATTGAAAGGCACTGGAAATCTGCTTTGCTACCCACATCCAGGGACTAGCTCTCTGATAATCCTAATAGAGAAGATCATGTTTGCCAAGAAAATAGAAGATAGTCAGCATTTTGTTTCATTCTCCCTCAACTCTTTCTGCTCTATACAAGACTTAATCAAAAGTTAACAAACATCAGTCTCTCTACACAACACAGCATTGTCATTCCAGTACTTAAGAGTATGTCTACACTATGAAATTAGGTAGAATTTGTAGAAGTCGGTTTTGTAGAAAGCATTTTTATACAGTCGATTGTGTGTCCCCCCACACAAATACTCTAAGTGCATGTAGTCGGCGGAGTGTGTCCACAGTACCGAGGAAACCATCGACTTCTGGAGCATTGCATTATGGGTAACTATCCCACAGTTCCCAGTCTCCGCTGCCCATTTGAATTCTGGGTAGAAATCCCAGTGCCTGATGGGGCTAAAACATTGTCGCGTGTGGTTCTGGGTACATATCGTCAGGCCCCCCTTCCCTCCCTCCCTCTGTGAAAGCAAGGGCAGACAATAGTTTTGCGCCTTTTTTCTTGACTTACCTGTGCAGACGCCATACCACAGCAAGCATGGAGCTCGCTCAGCTAACCATCACTGTATGTCTCCTAGGTGCTGGCAGACATGGTACTGCATTGCTACACAGCAGCAGTTTATTGCCTTTTGGCAGTAGACACTGCAGTATGACTGGTAGCCATTGTCGATGTAATCCAGGGTGCTCTTTTAACCAATCTCGATGAGGTCAGGGTGCCTGGGCAAACATGGGAGTGATTCAGCCAAGTCATTTCCCTTTTAAGTTTCGTTTCATGGTGATTCAGTCCTACCGGCAGTGCACTGTCTTTTAATCTGCAGCCAGCAGAAGACGATGGCCAGCAGTCATACTGCACCATCTTCTGCCAAGCACCCAGGAGATGACGATGGCTAGCGGTCGTACTGCACAGTCTGCTGCCAGCAAGATGTATAAAGATAGATGAAGTGGCTCAAAACAAGAAATAGACCAGATTTGTTTTGTATTCATTTTCTCCTCCCTCCCTCCATGAAATCAACATCCTGCTAAACCCAGTTTTGAGTTCTATCCTTTAGGGGGTCATTCTGTTTCTCGCAAAGCCACCCCTTTTGTTGATTTTAATTCCCTGTAAGCCAACCCTGTAAGCCATGTCGTCAGTTGCCCCTCCCTCCGTCAGAGCAATGGCAGACAATTGTTCCGCGCTTTTTTTCTGTGCAGACACCATACCACGGCAAGCATGGAAGCCGCTCAGATCACTTTGGGAATTAGGAGCACATTAAACACCACACGCATTATCCAGTAGTATATGCAGCACCAGAACCTGGCAAAGCGAAATCGGGCGTATAGGCAACATCAGCGCGGTGACGAGAGTGATGAGGACATGGACACAGACTTCTCTCAAAGCACGGGCCCTGGCAATGTGGGCATCATAGTGCTAATGGGGCAGTTTCATGCGGTGGAACGCTGATTCTGGGCTCGGGAAACAAGCACAGACTGGTAGGACTGCATAGTTTTGCAGGTCTGGGACAATTCCCAGTGGCTGCGAAACTTTCACATGCGTAAGGGCACTTTCATGGAACTTTGTGACTTGCTTTCCCCTGCCCTGACGTGCAAGAATACCAAGATGAGAGCAGCCCCCACAGTTGAGAAGTGAGTGGCAATAGCTCTGTGGAAGCTTGCAACGCCAGACAGCTACCGGTCAGTTGGGAATCAATTTGGAGTAGGCAAATCTACTGTGGGGGCTGCTGTGATGCAAGTAGCCAAAGCAATCAAAGATCTGCTGATATCAAGGGTAGTGACCCTGGGAAATGTACAGGTCATAGTGGATGGCTTTGCTGCGATGGGATTCCCTAACTGTGGTGGGGCCATAGACGGAACCAATATCCCTATCTTGGCACTGGAGCACCAAGCTGGCGAGTACATAAACCGCAAGGGGTACTTTTCAGTAGTGCTGCAAGCAGTGGTGGATCACAAGGGACGTTTCACCAATATCAACGTGGGATGGCCGGGAAAGTTACATGATGCTCACATCTTCAGGATCTCTGGTCTGTTTCAAAAGCTGCAGGAAGGGACTTTATTCCCAGACCAGAAAATAACTGTTGGGGATGTTGAAATGCCTATAGTTATCCTTGGGGACCCAGCCTACCCCTTAATGCCATGGCTCATGAAGCCATATACAGGCAGTCTGGACAGTAGTCAGGAGCTGTTCAACTACAGGCTGAGCAAGCACAGAATGGTGGTAGAATGTGCATTTGGATGTTTAAAAGCGTGCTGGTGTAGTTTACTGACTCAGTTAGACCTCAGCAAAACCAATATTCCAACTGTTATTACTGCTTGCTGTGCGCTTCACAATATCTGTGAGAGTAAGGGGGAGACGTTTATGGTGGGGTGGGAGGTTGAGGCAAATCGCCTGGCCACTGGTTACGCACAGCCAGACACCAGGGTGGTTAGAAGAGCACAGGAGGGCGTGGTGCACATCAGAGAAGCTTTGAAAACCAGTTTCATGACTGGCCAGGCTATGGTGTGAAAGTTCTGTTTGTTTCTCCTTGATGAAACCCCCCACCCCTTGTTTCGCTCTACTTCCCTGTAAGCTAACCACCCTCTCCTCCTCCCTTTGATCACTGCTTGCAGAGGCAATAGTCATTGTTGCTTCACATTCATGCATTCTTTATTAATTCATCACACAAATAGGGGGATAACTACCAAGGTAGCCCAGGAGGGGTGGTGGAGGAGGGAAGGAAAATGCCACACAGCACTTCAAAAGTTTAAAACTTTAAAACTTATTGAATGCCAGCCTTCTGCTGCTTGGGCAATCCTCTCGGGTGGAGTGGCTGGGTGGCCGGAGGTCCCCCCACCACATTCTTGGGCGTCTGGGTGAGGAGGCTATGGAACTTGGGGGAGGAGAGCAGTTGGTTACACAGGGGCTGTAGCGGCGGTCTGTGCTCCAGCTGCCTTTTCTGCAGCTCAACCATATGCTGGAGCATATTCGTTTGATCCTCCAGCAGCCTCAGCATTGAATCCTGCCTCCTCTCATCACGCTGCTGCCACCTTTCAGCTTCAGCCCTCTCTTTAACCCGCCACTTACTTTCTTCAGCCTGCCACCTCTCCTCCCGGTCATTTTGTGCTTTCCTGCACTCTGACATTGTCTGCCTCCACACATTCGTCTGTGCTCCGTCAGTGTGGGAGGACAGCATGAGTTCAGAGAATATTTCATCACGAGTGCGTTTTTTTCGCCTTCTAATCTTCGCTAGCCTCTGGGAAGGAGAAGATCCTGTGATCCTTGAAACACATGCAGCTGGTGGAGAAAAAAAAGGGACAGTGGTATTTAAAAAGACACATTTTATAGAACAATGGGTACACTCTTTCACGGTAAACCTTGCTGTTAACATTACATACATAGCACACGTGCTTTCATTCCAAGGTCGCATTTTGCCTCCCCACCACGTGCCTAGCCCCTCCCCGTGGCTAACAGCAGGGAACATTTCTGTTCAGCTACAGGCAAACAGCCCAGCAGGAATGGGCACCTCTGAATGTCCCCTTAAGAAAAGCACCCTATTTCAACCAGGTGACCATGAATGATATCACTCTCCTGAGGATAACACAGAGAGATAAAGAACGGATGTTGTTTGAACACCAGCAAACATACACTGCAATGCTTTGATCTACAATGATTCCCAAGTACATGCTACTGGCCTGGAGTGGTAAAGTGTCCTACCTTGGTGGACGGAATAAGGCTGCCCTCCCCAGAAACCTTTTGCAAAGGCTTTGGGAGTACATCCAGGAGAGCCACGAATGCCAGGGCAAATTAATCCTTTCACATGCTTGCTTTTAAACCATGTATAGTATTTTAAAAGGTACACTCACTAGAGGTCCCTTCTCCACCTGCCGGGTCCAGGAGGCAGCCTTGGGTGGGTTCGGGGGGTACTGGCTCCAGGTCCAGGGTGAGAAACAGTTCCTGGCTGTCGGGAAAACTGGTTTCTCTGCTTGCTTGCTGTGAGCTAGCTACAACCTCCTCATCATCATCATCTTCCTCATCCCCAAAACCTGCTTCCGTGTTGCCTCCATCTCCATTGAAGGAGCCAAACAACATGGCTGGGGTAGTGGTGGATGAACCCCCTAAAATGGCATGCAGCTCATCATAGAAGCAGCATGTTTGGGGCTCTGACCCAGAGTGGCCGTTTGCCTCTCTGGTTTTCTGGTAGGCTTGCCTCTGCTCCTTAAGTTTCATGTGGCACTGCTTCAGGTCCCTGTTATGGCCGCTGTCCTTCATGCCCTGGGAGATTTTGACAAATGTTTTGGCATTTCAAAAACTGGAACGTAGTTCTGATAGCACGGACTCCTCTCCCCATATAGCAATCAGTCCAGTTCGGTCAGTTCGGTCCATGCTGGAGCTCTTTTGCGATTCTGAGACTCCATCATGGTCACTTCTGCTGATGAGCTCTGCATTGTCACCTGCAGCTTGCCACGCTGGCCAAAGAGGAAATGAGATTCAAAAGTTCGCAGTTCTTTTCCTGTCTACCTGGCCAGTGCATCTGAGTTGAGAGTGCTGTCCAGAGCGGTCACAATGGAGCACTCTGGGATAGCTCCTGGAGGCCAATATCGTCTAATTGTGTCCACAGGACCCCAGATTCAACCCGGCTAGGCCAATTTCAGTGCTAATCCCCTGGTCGGGGGTGGAGTAAGGAAATTGATTTTAAGAGCCCTTTAAGTCGAAAAAAAGGGCTTCGTCGTGTGGATGGGTGCAGGGTTAAATCGATTTAACACTGCTAAATTCGACCTCAACTCCTAGTGTAGACCAAGGTTAAGATAAATCCCAGTCTCTCTATGTTATTGACTTTGCCCATTTCCTTTTGTTTCATTTGCTCCCACCATTCCCTTTTCCCACCAGTGCTTCACTTTTATCTCAAGTAAAGCAAGTCTGCCATCTAATTAATTGATTGGCCTCCACTTGAAGCAAAATTCAACTTACTCTCTATTAGAGCTATGAAAAGGATAGAAATTCTGCTTTGTGAAGGATTTTGACATTTCAGCATTTATCTTCATTCTGATCAGGAATGAAACCCAAACATTTAGAAATTCTCCTAGAAAGAAAATTAAAAAAAAAAAAAAGAGTCTGCATCAATCACAATGTTAATTAAAAAAAAAAAAGAGTCTGCATCAATCACAATGTTCCATTTTGATAAAAATGGATAGTTTGTTTCAATTTTGCCTTTATTTTAGAACAATCATTTCAACTTGAAAAATTTGAAACATTTGCTCCAGAAGTGTCAAAACAGGGTGCTTTTACATTGTTGGACTTCCTTGGTGTTTCTCTAACAAAATTTTGGCAAAAAACAATTTTTCAAAGCATTTTGGTGAAGATACTTTCTCCAGTGGAAAATGGTTCCATCCGTTTTTCTGACCATCTTTACTGAGACAATTTATTGGTAATTGTACTTCATATCAGGGAGTTTCTACTCTAACGTTGTTAATGAGGGTGTGCGTGTGAGAGACAGACTATCAATTATACATGGGAGCTTTGACAAAGCACCTATTACAATATGTTTACTTTTTATTTTGCATTAAATCTACATACGAAACTTCAGAAAAATGTATACAGGATATTATTTATTACAGGGACAAAATGTGAGGTCCTTTCTCTCATTGATCACAACGGAAATTTGCCTGAATAAGCACAGAGTAAAAACTGGATCTCAAGAGCTGGCCCAACATTGTTTTCTGTTTTTTATACTACTACATGCGTGCTTTACAGACAAATGGAATGACTGGTCCTTGCTGCAAAGACAGATCACAAGGAATTCCATCCAGGATCCATTGTGTCCCCTATCTATAGACACCTGATGCCATCTACATCCATTCATGCAATTGCTAGGGGCCAGCAAAAATTCATTGCGTTTTTTAATCTTTCTTGATCTTTCATATTGAGATTCCCAAACTTAAGCACTTCCACACAAAGTAAAGAGGCAGACTGATTGGTGGTATGTTCACAATATAGAACCTAGACTGGACCTGCAAACTCTTATTCAAATAAGTAATCCCAATTCACATGGGGCTCAGTCCTAGGACATGCTGAGGTCCTGACTCTTTCAGAAGAGAATGGAAGTTGAAGGCTCTCACAATGTCAAAAGACTGCACAGCATCTTGCAGGACTGAGCCCCTAGAATGAAACCCTGCTCATTCTATTCACGCAGTCCCATTGTGCCTGTTACCGCTTTGAGGCACTGAGAATGTTATTGCCCTCAGTGGAAGCAGAAGCAGGTGAATAATTGACTGTGTTGGGACTACTTACGTGAGGTGAGCAGGATTTGTCCCACAACTAGTCCCAGTAACTTCAGTGGGATTTCTCGCCTAAGTAAGGATAACACACATGTAACGCGCAGGGTTGTAATTTTTATAGGATTCAGGTTAAAGAACATACATATCAAACAAACATCATTTCACTGGTGATATAATTCCACAGTCAGCATATGAAATATTTTACTTGTCTCCTTAGCAATTATTGATGAATGGAACAAAGCTGCAGGTGAACACAAAGGACTGGCTGTTCGTATTTCTGCCCTGCCAGCATGCCAGATTGTATAGTAAGCAAGTCATTGTGCCTGGAACTAGACCAACAGAATGCTGACTGATAGGTATTTGGGAAGTGAATTCCTGAAAATGAAAATAAGCTGTCACTGATTCGTGACCTGTTCTATTAATTACAATGTGATGTCTTTCTTCTCTAGCTGAATGCAGAGGACTGAATAAGAGATTTATTCAGGCAATATGGGTTTGATCATTTGAGGTGCTGAGCACCTGGAAAGATCAGGCACCTTGTGAAGTGTATGTTTGGGGGACTGACTGCAGGATAAAAGGACCATCTCCCACAATCAACTGTTTGATTGCAGGAGGTCAGAGCTAAATAACTTTGGCTGAATTTTTTTAAAGGGCTGTATAATTTTATGAGCAGTTTATAATATAGGTGGATGTTAAAAACAGTCACATCTCATGATTCAGGTTGATTGATGCCAGTATCAAGGAGGACATTTCTTCCTCACACATAGCCTGGCACAAGTGGCCTCATTCACTACGGTGGCTTTTCATTTTCTTCTGAAGCACAAGGTACTCGTTTGAATGGGCTACCAGTCTACAACACTAAGCTCACCTTCATGCTTCAATGGAATTGCAGAGCTGTGTTTTTCTTCCCTCTTGTCTAGCTTGCTAAGTTTTTCTACATCACTCATGAGCATAGAATCTCAGCAATGAACTTACCTAGTTTTCCTAGAGCTCATCCTTTCCATTCATCAAAGGCTGCTTCTGAATACAGAAAGTCTTTCATTGCCTGTCGCTTGTGGCGCTGGCATGGCCTGGTGCTGCTATAATAGTGTTTCCCATTTGTGTGTTAAGACTCACTCTTTTTTTACTGCCACCTTCAGCACTAAGACTAGGGAATATGCAAAGCTCAGAACATAGGTTATAAGTTGTGAGATCAATTGTGCCTGATAGCAACAGTCTTGCATTGGGAACGGTGCAGAGATGCACCGGTGCAGGTGAAATTCCAGGGGAATCCTCAGAGTTCCCAAGCACGTAATGGGAGCATGCTCTGCTGATACCATGGAGAGGGTATGGATCCATAGGCCTGCCTCCTCCTGGCTTGCTCCTCCCAGGCAATAGGATGGAGCAGTTCTTGTGGAGGTACTGGGTACAATTTTGCAGAAGCATCTTTTCTAATAAATATTTAGTTCTCATTAAAGATGCTGGCTCCACAGTTTAGAAGACTGACAGCTGCTATTCAACCACTGTAAAAGGATAGCACAGGCAATGTCACCATAAGCTTTCCCACACTGACCTGTCAATGCACCTTCCTCCTTACCAGAGACCATCTCTTAGGGTAACATTGGCTTTGTCTTCACTAACTAGTTAACCTGTGTTTTCACTTAACTGTTGCCCCAACTTTACCCAGCCCTGGACCTCACTGCTGAGATTGTCAGAAATGAATGTCACTTAATGCAAGCTCTGGTGATCTTATGATGTGGACACTTGTCTGCCAGGAACTGGACCATCAAAATTATTTTGTACAGGTCACTGAACAGCCAACAGATAGTGACTATAACTCACTGCTATCGAGCTGGCCTGTATTCAATGAGACAATGTAGCAGCAAAAGACTTCCTTTCACCATGTCACTGCCAACCACCACAAAGCGTGCTTTACAAAACAGAGTAGGCAGTGTTCCTGAGGACAATGCAATCTGAAAGACACAGGACAATGGCTGGGACAACCCTTTAATTAATGAACAGTGTGGTGAGGAAAAACCTGGAAGAGGTTACTCACCTTGTGCAGAAACTGAGGTTCTTTGAGATGCGTGTCCCTATGAGTGCTTCATTGTTGGTGACTAGAAAGCAGTGCCCCAGTCAGAAGGCTGGGGCTTCGGGGCAGTATTTACTGCATATGATAGGACAGTATGTCCTAGGAGAATGTCTGCTATGGCATTGTGAGTAATAGCATAGTGACAGGCAAAAGTGTCTGTTGGTGTTCATGTGGCAGCTTTGCAAATGTCAGCAATGGGAACAATATTGAGAAAAGCAATGGAGGTGGAAAGCGAACAGGTGGAATGTGCTCTGATTGCAGTAGGAGGTTGTCTATTGTGTAGTTCATAGGAGAAATGTATACATTGTGAGATCCAAAAGGTGCAGTTTAGAGATGGCTGCACTCCGGGATCTTTCAGTCATTGAAAGGAATAAATGTGGTGATTTTGGAAAGGTTTAGTTCTGTCCAAGTAAAAAGCTAATGCTCGTCTAGGGTGTGCAGAGCTCCCTCCTGTTGGTTGCGGCGAGGTTTTGGAAAAAAGAAAGGAAGGTGAATTGGTTGATTGAGATGGAAAGATGATGGAACCTTGGGTAAAAATCTTGGATGTGGGTGCAGTGTAACTTTGGCTTTGTGAAATTATGTATGGGAGATATGCCATAAGGGCTGCAATTTCGCCGACTGTCAGGCTGAGGTAATGCCGACAAGAAAGGCAGTTTTAATTGATAAATGAATAAAAGATCATGTTGCCATTGGTTCAGATGGAGATCTAGTCAGAGAACGTAGGACAAGGCCAGGGTCGGGTCTCGTATGTGGGGATAAAGATTTTGGAGACCCTTCAGAAAACATTTTGTGAGTGGGTGCGTGAAGATGGAATGGTCGTCTACGTGGGGAAAATGCACTGGAATGGAGGTGGTGGGTAGTCTTGATCGTTTAAGGTGTAATATGTAGTCCAGGATAAGTGGTAGTGGGAGCATGGATTGCGATTGGATGGGAGGCATACCAGTATTGGAATCTGGACCATTTCTGAAGGTAAGTGAGTCTAATCGTGTTGCACCTGCTATTCAGAAGTATCTGTTTAACTGCATCTGAACAGGTTATTTCCAAATCCTGGAGCCATGGAGGACCCAGGCTTTGAGTTGGAGCATTTGTGGATTGGGGTGGAGGACGCGCTTTGCATCCTGTGAAAGGCGCCATGGCATTGGATGGAGAGAGATCGGTCAACATACCATCATGCAAAGGAGGTAAGTATAACAGAACTGACGTTGCCATGTTGAAGCTATAAGGATGACATGAACTCAGTCCTCCTGTATCTTGCGGAGTACTCAGAACAGAAGGGTGAAGGGAGGGAAGGCATACGGTAGTGGGGCATCCCATGTGGTGAGGAATGCATCTCCCAGGAATTCATGTCCCAGTCTCTCTGTCGAGCAGAACTGAAAGCAGCAGGCATTTTGTGGAGTAGCAAAAAGATCTACAATGGGGAATCCCCAGTGATTCAAGATGAGCCGAAGGATTCACATATCCAGTTCCCACTCACAGTTGTGGGAGAATCTACTGCTTAATGAGCCCGCAGTGGTGTTTTGGTGTCCAGGGAGTTATACGGCTGAGATAGTGATGTGTTGGATACATCAGTTCCATAATTTCAGTGCCTCTGAGCATGAAGGAATGGGACCTTGCCCCGCCTTGTCTGTTGATATAAAATATGCAGGCAATATTGTCTGTCATGCCTCTGATGATGTGATGTTCCAGTAGTGGGAGGAAATTATGGCAGGCATTGCGGACCACTTGGAGATTGTGGACCACTAGGAGATTGAGGTGTAGGGTGGATTTGTTAAGGACCATCTGCCCTGCACTGTATGATTGTGAAGGTGTGTTCCCCAACTGATTTAGGAGAGGCATCGGTTGTGAGAATGATTGTCAGTTCCAGCTGAAGGAAAGGAACCCTGACACACAGACATTCTTGGGCTGTGTCCACCATAGTAGTGAGTCCTTGACCCTCATTGGCTTGGATACAATTTTGTGGAGGCTGTATTTGTGTGGGACATATACTGTAAGGAACCATGCCTGAAAACATCACATGTGTAACTATGCATGCTTTACACAATCATGGCTGCTGCCATGTGGCCTAGTAGCTGGAGACACATTCTGGCAGAGATCTGGGGGCAGGCTTATACCATGGATACAAGATCCTCTATAGTCAAGAATCTGTGAGGTGGAAGGCAGGCCCTAGCTTGTATGGCATCTAGTTGTGGGTCGAT
Source organism: Caretta caretta (assembly GCF_965140235.1). Classification (NCBI taxonomy): domain Eukaryota; kingdom Metazoa; phylum Chordata; order Testudines; family Cheloniidae; genus Caretta; species Caretta caretta. The sequence goes on along the minus strand of NC_134212.1, from coordinate 104,508,692 downwards.
GAACTCTAGGCGTTGTATTCGTGCTAAAGAAGACGTGTCCATATTCATGTGGAGGTCTAGGTTCATGAAAAGGTCCACTGTCAACCGGCCAGTGTGAAGAGAGTCAGCTTCAGATGAGGCCTTGAGGAGACAGTCATCTAAGTATGGAAAGATGACGATGCCTTGTTTCTTGAGGTAGGCAGCGACCACCACAAGGACTTTGGAGAGTACATGTGGGGCTGTCAACAGTCTGAAAGGCAGTACCTTGTACTGATAGTGATCAGCACCCATGGTGAACCAGAGAAACCATCTGTGGGCAGGGTGTATTTTGATATGGAAATACATGTTTTGGAGATTGAGAGCTGTGAACCAGTCCCCCTGTTTCAGTGCTGGGATAATGGTGGAGAGGGTAACCGTCTTGAAGAGTTGCAGTTTGATTAACTTGTTTACATTTTGAAGGTTCAGGAGGGGTTGCCAG